>NW_020664420.1:54977565-55074434 GCF_002925995.2 Terrapene triunguis
TTGCCCTCTACCAGACTCCTGTACCCCACTGGTCTGGGTCTGTCACAGTTTATAAAACATTTTCCAATAAATTAATCCCCACTCAAATACTTCAGTGTTGTAACCTATGGGCAATGCCTAGTTACAGCTTGAAATCCCAAAAAGGGAAACATGTTTTCATATACTTGACAGCTACCAAAGTGTAAACAGTGTGTTACTCAAGAGATGTGGAAAGGTTTTTGATTACTGTTTGGCTACAGTGTATGAGCTGCTTAAAAACTTTGTTTTTTCCAGCGAAAAGGAAAATACGTTCAGCATTCAATCTCTCACTAAATAATGAAAGAAATGTCAGATTTCATCAGCAAAGAAATGCAGTGTAATATCATCCATGTGTTTTTCCTAATCTTTAAAAAATAATACTTAATGGAACTACATTTTGAATGTTTTAAATAAAATATAGCACAATTTTCAACTTGCACAGTGTGAGGGACTCTTAAGAAGTTGTGTTTTTATGAAAGTTTATACTATAAAATCTTACATAGTAGGTCTAAAGTTGGCACCAGTGTGGAGAAAAATGTTATGTTAACACATGAGGTAATACAGTAAGTAGACCTCTATTAAGTGCATTACTTTTTCTGCATTAAAAATATTTATTAAACATGTCCATTACTTTAACAATAATATGCTTTAAGTAATGTATCATTTAGGAATGAAGAATATGTCAGTCCTACTTGACTATCAGGTGTTGAGGTTGATGCCAGTTGAAAGATAATTTCCCCTTGATTTTCAATTAGTTGTCAAATTCTGCTCTTGGTTTACATGAATGCAATCCCACTGACTTCATTGTGTCCCCAAGACTTCAGTGGTGAGTGCTTGTAGATATCAGAATTTGGCCAATTTGACTTTGATTTATAACCTCATTGTCACAATAATGTAGCTATACTTAATGCACCAGTTCTTTAAATGCCAACAGTATGCAGATGGGGCACAACCCTGTCACTGGCAATTGTGGTAATTTGTCACCCAACAATCCCATTTTCTTGCCAAGATCATTAGATTTATAAGGAAGAACTGTCTGAAGTTAAACTCTAGCATCCAGAGGTTATGTTGGTAGGCAGAGGGAAACTGTAGAGACAAAGGCTTTGCCACTGTAATTTACCACAATTCCCCTGACATCAGCAGAGAAGTGCTAATTTACACCTGCAGAAAATTTGGCATTTGATCTTTGTTTTTCCTGAAGCACAATCTTAACTATCTTGTAGATATAACATTGTAGCAGCTATTATCCGAGTTACAAAGTGCTTGCAATGGTGCTCCTTGTGATCTTCTGATTTATTTGAAAAATTCCTGGAAATACAACTCTAATGAACTTCTGCATTATCCTCTCAGAAAGCAGGAAAATATTGCTCAACAGATTTCCATTGTCTTCTCTCTTGTATTGCAGCATGATACTAAATAAAATGACCACAATTACAATTTTGTTAGAAAGCTTATCCATTCGTCTTCCTTCAGAAATTACTTCTGGTCTTTAGAGAGACAAGGTGGGTGAGGTAATATCTTTTATTAGACCAACTTCTGTATGTGAGAGAGACAAGCTTTCGAGCTATACAGCGCTCTTCTTTGGGTATGGGAAAGGTACTAAGAGTGTCTGGTCTTTCATTATGTTCCCTTAAATCAATTAGTCAAGTTATGCCTGTTTCTGCATTCACTGCTGCTATCAGCTTTGTCACAGAGGACCAGATTCTGATTTCACCTGCACTGGTGTAAATCGGAATAGTTCCATTGAGTTGCATCAAAGTGTCCTCCCCGCCCCCAAAAAAGGTCAGAATGAGGCCCAATTATTTAAAACTCAGAGACTCCTGGTCAATGAGATAGCACATTAGAATAAACATTTGGTCAGCGTTTTAAACAATATTTATGAAATATGAGGTATTGTTGTTTTTAAAACAAAGTACATAAGACAGTCCAGTGAGTCTGTTAAGAGTAAAATCCTAAGGACCTGAATTTGGGACTCAATATGGTTACCTCTCACTAGCTAGATGATAACAAAAAATAGCATAACATATTCAAATAATTTCACACATTTCATTAACTGCATTATTCAACAAATATTATTCATCCAGCTCTAAACACCAGAGTAGTAGGAGATGCACATTCTGCAGAAACTTCTCTGGCCAAATCATAAACAGGACTGATAGAAATACAGCTTGCTCTGAAACCTTCCCTTTCAGGTATACAGATGGTTGCCATAAAGCATTTAGGTGGTCCGAGGATAGTTCCCTCTAAGGCGCACGCCTGGGCGGTCGCACACGAGAGAATGAAGGGATACCCACCTAATTAGTGGAGCCGTGCAGGGGGTAGGTGGGAGGGGCAGTGGGGTGAGAAGATAGGATGGGGGAATTTGGGATGTGCAACGCTGTGGTGGCCAGACAATGAGGCAACTTTCCCCACCTCCAGGGCTGTGGCTGCCGGGGATAGATGGCCCTCCTTCCCAGCACCAGCTCGGGGGCTGTTGTGGTGTGAGAGAGAGAGAGGGAGAGACCCTTCCTTCCCAGCCCCAGCTCGGAGGCTGCTGCAGCGGGGGAGAGAGGGCACATCCATCACATTAGAAAGGTAAGACAACTGATATTAAAATATGAGTTGTGTGCTTTTATTTGTAGAACAAAAAAAGTTTATTATTACGTTTTTTTTTATGTAGCACTTTTATCCAAAGTGCTTTAGTTAGCTAACGGTACAAACACCATTTGAAAAGATCACTAAGTGGTCCGCCAAGACCCTCAGCAATTTTCAAGTGGTCTGCGGAAAAAAAAGTTTGAGAACCACTGCTATAAATATATAACCTGGTTTTCAGTGATATAAATCATTGGGATAAAAACCATCAAAAGACAAATGTGACTGTCCATGTAGAATAAATCCAGGAGATCATTAGTTATTACTATCTGGAGATTTGGTTTACAGACCTTGAAAAAGAATTGGTCTTTGCATGCTTTTGATGACCTTGCAAATTTGGCAAGGCTGTATGCATCATTGGTTCTAGGGTGTCTCACCTCTCTAGACCAATGAAGGGTTGGTTCTCTGCCTCTGGTTGATTTATTTGGGGGGAAATCACAAGGCAATATTTACTCCAGCAGGAGTTCAACTGGAGAAAGTCTGCTTTAAGATTCCATTTGGGCTCCCTAAGGAGTCTTGGCAGTTGGACATTGCATAGGGGTATGCTTATTCAGAGCATGCCTCCTCATTCTGTTTACCCTGGCCAGCATCACATACTTTTGGGGTAGTGATAGTTGTCTGGGAACTCTGCACACTTTGGTGTATACATGGACACCCGGTGCTGCTGACATCCAAGAAGACTTCTTTGTGTTTACAGGGACTTTGCCCCTAGGGGATGTTGACAGAGGCTGGTGGAGGTTTCAGTTCCAGTGTCTTGGAGCAATATGCAGCTGGCTTAAACTAATCATCATGACCCTTCAGTGATATAACCTAGACCCATGATGCTGGATTCCATAAACCTGGCTTATTGGAATCACAGAGACAAACACTGGTGCACCAAATGGGAGTTATTTCAAATGCTCGTTCTCATGCTGAACTTCAATATCAGGTGCTTTTGTAACCCACATGCTTTATTGGATGTTTTTTCCCCCATGGGAGGGGGAAAGAAGTGGTGGGAGGAGACGTGGATCTGGTTTGGATACCTGTGTGTCTGCACATTTGCAGAGAACAGGGCAGGGCAACTCAGATCAAAAACTTTCAGAACAGAGTGTGGTAGTTACTAGACATGCTCAGTAGCTGTTTTGAGGCTATATTGGAAGTTCTCATAGTGTGCAACCCACCTGGCAAGTCATACTCTAGCCAGTGCCCTGAGAGCTGAGTGAATCAGAGAGCAAAGAGGGAGGTAATAAATACAGGAGTTAAAGACAACCTGTGGACTCAGCAGCTGATCAACCCAGGTCCAAGAGATGTGTCTCCTGTGAAGGCTGGGGCCCAATCCCTGTATGACTTTGGATACAGATCTATGCTATTCCAGCTTTACTTACTAGGAAAGCTCTGCATTAGGATAAGGTTTGGTCCACTACAGTATGCATTATGGAACTAGAGAGAGAGCTGTGGGGGGAGCATTTGCCACTCTTAGAGGTCACAGAGACTATGGATCTTACATTTAGCCATCAGCTAACTCCTTTAAACTGAGATGCGGCTTCAGTTATAGAGAGAGAATGGAGCAGCACATAGTGAGGTGAGGGTTTGTGAATCCTTGCCAGACTTAGCTGGGTTTATGGGGAGAAGATGGTGCCCCATCTTCTAAGAGTGAGAGTCTTAGAGAGATCCAGGAAATGGATAGTCTATATGCTGATCCCAATCCCTGTGCCACTTTGGATCCTGGCTACAGATTTCTATTTCACCAGCAACTGAGAGGACCAGTCAGCTATTAACCCAAGAGCTGGAGTGATGCTAGCTGTGGAGATTCCTCTGGCAGTTTGTTTGCTGACAGGGTTCTGCGGTGTTTGAAAGGACTGAGATTCTACCCTTTCTCAAGCTGTGAATAGTGCAGGTCACACACACACACATTGTGATCACACTATCAAGACTGAGAAATCATTTCTGAGAGAAGATTGAAGGGAAATATGGTATGATATGTGTGAAGTATAGAAAACCTTATGTTCAAACCTTATATTTGAATATTTGTAACAGAAACAACAGAGGGAAAGCCTGCATAAGGAATGCCTGTAAATTTACTGCCTAATAACTTTTAAATAAAAGTTATTCATGATATTCCAAATACTATTTACAATCTTTTATACTCTTTTCTATATGTTTTGTATTATTTAAATGTTTGTTTTACTAAGTGCATGGTGCTCTCTCTCTGAAATTAAATGGGACCTATTAGCATCCATTTATCAGGGTCTGGCATATAATAGCCTGAGGTTTAACTCTGTGTAATGCTTTTAAAAAATCTTAAAAAGACAGAACTCTGGCCTTTGATTCAGCAAAAAGTTAAGCTCAGATGCAGGAAGAAGGTGGGTGGGGTGTAATAGTTATATAGAATATTGTCAGAACATCTCCTGTTACACTTTCACATTTCAGGATTCATTCAGATGCTGTAGTTTATATTTCTGACAGATTGGTTATATATCTGCAAAATTAGTGAATTGAATCAGCATTCTTTCCAGTTCTGGAATTGATTCATGAGACTGCATTTCCATAATGGCTTTTATTTTCACTAGCTCGAACTTATGCCCACCTCATTATTACAATGTCAGAAAAAATGTAGCTGTTTCTGGTGCAACAAGCACTTCTCTTTATTGAGCTGCAGACCCAAAGACTTAATTGTTTTCAGGCTTGATTGTTTTTTTATCAAACTCCCCTTAGGTCAGCCATATCCTGGGATATCATCCATATAAGCAATGACTCCCTTCAAGCACTCCAATAGCTCTGTTGGTTTTCTCCAGAAGATCTTTGCACTAATAATGATAAAGGGGAAATCTGAAGAGATAATATTATCCAAATGGTATAGTAAAAGTAGTTAACTTAGCACTGTATCTGCCAAAAATGACTTGAGAACTTAAAGGGGAAATACTTGGACACCTCCCAATATTGAAAGAATATCATCTAGCGTAGGTAGGTAAGTCTTATTAGTCTCTCTGAACTGCTGGTACAGACTTTTACAATACTTAACTGCAATTTCTGGGAAAGTTATTGATCTAACATTCCAACACAAAGTTTGTCCCTTAGTGTTCCTGTTGACTCTCCCTCATAATTGTGTTCTACTCCATAAAAAAAAACCTCCTTTAAATGCTTCTGTTTTCCCAAATGTTTGGTTCATGTGGTAGAAACATGTTTTAGAATCCATTTGGGAACAGAATATTAATCAAGCATCACCACTATTATTTTCTACTTTCACTCTCAAGTAAGGATTTAAATATATGCCCTCCTTAGGGCTTTTATAAAAGAGCATACTTGTACTTCTCCACTGTCTTCATTCAGCTTCCGCACAATCCTGTAATGGGCACAGCATTGCTTCCACTCACACCAGTCCCCTGGATAGATCAAATGTAAAGCCTTTGATGGATTCAATGCTAGCATCCTTTTACAGTCTCTCTCTTCTCTTTTTCCTCTCTCACACACACCACCTCACTTCTCCTTATTTTACAGTGTTTACTTCTGACACCATGTAAAGTTGTTGCGCTTCTGCCCCTGTTTCCATACTAACAGGAATGTAATGGCTTGAAAAGGTAATTTCAAATTTTAGGAAATTCCATGCTATTCTGTACTGAAGTACAAAATAGCAGCATAGAATTAAATTAATGCAGTCTTTCCAGCTAGCCAGGAAAACTTCATTATTCTCAAGGTTACTGTCACTGCCATTAAAACTTCTTCTAGCACCCATCAGCAGGGTTCTGTATCTCAGCTCTAATCTGTCAGCTACAGCCTTTGCTGTCTATCCCAATGTGATGACCTAAGAACTAGGTGACTTGATTCTTTTTAGCTTGAACAGATGTTCCTAGACCTATCTACACAACACCCTCACATTGACTGTGGAGGTGAAGATGACCAATCTGGGAGCTATCCAGGACCACCTTTGGCCAGTCTCTTGGCCTATTTTAGCTGAACATGCCCAATCTTAAATTGCTGTGGTTCACTCAATCTTATACCTGTATTTTTTATTTTATTTTAGAAAGCTTTGTTTATTATTGGTTGATCTGTGTTTGATCTCTACTGTACTTTTTTATGCCTTTCCCTCCATTTTAGGTACTTCCCAAGTGGTCATCCCAGAAGCATCATAGCACTAAGGGCCAGATTTTTTAAAAACACTCTGTTGAGGTTCCCAAATGGAAGCTAAATGTCTAGATTTTCAAAAAGCTACAGAGTCCTGTGGCACCTTATAGACTAACGACGTATTGGAGCATCCACGAAAGCTTATGCTCCAATACATCTGTTAGTCTATAAGGTGCCACAGGACTCTTTGTCATTTTTTACAGATCCAGACTAACATGGCTACCCCTCTGATACTAGATTTTCAAAGCTGCTCAATACCCAGCATCTCACACTGTAATACCAATAGAGATCTTTAAAAGAACTGAAAAGCACCCAACATTCACTCACTTATTTTGGTGCCTAAGAGTGAGCTGAGTGCTTTTGAAAATTTTGCTGTAAGAACTTGATTCAAAAGACTATGGAAATTAATGGAAAGATTCTCACTGACCTCAAGGTCAGAACCAAAGTTTACTCTATAGCTCTTCTTTTTCTGCCCTTAGGATTCTTAGTTGGGCTGAATCTGATCCCGGCTTTTGCATCAGTAGGTGCTTGCTGGACAGACAATGCCACCGAGCCACTTCATCTCTTAACCCCATTTATGATGTGGGAACTCCATCACTGCCAAGTCCATAAATAGGGTTGTTGATGAAGATGTAGATGTAGACCTGGTCTGAGGAGTTCATTCCTCTGGCACAATGGAACTTTCTACCACAAGGATAAAATTCATGTGTGCAGAATTTCTTGGAGGGTGGGGCGACAGTCTGAGACTGTGGAATGAACTCCCACAGGAACCAAGGACCGAGGTGCTGGAACAATTTTTATAGTGTGTGTGTGGGGGGGTGAGAGACGTTGAACCAAACTGTAAACCCTCTGTGTAATGGAAACCACTTCAAGTCAGGGGTGCTGCAGCACCCCCCACACTCCTAGTTCCAGTACCTATGCCAAGGACCATTAGCAGCTTCACTTCCTTGTGCTCCAATTGAAAGGTGCATTTCTTTGAACTTGCCTTCTTTAATACTAAGCTGTGAGTGTATGAGAGCTATCCAGAGAATGATAATTCCATTTCACAAGAACTTTTGAGGTTCCTCTCTCTTTCTATCCTGCACACAAAAATACCTTCCAGACAAAAATTCCAACATCTCCATGAAATGTTTAGGCTTCAGTTAAATCATATTTCATCAAAAATGTTCTGAACAGCTGAGCTCTAATATATATTTAAAAAATCCTAAACTAAATACTCCACTTCACATGCTTCTCCCCTTGGGAGAGGGTGAGGTCTTGTCTTCACTACAATGCTACATCAGTGCAGCTGCACCAATGTAGCACATCTGGTGAAGACACGCTATGTTGATGGGAGAGTGCTTTCCCGTTGACATAATTACTCCACCTCAATGAGAGGCAGAAGCTATGTCTGCAGAAGAGCGTCTCCCCCTGGCATAGAATGGTTGAGACAGCATGTTAAGTCAATGTCACGCAGGAGGGTGTTTTTTTCCCACTCCTGAGCAACATAAATTACATCGACTTAAACGGTGGCGTAGACAAGCCCTAAGAGAAGAAACATGTGATGGATGTTTGTTACATTGCTTAATTTAATACTATAAGGCACTCAGATACTATTGTCATGATTGTGGTATAATAACCTACATAGAATAAAATAGGGATAATGGAAGTTATTGGAGATTCATTAGTAGAAAGTTGCTGCAGTTGCCATGTGGATGTTTCACAATCAATAGTGGGAGGAGAAGTAGTCCAGGAACCAGCCTCATTATGGACAAAAGCTCCACACTCCGAAAAAGTTGAGAACCCCATCCTATGATATTATCACTACCATTACAGAAAGTGGGTCAAATCCTGAAGTCCATACAGTCTTTACAGCATCAAAACTCCCATTGGTTTCAATGGGCTTGACAGGAGAGAACTTCTGTGTATAAATGCTATGCTATCCCCTTTTGATGTTTCCAAAAGAGGAGACAGAGGAAAGAAAAATAGATATATGGAAAGAGAAGAGGACAGAGTGAGAGGAAACAGTAGTACAGCATTTTTCAGCATATGACACACACAATGAAAGGTGCAAATATCTGGAAGCAACACCAGCTATAAGTTGTTTTTGTTCTATAGGCATGCTGTCCTTACCAGGGAACTCTTTTTGCTCTGGTATTTGCTGTCATTAGGCACCTGCATCAAATCAGACTTGGCGTGGTTAGTAAATTAACTTTCTAGTGCATTTCAATATACTGTATTTTCTGCAAGGGGGTGATAAATTTGATAGTCTATGGACTGAACTAGTGGAGCCTAAGGAGTTTAGGTGCAAACGTGGAGTCCTTCTGATGTCTGTAATTTATGTTGTTTAGATGCCTCACTGCCTGATTTGCGGTACTTAGATGTCCAAGTGACATATATTGTGCCCTCAAATACATGCAGGCACAAAATTGGTATCAGAATTAAAATTAAATTATTGGTAATTGGTAGTTAAGCAGATGGTGGGATTCTTTTATTTTAGTTTTACAAATATTTCTAGTTGTAATATGATGGCATATTGGCTTGGAGAATCCTCCATTTCATAGCTTACCTAAATTGTGCCAAGTTATATTTGTGGTGGTGATTATTTTTTATTTGTTTTGACCAATTAAACACACAGATCATATTTGGATTTAAGGAGAAAGGAGGAAATAACATGGTAGCTTGTGCATCCAAAGACAGACAAACTGGCCATTCTGATAGTTAATTAAGTGGGGGAAAACATAGTTAAAATGTGAGTTTGAGGTCTAACAGTGGCTTACTACTAATGAAAATATGCCTAAGAGAAGATTCTTAGGGCAGTGGTTCCCAAAGTTGTTCCGCCATTTGTGCAGGGAAAGCCCCTGGCAGGCCGGGCCGGTTTGTGTACCTGCCGCGTCCGCAGGTTTGGCCAATCGCGGCTCCCAGTGGCTGCGGTTCACTGCTCCAGGCCAATGAGAGCTGCTGGAAGCAGCAGCCAGTACGTCCCTCGGCCTGCGCCAATTCCAGCAGCTCCCATTGGCCTGGAGCAGCAAACCACAGCCACTGGGAGCTGCGATCGGCCGAACCTGCGGACGCGGCAGTAAACAAACTGGCCCGGCCTGCCAAGGGCTTTCCCTGCACAAGCGGCAGAACAACTTTGGGAACCACTGTCTTAGAGGATGTAAGTGTATTTATTTTTGAAATGACTACATACTGTTACCCATTTTGGCATGAACAGCTGTCCAAAAATTTGGAGTCTTGTAGATTATTCCTGTTGGAAGGAGAAATTGGTGATTAAGTCAGATGTTTCTTCAAAGCAATTTTGTTTGTTTACAAAGAACGTACAAAGTCCTGTTTCCCAAACAACAAGAGAGTGTTTCTTTGTTCACAGCCCCAAATAGGGTGACCAGATGTCCCAATTTTATAGGGACAGTCCCGATATTTGGGCCTTTTTCTTATATAGGCGCCTATTACCCCCCCACACTTTGTCCTGATTTTTCATACTTGCTATCTGGGCACTCTAGCCCCAAACCTCTTTTGCCAGTGCCTTGGTCCAAAATCTCTTTATAGGCTTTCCTAAGGGCTGCCTACTATGCTTCTCCAGGCTGTGTTTGCAGCTGCATTCTCTCTCTGTTCTTGTGTGACTCTCTGCTTGTCTCCCATCCAACTCTATTCAAACAATACCAGGCAAAGCACCTCCACCCACATAGTTTAAATTTCTGAGTGGCCTTGGATGTGCCTTTGTTTTGTGCAGAGACTGCTATTATTTCATAAAGGAGTTTAACTGTTTCTACTATTTTAAGTGAAGGGCAACAATTACACCCACCAGCTTCAATGAGTTTAATCTCACCCCATAACAATACTATGTTAGATCAAAAACTAGAATTCAGTTAATGTTATGGCTATTAAAATCCTAGTAATCATGAAAATCCTTCTGTTGCTCAATGGATAGAAATCCTCCTGTCAGAGACCAGTTTTCAAATATTATGCATGCATCACATTCCATTCTCCAAAATGAGGTTAAGATAGCAAATTTGAGTCCTGCGGGGAGGGAGAAAGAAGGGGGAAAGCAGCTTTCTCATTGGCCATCTGCCTCACTGGCCCACCTCCTCTATGGGCAGAGCAACCAATCAGAGCTCAAACTCTCTCTCCTCCCCCATCCCCTCCTGTGAATAATGGATCTCTCCACTCCTCTGTCCCTCTCCCACCCTCCTGCAGCCACTGGCTGGGGGTGGGAGGGAAGAGGCCTTGAATCCACCCCTCCCCCCCCCAGCCTGGAAGTGGAGTGGGGACCCTGCTGAGCCGCCCTCCCCTCCCATGGTTGGGAGAGGGAAGAACCCCAGGAGAAGCAGAGTTGAGGCGGGGCTGCTGAACTGGGGGTGGAGGGAATGGGAGGGAATTTGGGGGGGCAGAACTGGTGCGGGTGGGAGAGCTGTGGAGCAGAACTGGTGTGAGGTGGGGACTGAGTGGGTCTCGGGGACAGAACTGGTGTGATGGGAGGGCTGGGTGTCACTTTCTCCACTGAGCATGCTTTTGTCCAGAATATTTATATTTAGCTTTAATGTTTGTTAGTTTCCACTGTTGAAAATGTTAATTCTGGCAAAAAAAAAGATCACAATCTAACATTAGCTGCCATGGTTGTTTTGATTTTAATCCTACTATACTCCTTTGGATTGACTCATGAATATTCATGAGTTCATTTGGAGACAATATGGTAATGTGCCTCAAAATAATTAAAAGTATCAAGGTGTAATACAAAAAATATCGTATTGCCTCTATATAAATCCATGGTATGCCCACACCTTGAATACTGCGTGCAGATGTGGTCGCCCCATCTCAAAAAAGATATATTGGAATTGGAAAAGGTTCAGAAAAGGGCAACAAAAATTATTAGGGGTATAAAATGGCTTCCGTATGAGGAGAGATTAATAAGACTGGGACTTTTCAGCTTGGAAAAGAGGTGACTAAGGGGGGATATGATAGAGGTCTATACAATCATTAGTGGTATAGAGAAAGTAAATAAGGAAGTGTTATTTCTCCTTCTCATAATACAAGAACAAGGGGCCACCAAATGAAATTAATAGGTAGCAGGTTTAAAACAAACATAAGAAAGTATTTTTTCACACAACGCACTGTCAACCTCTGGAACTCCTTGCCAGAGGGTGTTGTGAAGGCCAATACTATAACAGGGTTCAAAAGTGACAGAGTCCTGTGGCACCTTATAGACCAGGGGTCTCAAACACGCGGCCCGCGGAGCTCTTCCCTGCAGCCCGCCAAGCTCCCTGCGGCCCCCCCCCCAGTTAATTCCTGTCGCCGCCAAATTCCCCTCACCCCCTCCCGAGTTATTTTATGTGGCAGCTAAGCTCCCCGTGTGCTGCTCCCCAACGTTTGGGGCCAGGTCTCTCCCCCGGCCCCACCTGCTGCCCCCATGCACCTCCCCCGAGTGTCCCCCGGCCTCACTTGCTGCCCCTTCACTGCCCCGGAGCCGCTCTGCCGGCTTCCGGCATCACTTGCTGCCACAGGGTCCTAGTGCCCCCCTTCACTAGGGCCAGGGCAGGCTGCCCTTCCCCTGCCCTAGTCCTGAGCCTCTCCAATGCCCCAAGCATCTCCAATGCCCCAAACCCCTCATACCCAGCCCCACAACCCTCACCCCTGCACCCCCTCCTATCCCAAAACACCATCTCAGAGCCTGCACCCCCACCCCCTGCCCCAGCCCAGAGCCTGCACCCAGTACCCAAACTCCATCCCAGAGCCTGCACCCCAGACCCCCTCCCCCATCCAAACTCCCTCCCAGAGCCTTAGGCAGGTGGGGGCAGAGTGGGGGGGGCAGGTTGTGGGCACCACCAAAATTTCTACAAACCTGCCACCCCTGGAAGAGGCAGAGCAGGGGTGGAGTGGTGGTGTAGCCCAGTGCAGTGGGGGGGCTTTACTGAGTGTATATATATTATTAAAACCACTTGGAGGAGGAGGTGGAGAAGAGATGGGGCAGAGGCGGGGCCTCATGGAAGGAGTGGAGTGGGGGCGGGGCCAGGAGCAGCGAGGGGAGGTGTCAGTGATGCGGCCCTCGGGCCAATGCACTAGTCCTCATGTGGCCCTCGCGGTCATTTGAGTTTGAGACCCTTGTTATAGACTAACAGACGTATTGGAGCATAAGTTTTCGTGGGTGAATACCCACTTCGTCAGACGCATGTGGTGGAAATTTCCAGAGGCAGGTATAAATATGCAGACAAGAATCAGTCTAGAGATAACGAGGTTAGTTCAGTCAGGGAGGATGAGGCCCTCTTCTAGCAGTTGAGGTGTGAACACCAAGGGAGGAGAAACTGCTTTTGTAGCTGGCTAGCCATTCACAGTGTTTGTTTAATCCTGAGCTGATGGTGTCAAATTTGTAAATGAACTGAAGTTCAGCAGTTTCTCTTTGGAGTCTGGTCCTGAAGTTTTTTTGCTGCAGGATGGCTACCTTTAAATCTGCTATTGTGTGTCCAGGGAGGTTGAAGTGTTCTCCGATAGTTTTTGTATATTGCCATTCCTGATATCTGACTTGTGTCCATTTATCCTTTTACGTAGGGATTGCCCAGTTTGGCCAATGTACATAGCAGAGGGGCATTGCTGGCACATGATGGCCTATATTACATTGGTGGACGTGCAGGTGAATGAACCGGTGATGTTGTGGCTGATCTGGTTAGGTCCTGTGATGGTGTCGCTGGTGTAAATACGTGGGCAGAGTTGGCATTGAGGTTTGTTGCATGGATTGGTTCCTGAGTTAGTTACTATGGTGTGGTGTGGGTTGCTGGTGAGAATATGCTTAAGGTTGGCGGAGATAGCTGGGAGATAGCTAGTACTCAGACCCTACGCCACCAGCACTCCCAGCTATCTCCGTGACACCACTGATTTCCTGAGAAAACTACAATGCATTGGTGATCTTCCAGAAAACCTCATCCTAGCCACCATGGATGTGGAGGCTCTCTACACAAACATCCCCCACACAGATGGAATACAACCTGTCAGGCACAGTATCCCTGATGACGCCACAGCACAACTGGTTGCTGAGTTCTGTGACTTTATCCTCATGCACATGACATCTTCATCATCTGGACCCATGGGAAGGAGACTCTGGAAGAATTCCACCATGATTTCAACAGCTTCCACCCCACCATCAACCTCAGCCTGGACCAATCTACACGGGAGGTCCACTTCCTAGACACCACAGTACAAATAAGTGATGGTCCCGTTAACACCACCCTATACCAAAAACCCACCAACCACTATGCCTACCTTCATGCCTCCAGCTTCCATCCCGGACACACCTCATGATCCATTGTCTACAGCCAAGCGCTGAGGTATAACTGCATTTGCTCCAACCCCTCAGACAGAGACCAATACCTACAAGATCTTCACCAAGCATTCTCAAAATTATGATACCTGCATGAGGAAATAAGGAAACAAATCAACAGAGCCAGACGTGTACCCAGAAGCCTCCTCCTGCAAGATAAGCCCAAGAAAGAAACCAACGGAACTCCACTGGCCATCACCTACAGTCCTCAGCTAAAACCTCTCCAACGCATCATCAGTGATCTACAACCCATCCTGGACAATGATCCCTTGCTTTCACAGGCCTTGGGAGGCAGACCAGTCCTCGCCCACAGACAACCCACCAACCTTAAGCATATTCTCACCAGCAACCACACACTGCACCATAGTAACTCTAACTCAGGAACCAATCAATGCATTAAATCTCTATGCCAATTCTGCCCACATATTTAGTCTATAAGGTGCCACAGGACTCTTTGTTGCTTTTTACAGATCCAGACTAACACGATTACCCCTCTGAGGGTTCAAAAGGGAGCTAGATAGATTCATGGAAGATAGGTCCATCAATGGCTATTAGCCAGGATGGGCAGGAATGATCTCCCTAGCTTCTGTTTGCCAGAAGCTGGGATTGGGTGACAGGGCATGGATCACTTGATGATAACCTGTATGTTCATTCCTTTTAGGGCACCTGCCATTGGCCACTGTCAGAGAACAGGATACTGGGCTTGATGGACTTCTGGTCTGACCCAGTATGGCCGTTCTTATGTTCTTATGTGTGCCACCACAGATAAAAGGTTGGGAACCACTGCTCTAAACTATTCGCAGAAATCAGAAATAGATTCATAGATTCTAGGACTGGAAGGGACCTCGAGAGGTCATCGAGTCCAGTCCCCTGCCCTCATGGCAGGACCAAATACTGTCTAGACCATCCCTGATAGACATTTATCTAACCTACTCTTAAATATCTCCAGAGATGGAGATTCCACAATCTCCCTAGGCAGTTTATTCCAGTGTTTAACCACCCTGACAGTTAGGAACTTTTTCCCAATGTCCAACCTAAACCTCCCTTGCTGCAGTTTAAGCCCATTGCTTCTTGTTCTATCCTTAGAGGCTAAGGTGAACAAGTTTTCTCCCTCCTCCTTATGACACCCTTTTAGATACCTGAAAACTGCTATCATGTCCCCTCTCAGTCTTCTCTTTTCCAAACTGAACAAACCCAATTCTTTCAGCCTTCCTTCATAGGTCATGTTCTCAAAACCTTTAATCATTCTTGTTGCTCTCCTCTGGACCCTCTCCAATTTCTCCACATCTTTCTTGAAATGCGGTGCCCAGAACTGGACACAATACTCCAGTTGAGGCCTAACCAGCGCAGAGTAGAGCGGAAGAATGACTTCTCGTGTCTTGCTCACAACACACCTGTTAATGCATCCCAGAATCATGTTTGCTTTTTTTGCAACAGCATCACACTGTTGACTCAGATTTAGCTTGTGGTCCACTATAACCCCTAGATCCCTTTCTGCCATACTCCTTCGTAGACAGTCTCTTCCCATTCTGTATGTGTGAAACTGATTTTTGCTTCCTAAGTGGAGCACTTTGCATTTGTCTTTGTTAAACTTCATCCTGTTTACCTCAGACCATTTCTCCAATTTGTCCAGATCATTTTGAATTATGACCCTGTCCTCTAAAGCAGTTGCAATCCCTCCCAGTTTGGTATCATCTGCAAACTTAATAAGCATACTTTCTATGCCAATATCTAAGTCGTTAATGAAGATATTGAACAGAGCTGGTCCCAAAACAGACCCCTGCGGAACCCCACTTGTTATACCTTTCCAGCAGGATTGGGAACCATTAATAACAACTCTCTGAGTATGGTTATCCAGCCAGTTATGCACCCACCTTATAGTAGCCCTATCTAAATTGTATTTGCCTAGTTTATCGATAAGAATATCATGCAAGACTGTATCAAATGCCTTACTAAAGTCTAGGTATGCCACATCCACCGCTTCTCCCTTATCCACAAGATTCGTTATCCTATCAAAGAAAGCTATCAGATTAGTTTGACATGATTTGTTCTTACTCATGAATAAATTGCTCATGAATGATATACAAAGCAAAATATAAATTCATCATGTGTTTGTTACAGCTAATAACCAACTCTAGTTCTACAGATAGTGCCTTAGCAGAGCCAACAGGCTTAGCACACTGATTCGGCCATGTCTGGTGCCTGAAATACTGGCATCTTCAAATCCTGCATTGCAGGAATAACTCTGTCCTGTTGGGCAATGGATTTATACCTCTTGCATAAGTAAGGCGATAAAGTTTATTTCATACCTTTAACATCCTAGTTGGTGATTTGAAATCTAGTTTCTTTCTGGTATGTAATCATCTCAAACATGCTACCCAAGAGGGCCTGCTTATAATATGCTTTTATATTACATGTTATTATCTGGTGTCCCCATACAGCTTATTATTAAAAACAAAAAAACCAAACAATGCTTACATTTAGTGCCAAATTATCAAATAGTTTTCTGAAGTTGCACATACAAATATTAAAAAATACCCATTTGAGCACACACATTTCTAAAGAAATTGAAAGAAAATGGCATTAGATTCATACTGTTTGGGTGAATGAATACATAATTATGGGCTTTGAATGCACAAAATAAGTACATTTAAATTGCAATTTTTTTCCGAGTGTGTGTGTGAATATGTTGCCTTTTGTTGTACAGTCGGGACAATGAGGGAGGAGACTTTAATGACTCTATATGCTATTACTAAAATAGGGGACTCAATTTCCACCTGTCAAATGATTAAAGTGGATTAGGAGGTGGCAAACTTTTCCTGTTGCTTTATGGCAGTGAAATACTGTAAGGATATACAGTTTTTAGTGTTTTTAAAATGCTGGGATACAGCATATAGGACATGGGAGAATGTTAACATGAACTGAGGTCTGTGTTCCTCAAACTGGGCATAATAAATAGATTTGCTGTGAGAAAATACAAGAGGAAAGAAATTTATGCACATGTGTATTGTTTCTTGGAATGTTACTAGTTTCTCAAATATTAAAGAAATTGCTTCATATTGTTCATCCTTGTAAAAATATTATCCCTACAAATAGGCTGGTTGTCTGGCTTGTAAATGGCCATGTTGGAATTTAAAGTGAAGTGGTTTGAAAATTGATTTTTGCACAGTCTATTTTAGGCTTGATCCTGAGAAACAGTGAGTATCCTCAGTATCTGTTAGTGTTGGGGTCTGTACATAGTTGTCAACTTTTGGGACAATATTTCAAGGGACTGTTGTCCAAATAAGAAGTGGTTTGGGCCCCAAATGGTTTTGTTTACATTTTAGGTACCATTAACACTCACATTGTAGTGTTTTACAAACATTACCTAATTACTCATCACAATATCTCTGTTAGGGTAAGTATTATATTATTATCCCCATTCAGGGACAGGTATAGAATACAAAAGTCCTTCTTGCTTTCAACATGTGCCTAGGGGTACGTCTACACTACGAGATTAATTCGAATTTAGATAATTCGAATTTGGGAAACAGATTGTATAAATTCGATTGTGCGCGGCCACACTAAGCACATTAATTCGGTTTTTAACCACATTCATTCGGTGGTGTGCGGCCACACTACCCCATTAATTTTAACCACAGTAATTCGGTGGTGTGCGGCCACACTACCCCTAATTCGAATTTACAAAATCGATTTTGGTGCTACTCCGCTCGTCAGGGTGGAGTACAGAAATCGATTTTAAGTGCCCTTTAATTCGAAGTAACTGGCTCCGTTGTGTGGACGGGTTAAGGATTAATTCGGATTAACGCAGCTAAATCCGAATTAAAGTCGTAGTGTAGACCAGGCCTAGCTGTCTAGACTATGTTGCTTCTCAGATTATTAAACAGTGCCCCTGGTGGCCAGAGGCCACACTGACTGTGTAAGCAGAGTAGAGAGCTCATTTGCAGGCTACCATCTGGGAGGGAGTTTATAGCAGCAGCCCAGTTAGTATCTTGTCTGCAATTCCCAAAAAATCAGACACATGATCGTGATTATAAGTTACATAGCCCATGCACAGTTAATGAGGTGGTGGTGGTGGGATCGTGGATAATCTGGAATCTGTAGCAATCCGTTAATAACAGTTTACACTTCCAAGGACATCTTTTAAGGGAATAGGCAAAGTATGAAAGACAAAATTGTCCTTAACATTTAAGTGTCTGCAAATTTGAGGGGAGGGGGAACATGGGACTGGAACTATAGCTTTCAGGAGCCAAAAAGCTGCCTCTTTTATGGATCTGATAAGGCTCTGAGCACCCTTTGGGAAGTGCTGAATGCCCTCCATTCCCATTGACTTGAACTTTCACACCGTACCTCACAGGGTATTGTGATGATAAATTAGTTAATATTTGCTAATTACTATTTGCTAGTTACTACTGAAAGGTTAGGACTCTCCAGAAGGCACTCAGAATCTTTTATTGGCTGGGGGGTTCATGTATAGATGATTTTGTTCTCACACTGTATAAATGTGTTCACAGTTTGGCACCCACTTTGTTATATTCACTAGTGCAGACTGGAAATAAATTCTTCTTTCATATGAATTTTATAAGGAGGCTGGGGCTAAAAGATACAAACTGGAGGCAAACTTGCAGGGAGGCTCCACAACAACTGGAATAAACTGCCTGTTTTGAATGGAACTTTGTTTTTTAAGGAACTTTTGATACTTTACTCTGAGAGACCTTGTCAGTGTGTGAAATTGGGACTGTTCATTGCCATTCTCTGTTGCTTTAGATTGAATGTCCTGCATTATATTGTTTTATTTTGCTGAAGTTTGCTTCAGTAACACTGCATGACTTATATTCCCTTAGGACATTCATGAAAATGAGATGTGTAACACACAATGCTATCCTACTGAGTAAAATTTAACATAAATATAATAATCCTTATTACTCTTTCTTAAAACATTTTTAGCCTTCCTTATAAAGCCCAAAAGTGTATGAAGTGGTTTTTGACACAATTTTCTGGAAAGGTCATAAAATATTTTAGCACTAACAGCTCTTGTCAGGATTCCTTTTATAAGAATTACATGACATAACTGTTATTCATTGTGTTATTGTAACTGTGCTGGTCCGAGGATCTGAGAGAGAGAAGGTGGGTGAGGTAATATCTTTTATTGGACCAACTTCTGTTGGTGAAAGGGACAAGCTTTTGAGTCCCATAGAGCTCTTCTTCAGGTCTGGGAAAGGAAATCAGTGTGTCACAACTAAATGCAGTGTGGAACAGATTGTTAAGCAGGAGGAGTTAAACATGTTGCAAGAAACCATTCAACAATCTGTAACTCACTAACTCTTATTTGTCATGTGACTAGAGAGGTGTTAATTGCCCACTTCATTTTGATTTTTTGGCAACACGTTGCCATAACATACTTATGCTAAACAATTTGTTCCGGCTTGTATTTAACCGTGACACCCTGATCACTTTTCCCAAACGTGAAGAAGAGTTTTGTGTAGCTCAAAAGCTTGTCTCTTTCACCAACAGAAGTTGGTCCAATAAAAGATATTACCTCACTCACCTTCTCTCTATAATAGTCACTTGAAGATGCCCATATCCCACAGGACTACAGTATATCAGAGACGTAAAGTACCATTATTCTAATAGTAATTTCTACAGTATCATTTGATAGACCTTCTTGTAATAAATCATATCAATCAAATCTATCAAAGCAGAGAATTAAAGTTTGTGAATTTTTGCTTCTCAGAGTAACAAACATCTATTGTTAGAGTTTGAAACATATTAAGCCTGAAAGAAAAACCATGAGGTTGGAGAAGTAAGCTATTTTTATACCATATCTTGAATAGAATATAAACCATATAAGACCAGTAGCTTCTGAAACCATAGTGACGATTGCACATTTCCATCACATATTATACTCTTTCTCTTCCACTAGATCTAATTCATCTTATGCTTTCCCTTGACATGCACTCTTCTATTTGATGATCATTTACATAGATAATCCAGGCCAGTGCTGGCTGGATAACACAAAAGGATAAATATTCCATAATTCTTACAAAAAATAAGTTTTTTAAAATGTGATTTGTAAAACTACTATAGGTGAGAGGATGTTTTGGAACCTAGAATTCCAAATAATAATGTAGTTGGTATGCTAGCTTTATAACTTTATATCGTGCTACATGCAGCAGTAGGTCATACTTCAGTGGCAGACAGAAATTATGGCCTCAATTCAGCAAGGTAATGAAGCATATTATCAGGAATGAGGGCCTGGAGCTGCACCTGCCCAGATGCCAGGCAGCCAATGAATGCAGCTGGGCCACAGCAGAACCACAGCAATCAGGTGGGTTGCTTTAAAGCAACTGCAAAGGAGCCATGACTTTTTAACACATACATCTGGTGGAATTTCTGCCTCACTGTGCTTGCCTCACTCCAAGCCTTGCTCTTGCCTATATCTGGTCTCCTTACAGTCCTATCCTAACCCTGCTTCAGCCTTCCCTGACTCCAGGTAATCCAATTCTGATCCTTGGCTCTGATTCCTGGGTTTGACTCTGTTTTAGCCCTTGACTCTGGCATTTGGACTCTGACCACTACACCACACTGGCTCCAACCTGGTCTCCTGACATATATGCCTAACTTTAAGTACACAGGAGTCCTACAGAGTTCATGGTACCAATAAGCACACAAAAGACCTTACATATGAATGCTCTGCATAAGCACACCCTGTAATTCATATTTGAGAGACTGGCCTTTAATTCAGTGAATGGAGGTGTTTACTGTCCCAAAAACATTAGCAGCTCTGATATGTATTAAATGTAATCACTATGTTTTATTCCCATTTGGAATTTTTGACACTCTTCTGTGTGTTTCCCATGTTTAGTAATCATCCCCATTTGATTAATCTACTTCCATCTCCTTTGTGTTACACAGAAGCTCACAAAGTGTAGTGTGTGGAACTTTTGGTGTTCATGTGAGGAGAGCTGGCTGGTCACATGATACTGATTTTCCTACTTTCCAGGAAAAAGAAACAGAACAGAGTGGAGGGGGAAATTCAATTAAAAGAAAAACAGATGATGGGTGAAATTTATCCTTTCTTCCCTGTCACATTCATAGGGCTGGCCAAAGCCAACACACCACTATAATCCCACTGAAATCCTATTTTTAGGAATTAAATGTGCCTCGAGTGATGGATAAGCCTTGTGCTGTGTGCAAAGGGGTGAATCTCACCCACAGCGATTAACTTCTTTCAAAGCACGCAGTGTTTTATCACACTAAAAATACTTTCCTAATATCACTTTTCCAAGACAGTAATTGCTGTAGTTACCACAGGAATGTTATGCCACCATTAAAATATGTTGCACTATGGCCTTGTCTACACTTGTGATGGCATGAAGAGTAGGTGTAGCTATATGTCACGGTAAAAGGCAGGCTGCATCCACCCTGGCAGTTGTAGCTATATACAGCAGTAAAAGTCTCTGGCAGGGGGGAGGCAGTGGGGAAAGGCTCTGGCAGCAGGGTGGCAGCAGGACACTACACTGCTAAAAATAGCAGTATAGACGGGGGATGCACTTCTTACACATGTAGGGAGCCGGGTAGGGTAGGGTAGATACCCTGAGTTTCAGGTGTGTCTGTATTCTACTCACATAAGCAGTGCCTCCCCAGCTATACTGCTGTTTATACCCATGCTAGCTGGGCATTCAGTGTCTACATGCCACCACAGACTTACCCTATGAAAGAATTTAAGAACATTTGTATTCAGAAGTTGGTCCAATAAAATAAATGACCTCATCCACCTTGTCTCTCTGATATCCTGGGACCGACATGGCTACAACAACACTGAATTCAAGTCTGTCCTGGTTTATTATCTGTGATTTAAATTCAAGGAAAAGATCAGACATAAATTCCTTGCTGTGGTTTGTGTGAAAATATTATTTTTCAGGTTCACTGTGGCACCAACCCTTCAGGGAAATAGAGATCTTCAGGAAAAGCTACATTCAGCAGCCCTGCTTTTAATACTAAGTAGTTACTCAGGGATAGTCGACACTAGAAGTGCTACAGCAGTGAAAACACTCTATGCTGATGGGGGAGAGTTCTTCAGGGCTCATTGCACAGACTTTGTCCACTCTCATTTCTAAATGGGGAGGAGTCTCTGACTTTGCACAGAGGAAAGGTGGCATTGCCTGGGAACTTTGCAGAGCCGTAGTCACGATGTGTGAAACCATTTTTAGTTAGCTTTCCAGATGTATGGATGACAAAGCAGGGATCTGACCCCATTTGAGGATCCATGGTCTTCCCACCTCTGTTGGCATCATGGCTCTGTATGAGCCGCACTGCCATTTTCTGCCATTGCCCATGCCCTTCAACATCTCCTGTTCCATTTGAAGGTGATTCAATGAGGATTGTGGACAGGTAGCAGCCAACCTTCAATGTGTGGTGTTAGTATAGAGGAGTTTCTTAAGACTCTGGAGACAGCATACCACAGAGATGCTGCTTACAACTCACATGCTTCCCATTTCTATTCAATTTTTCTCTACTTCATGTGTAAATGGATGAAAGCACCTGACGAAGTGGGTATTCACCCACGAAAGCTTATGCTCCAATACCGCCGTTAGTCTATACGGTGCCACAGGATTCTTTGTTGCTTTTTACAGATCCAGACTAACACGGCTACCCCTCTGATACTTTAAAATAAAGTTTCCTTTAAAATGCACAATATGCAGAAGCGAACACCAAAATATTCAGGCACAGAAGTTGTATGCATTATCAGCTGAAGAGGGAAATTTTCCTTAATTTTATTATATAGATATTGGATTCTTTTTCTTAACACTCAAACATGTGGTTTAAGCCATTGATCTGATATAACAGCTCTTGGATATAAAAGTCATAATCCTATTGATCCAATTTCAGATCCAGGATATAGTAATATTTTGGAGTGATTGCTTCAATAAATGGAATGATTTATAAAGAAAATTTAACAATCTGTCAAAGCAGTACAAACACATCCCACCCATGGAGTCCTATGAAGCTGCCAAGGAAACTTAAATCTTCCTGTTCCCTGGGACATGTGGGAGGGTGTTAATGGAGACACAACCTTCAGTGATGAAGCCCCTTGCCCTGAAGGATAAGGATTCTTGGTGGTCCAGGTGTATGTAGTTTGCACAAACAGGAGGCTATTTAACTCAAAGTATACAATGCTGTGTTTGCTGTTTCCCAGGCGTCAGAGTTCCCTTTTTACTAATCTGATACCAAAATGCTCATTTTTGTATATTGGTGATAAAGACAATGGAAAAGGATTTTGTTTTATTTCAAGATAAAATCTCTAATTTTTCAGAGTGATTTTAGTATCTTCTTCTTCCAGCTTTACACATGGGTTAGCTAATTGATCACTACCAAAATCAGAATTGGTCTATAGAGTTTCAGTTTTTTCTGTGACTTCTGTATAATTTTCCCCCCCAGGCCTTTCAAAAATATGCTTGGTACTTCTGTGGGCAGAAGGGATGAAATAGAGCAGTACATTATAGGAAGCAAGCTTGTTTGGACCACTGCTACCTTTTCTGATCCATAAAAAACACACTTCCAATATGCAGGAGAACCAAACAGCACGATAGTTGAGTGCAATCCTTTATTTGTTGTGACATCAGAGGAAGATAATTCACAATTTATCAAGGTTGGATATTGTAATAATTCCCGAGTATAACACACACTGAGGTGCCATTTAAGCATGGAATTTTCCAAAGTACTTTAGTGACATAGGCGCAAAAGGACCATTGACTTTCAATGGGCTTTGTGCTCATAGGCCACGTAGGTGCTTTTGAAAATCCCTCCCTAAATGACTACATTGTGTGAACTCAGTCATGGCATTGTCTTCTGTACGTGGCAGCACATTGTTTTACTGTCCCAAGAGCAGCTTGAGAGTAGACTGTGACTTTGAGTCACAATCTGCCTCCTGGCATCTGCCTGTTCCAGGGGGATTTACTCTGCATCAGGACACTGGCAGAGTGTATGTCCCCTGTTGTGCCAGCACCGCTGCATCACCTAGCGCACTGTGAAGGGAGCAGAGTTTAGGCTGCATTCATCCCCCTTTGCAGATACTGACTCCTTGCTCACCTGGGCAGGAGGGGGAACAGCAATTCTGCAAGTGCTGCTCCCCTGCCTCCCACTCTGTGTGAGTAACTGGCACAGGGACCAAGAGTGCAACTTACATTCAAATACTACCCTGTGTGCCACAATCTGGCCCTATGTAAATTGCTCATGCTGTCTCAGAAGGGTTTTTTTTCCTATCTGATTGCTATTGGCCTAGGCAGCAATATATGAACATCATGGTTTAAAGCAATATAGGTCTATAAAAATGTCTCTATGAAGTACCATCTCCATCTGGGGTGATCAATATAATAGCTTCTTTTTTTAAACGGTAGCTCTGTCCATGTGACTTGAAGTGCTGAGAGCAGCAAACTTCCCTTCCCTTCATATTGCTCGTTACCTCTTACAACTCCTCCTTGGTTTGTTTCTATCTAACATTTGTTTATACGCTTCGGCAATCTGTGTGTCTGATCCCGTAAGCATGCTCACAGTAAGAGTTTACAAGATTTGTCTCAACAGCTCTTTATCACACATTATTTTTCAGATTATTTTAGGTGCCTATCCAATGCTCTAGGAATTTAGAAATATGCAGAGGAAACTATTTTTCAGGCTAATCTCTTGCAGATCACTTTGGTACATATGTAATATAAACAGAAATCTATGTTAAAGAACATTATTAAGGTTGCAAAGTCAAATATTCAAAAGTTAGGAAATGTCAGAATTACCGTTGCCTGTACTATCTTCATTTGGCCCCTTTGTGCATATGCACTGTGACTGTCTTTACATACAACATTTTTTCCGCAGGGTGGGCAATGCTCAATGAATAATCAGTTATTAATTATTTTGTTTTCTCCTCTTTGGGTCTTGTAGAAAAAATAGTATGTGGTCTTTTAATTAAAGACTACATTGCAATTAGAACTGAACACATAATTGATTTTTGGTTCAGTAGCTGAACTGATTAATAATACTTAAAAATAAAAAGTTGGTTTTGAACCAAAACTTCCAATACTCCTGCTGATACATCCCAGAATGATGTTCACTTTTTTTTTTTTTTGCAATGTTACACTTTTGACTCATTTAGTGTGTGATCCAGTTTAATGCCCAAATCCCTTTCCGCAGTACTCCTTACTAGTCAGTCATTTCCCATTTTGCATGTGTGCGACTTATCATTCCTTCTTAAGTGGAATACTTTGCATTTGTCCTTATTGAATTTCATCCTATTTACTTCAGACCATTTCTCCAGTTTGTCCAGATCATTTTGAACTTTAATCCTATCCTCCAAAGCACTTGCAACCCCTCCCAGCTTAGTATTGTCTGCAAACTTTATAAGTGTACACTCAATGCCATTATCTAAATTAGTGGTGGGCAGCCTGCGGGCTGCATACAGCCCATCAGGATAATCTGATTGCGGGCCACAAGACATTTTGCTGATGTTGACTGTCCGCAGGCACAGCCTCCCGCAGTTCCCAGTGGCTGCGGTTCGCCATTCCTGGCCAATGGGAGCTGCGTGAAGCAGCTGGCTACATAGATGTGCTGGCCACCGCTTCCCACAGCTCCCATTGTCCAGGAATGGTGAACCACAGCGAGCTAGTTTGTTTATGAGAAGGTCATGTGAGACATTAGTAAGGCTTCTGATAAAGTCAAAATACACCACATCTACCACTTCTTCTCATCCACAAGGCTTGTTACCTTGTCAAAGAAAGCTATTAGGTTGGTTTGCCACAATTTGTTCTTGAGAAATCCATATTGACTGTTACTTATCACCTTATTATCATCTAGGTGTTTGCAAATTGATTGCTTGATTATTTGCTCCGTTACTTTTCTGGGTACTGAAGTTAAGCTGACTGGTCTGCAATTCCCTGGGTTGTCCTTATTCTCCTTTCTATGGATTGGCACTATATTTGCCTTCTTTCAGTCCTCTGGAATCTCTCCCATTTTCCATGACTTTTCAAAGAAAATCGCTAATGGCTCACATATCTCCGCAGTCAGTGACTTGAGTATTTTAGGATGCAATTCATCAGGACCTGGAGACTTGAAGACATTTAAGTTGTCTAAGTAATTTTTAACTTGTTCTTTCCCAATTGTAGCCTCAGATCCTATCTCATTTTCACTGGCGTTCATTATGTCAGATGTCCAATCGCTACTAAACTTTTTGGAGAAAACTAACAAAGTCATTTAACACTCCTGCCATTTCCACATTTTTTGTTCTTGTTTCACCCTCCCTTCCTTGAGTAACAGCTCTACCCTGCCCTTGGTCTTTCTTTTGTTTCTAATGTATTTGTAGAATGTTTTCTTATTACTCTTTGTCTCTAGCTAGTTTAATCTCATTTTGTGCCTTGGCCTTTTTATTTTGTCCCTACATGTTGTGTTTGTTTATATTCATTGTTCGTAATTTGACCTAGTTTCCACTTTTTGTAGGACTCTTTTTTGAGTTTCAAATCATTGAAGATCTCCTGGTTAAGCCAGGGTGGTCTCTTGCTGAACTTCCTATCTTTCCTATGCAGTGGGATAGTTTGCTCTTATGACCTTTGAAAAATTGCAAACTCTCTAAGTGTTTTCCCCCTTAGATTTGCTTCCTATGGGATCTTACCTATCAACTCCTTGAGTTTGCTAAAGTCTGCCTTCTTGAAATCCATTATCTTTATTGTGCTGTTTTCCCTCCTAACATTCCTTAGAATCATGAATTCAGTATTTCATGATCACTTTCACCCAAGCTGTCTTCCCATTTCAAATTCTCAATCAGTTCCTCCCTATTTGTCAAAATCAAATCTAGAACAGCCTCTCCCTTAGGGATTTTTCCACCTTCTGAAAAAAAAAATGCATTCAAAGAACTTGGAAAATCTGTGCCTGGATCCATGCTGTGGGCTGACTTCTGGTTCCTGTCTCTGTTCCCTGCAATGCTGCTATCTTTCCTCTTCCTGATAGTGTCATACTTTCCCTTCCACCATACTGTAATCCCTTCCTGTTGCAGTGTCTCTTACTTTTGTTTCCTGTTAATACACTCTGCTTTGCTCCAAACTCTCCTCCTGCTTTCTTTGATCCTCTCTTGAGGAGCTTTCCTTCCCAATGTAGTGGGAGCTCTGCAGAAATGACTCTTGCCTCCTCCTTCAGTGGGATCAGACTTTGCTTCTGGAGTATTTTCCCCCCTGCTTCATTAAGGTAGGGAAGAGGAATGCTGGCAAATTCACGCATGATGCTTCTGTCCTTATGGATGGCATGTTCTTGGCACTCCCATCCACATCCACTGTTCTAAATAAGCTGTTACTTTCAAGATTACTTCTCTGTAGTGGGGGATTAGCGATAACCCCCAAGAAAAATCTATTATCAGCACCCTAAATTATATTAATCTTGTCGTTCAAAATGTTTGTTTATATAATCCATGGATCTGACAATAGAATCTGGTTTGCAGGAGATTTACGTATTTTCCTACAGTAAATGGCTGATGGGGAATAAATGTATTCTCTTTTGTATCCCTTTCTTGCTACTTTATAAGCTTCACTGTCCCCATTTATTATGAAGTCAAAACTCTTAACTCTTTGACAACTGGCTTCTTTTTCCCTATGAGGAAAAAGCCACTTGACAGTCATACCTCAGCTGTATGACTAGTCTCCTACCTCCTTAGTTGTAAACATATTCATGATTATTTCAGTCTGTTGCTGTTCCTCTGAATTTTGTAATTAGAGGTTGGATGATGAATCCTCTTGAGCAATGATTTTCTTTCAAATACTGCCTTTGTTGTGTACTTTAGATGGGTACAGCACCTATGTATTTAACAATTGCACAGGTTCAACCTGGGATGAATTTACTATGGACACAAACTTCTCCCATATTCCTCCTCTGTAAATGAGTGAGCTTTAGCTTTTTTCTTTTATCTTATGCATGCAAGGTACAATAGCAAACAAATCTGCCACTTTGAGGGAATACAGTTTCAAGAGACCACCTAATGAAGGACATGGAAAGCTCTCTAATGTGGACTACTGCAAATAGGACATATTGGGCTTGCTCATGGTCTTGCCAATGAAAGATAAGTGCTGGCTACAAAATTAGCTGGACCTGGTATTTATTTTAACTGGCATTCTCAGACATTCTAATTTTTAATGGGTCAGTCTTAATATTTAAAGGACTGCCCCAGATGCTTTCAATTCCCTTTTAAATTTATCTTTTGACTGTTTCCACTTCAATACTAGCACTACTGGGATAACTGCAGAAGTGGCCTAATTACATTTTATCTTATGTTATATGTGATGGAGAGGCTGCTACCTTTATACTGATGTAAATTTGTCAGGAGTGGCTGACTTCCCCAGTCTGAAATATGCAATACTGGCTCTTGGGGCTGTAAATCTGACATTATTAGCATCAAGGTCCAGTATTGATTCTTTATTTTATCAATATTTTAAAACAAGCTGTACTGCAGTTCTGAAGACACAGGAGAAACAGACAGGATAGCTCTTTGGTACTAAATGTATTTGAGCTACATACTATACAGTAGCTAAAATGAATAAATTGAATGAAAGGAAATACAGATCACATGGCTTATTTTCCTCACAGAGCAATGCTCCTCCAACCCATATCCCCTGTGTTATATCAGTTTCTATCAAACTGCATGCAAATAGTGTGTAAGGGTAGAATACAGCAACAATAGGCTGCTAAATATTATCAGGAGAAAATTCAGTGGCCTAGGAAAGACTGGTAATTTAAGTAAGTGAAAGTGACTTTAAACCAAGGGAGACTAATATGAACAGTAAGCCTAATTGTGGATGCCCCAGTACATTATGCAGATAACAGCTCCTCCCAGGTGGATAATAGAGAACTTATCGAAAGAACAGAAGATTACACTTTCTTTTGCCACAATGAAAATTCATCAATATTGCATCTTATCTTCCAATCCTCTGACTGAATTAGAAATGATCCTATGCTTCCAGGTTTTATTAATTCCACTAAAATAATTGTCTATGAACAGTTTTTTTTAACTCATTAATTTATTTGGATTAAAATTAAAAGGCTCTAGTCCACCTAAAAGAATACACAAAATGATGGAAAAATGCTACCAGGAAATTCTGATCATGAACACTTGTGATTTGATATGCCTTAATCATCAGCATTCATTACTGTGTCTAAAATGACTGGTGAAAGGAATGAATATATATATGAGATAATTAAAAAACTTATCTTACAGGGTGCAAATCAAACATAACTTGTTTTGAATCATGGATACACAAAGACTTAGCTATTCTGTGTCATTAAAACATCAAGATTTCAGTGATACATTGTACTTACATAATGCCTTCCATACAAACTTCTCCAGGCATTTGAGAGTTACTTAATTTAGCTTGAGAAGCTCTCCTTTTACAGGTGAGAAACTGACGCATAAGTGTTTAAATGAATTTTCCAAGATCACAAAGGAATTGTGCAAACTAGGAATAGAACAGTACTCCAGTCATGTATTTTTCCCCCTCTATGGTTTCCAGACTTTACCTCCTCCTTTCTACTGTGGTAGTATACAGCCTCAGGCTTACACTGGGATCTTCATTACTCTTGGCCACAAAGATTGCAACAATAGTGAGGCCCACCTTGTACCATCTCCAGCCGGGCTGGAGACAGCATCCTTTCTTCTTTCACTTTGATTCATGACTATAGCAATTTAGAAACTTTCTGAATAAACAGATTTATTGAAAAATACTGATTTGAAATTGAAACTTTTTGTGGAGATGTATCCATTTTGACAAATCTGATCAGTCAGGTTGATCAGATCTATGATGGAATTTGTGGTTGAGACAGTGAACCATCCGCTCCAGAACAGCCAGTAGGCTGGTGGCTAGAGCACTCACTTGGAACTTGGGACACTATATCCTAAGCAAATGCCCTAACCACCAGGCTGTTGGTTGGTGTGTTTCTCTCAATCTTTTCTCTTAGAGCTGTTCCACTTTGTATAACTAGTCACTGGGCCAGCCTGAAAGAGTGACTGACAATAGCCCAGAGGTTAGGGCATGCACCTGTAGAGGAGTGATGCAGGTCAAGGACTTGAACCTGCAACTGACAAAGCAGAGACTTGAACCAGGATCTCTTGCACCTCAGGTGACTGGCCTTACCATGTGACTACGCTGGGGGTGATTAGAAGTTTTTTCTTTTCTTATTTTTTTGAGGAAAAAAAATTGACAGGTCTCAGGTTCATCTGATGCAGAATGGGAAAAACATTTCCCAACCAGAGTATCCATTATTTTGTCCACTCCAGATTAGGCTATTGGAACTCATTTCACAGTTAGATGAATGTGAGTGCCACACATAAATTGCAGTAAGCAGCAGTATGCTTCCTAAGCAACAAAGGCTAATATAGACATCACTCTAGTACTCCACTGGATTCCCCTTTTCTTCCAGAGTGAATTCAAAGTCCTGATCCTAATCTATGGGGCTCTAAATGGATAAAGACCTGGCTTTCTCAGACACCCCCATCCTCCATGACCCATTAAAAGAACTGAGCTCTATAGGGAGGTCGCAATTTGAGAAGTTCAAGGTCAAAGGGAGCAGAGCATTCTCCAGGAGTGGTACCCTACCTATGAAATTCCTTTCTGAAGGAGATTAGGCTGAGCACTATCTAAATAAAACTGAGATCAAGATGCAAGACCCAACTTTTTGCAAAAATCTTTCCCTAATAATGTTTACTTTTATATGACCTGTCTGCAACAACAGGAATGGTAAACAGTAAGGGGAAACTTACTACTGAGGACCATTGCACCAGCCAGAGTGACCACGGTTGATGACATTGTACCAGTGTAGTGAAGTTCCCAGATCGGGCTCAATACTGCAGATACACACACCTCTTGGGTGACTCCATAGGCAGCACCTGGTAGGGTCAGGACATGCACCCCTGTTTATACTTAAGGCCTGATATTTGGTATCTGAGACTTTTATTTATTTATTTATTTATTATTAAAGAAAGTGTGTGTGTGTGGGTGGGGGGGAGAGTTGTCAATAATAATAGTAAATCCTTTTATATGAACTAGGACTATATTTTAGTGTTCAGCATTGCTCCATTAATTTAAAGGAGCATATTTATCTTCAGAAATCTAAACTATTTTTTCTTTTAAAATGCCTGTACTCATGCTGCTGGCTAAATGCATTATATTTTGATGCTTACTAGCCTAACATTTCAAACCATTACTTTTAGACATACCAGGAAAGTAGCTTTGAAAATTAAAAACACTACTTAGCAATTAACAAGGTACAGGAAAGTAATCCCTAAGGAAAAGAGAGTCTTAAGACTTAAAGAAAAATTATGAAGGGTCAGAGAGCAAAATCATAATGGAATAATATGAAAGATTAAGATGAAGGCCCTTTGAATTGTCACATCTCTATTAAACTCTCATTTACATATGGCAACAGTGTATGAGAGAAAAATCTTTTCCTTTAATGTCAGTGAAATCTCATCTGAATAACACTGGCAGGAGTTGGTAATATGAAAGGGGAATGAGCTAATGTATGATATACTGATCCAATTTTCGAAGGTGTGTGCAAGTGGGTACACTCAAGAGAATACACATGCACTTATTGTGCTTGCAAAACTCCTCCATGCAAATAATTTTACATGACTGGGTGAATGAGTGATGGATGGAGAGAGTTAATTTCCAGGTGCCTATTGAGATAGAATCTGGAAATTTTGGCAAGCTCATTCACAAGAAGCTACTGAAAACAGGGGAGAGCGTGGGGAATCCAGATTTGAATGCTGACCTTTCCATCAAAGGTTACTATATGTGTCATATGATAGGCTCTCACCTTGTATAAGCTCAAATCTATAGGCAGTTGTGGAAGTGAGCAAGGGCCCCATAAACATGGAGTGGAGACTCCCCTCTGTATGATCCATGAGAAATATTTCTTTTGCTGTACATACAAGTTGTCACTTATTGTATGTTTGTACAGTGCCTAGGACAATGGCATCCTGGCCTGGTTCAATGTAAATGTTAAGCGAGATGCATGATGTTCAAGAAAACAATGCTTGTGGCTAAATCTTTGACAATTTTTCAAGAGCTAATTCTTATGCACTGCTTCAGTAAAAGTCTATGAAAGCTCAATAGAAATGTGTGCAGTTCTGACCTGATAAAAATGAGGAAGCATAATGTAAGTAAAACACATTGTAATGCTGATAGTACTCCCTCTCTTATGAATAGGTTGACCCTGTCTGCTAGTTAGCCAAAGAGCCCACTCCTAAGTAACAGACATCTGGGAAATAGAGCTGTTTAGAACATCTTCTCCAAAAAGAAATTGATGAAATAAACTGTTTCATCAAAGCTGAAATATATAATGGAAATGTGAGTAAGAAACTTACCGTGGGATGGCTTGTGGGTTAGCTAAAGGGAGGCTGGATGGTCATAGTACCAGCCTGGGATGTAGAAGGCCCAAGTTCAAGTCTCTATGTTGCTTGTTTTGAAACAGAAAAATCTGACAGAGGAGGGATTTGAACCAGGATCTTACACATCCCAAGTCAGTATTCTAAGTGCCAAGATGAGGGTGGGGCATGCACATACTTTAGAAATTGCTGCCAAACAGAATTTTTATCCTTCAGTTAGCTTGACTAGGAAATTATCAGTAGAATAAATAAAGCTTGATCAGACTCTGAGCTAATCCATACTAATATGCTTGTTTTTAATAAATATTTCTTTTCATCTTTGAAGCACTTCACAAACATTAATTAATCCTTTCAAGACCACTGGGAGGCAGGGAAGTTATTATCTCAACCCCTGCTTTACTTCTTTCTGTAAGATTAAGTGATCTACCTAAGGGACAGAATGAGCTAACTAGGATTAGAGTTTAGGACTCCTGACTTCCAAGCCTGTGCTCAAACCACTCCTCTTCTTAGGCCTGTTTCCTCCCCGCCTCTGGGACCTCAGACCAGGCTCCACTGCTGTAAGTACACTAACATACCTGAATGCTCAGTTGACAGATGGGCATGCTGGTGTTTTCATGTGCAAACCACACTGGAACAAATGGGTTTTATATGTGCAAAATGTAATCACCGTTATATATAGGCACTCCGCACTGAAAAATGTGAAATTTTTGATCAAACCTACCTGATTCATTAGCAATAATTGATGTGGTAGGCCAGCAATCTTTATTAAGTATGCTGAGTGGTCAATGTTGCTTGGACTGAGTTTGCATTAATAAGCCTCCTGGTGTTACCCGGGGTTCTTTCAACCCAAAGCTCTTGGTACCTTTTACTCTGTGCGAGGTGGTGTCAGGAAATAAATCAGGGGAGACATGGCCGTCCGATAGATGGCTGACACAAACAGGACAACACAAGTGTGCTTTCACTTAAAGCTAAACTTTAGTCTCAAGCACTTACTAATCTGTTGCGGACCTGTGTAAAACACCCCCAACCCTTGATAATTACCAAAGTTGAGTGTGGCTCTCAAGTGACACAGCGGCAGGCTTCCGGTGGCCAAATCTTCCATCTGACGGTAGGGACCGCAAGATGTATCCAGAGGGAGAGTCCAAATGAGTCCAACTACCTCAAACTTTTCCCCCTTATTTATACATTAGTAATAGAATGACATGTCCCTTAAAGAAAACTTGTTAAGTAAGCAGTTTCAATGGTCAAGCAAGAGGTTCCTTCTGATTATTGATTAACCAGGTGTGGGTTTTTCCAGAGTTTGCAGCCTTGAGGCCCCAATAGACATTCCTGGGGCACATCCTGCTCTTCTAAAATGCATGTATTAACTTCAACACAATTCTTATCAGGAAGAATGTGGGGACAAGCTGCCCTTTCTGTGGCACCCAAAACCCCCTCCCCTCCTGCCTTGGTTAAGCTAAGCCTGCTGACTAGGCTGTTTTTTTTTTTTTTTAAAGCAAAAAAGCCATAGTGGTTTCAGGCACTTTACCAAAATCTCTCTGTACACTGGTTCCTGTCACAGTTCCAGTGTTAACTGTATCCCTGTCCTCTCTGTGGCTCCTTCATGGTACCTCTTCAAGTCTCAGGCTTCCAACCATCCCTTTCCCTCTAGACTTGGAAGTTCAGTTTGTAGACCCCTTGCAATTCACTGTGTTTATCATTGCAGGTCTGACTTTGGTACAGTGTCTGATGCCCTGCTCTCCCTCAGGGGCAAAGACAGGATCACCAATGATCAGCCAGCTTTCATAGAGCACTGAGAACAAAAGCATTACAAAGAAAACATAAAACAATAAGCTATCTACACACATGCTAGGTTACTAGATGTCACCTTTCTTCCACATCAAGACCCTAATAGGTTTTCAGTCCTTAAAACCCTTCCAATGGGGTTTTGTCATCTTTGATATAGTTTTTGGATCAAAAATCAGAAATTTCCCAGCCAGTTCTTGGGCTTCTTGAACCCAGTTTGAACCAGTAGATGCAGTTCCCCTCAGGGGATAGTACTCTTCTGGAGTTGGTTACTTAGCCAGTAACTACTCTTCTCCCAATAAGTTTAAAAAATATATATATCAATGAGAAGTTTTCAGGTGCCTATGATGTCCAGCACATTTCAATATAAACAGTCTTGTGAAACCTTGGAAGTGTGGAAACTTCAAATCTGCCATAGTACCTTAATGAACTGGGTCTCTTCTGAAACACAACCTTATTCCTCCAGTTCCATTCAGCATACTATAACATTCTATATAGTAATGTATTTCTTATTGTTTTAATGTTTGGCTTTATATACCATTCAGAGTATCTCAATACACTGAACATAAACTCTAAAACACAATTAGAGAATTTCCACATAAGAAGTGAGCAACTCAGAGCTAAGGGGATGTGTAACTAAAAATTCAAAAATGAACAAAAAAAAAAAGCAAGGTCACAGGGATCTACTGGTCATCTAAATTACCATAGTCAGATAAGAGGATTTTCAGTACTCTTCACACCTAATAGTTCTCTTCAATATAGTGCCTTTTTTTTTAATCAAGTGGTTTATGTGAGTGAAACAAACTAGTAATTGGGCATGATTATTTGTCTTCCTAGTTGAATATAGTACAGTTTAAAAATGGGAATAGAGCAACTTCTTTGCAATATTCTGAAAATGGTAAGATAAAACTTTCCCTATCATTTACTGAATCCAATACTATTATATAGTTTAACTACGGGGTCAACAACCTGTCTGATTTGTATTAATAGGTGTGGACAAACCACTTAGTGTCACTTTTAATCTGTCAGATTTTAGGAAAAAAAAAAAAAGTCTAGTTTCCTTGCTACAATACGAGAGTTTTTCTTTCAACTACTGAGGTCAAAATAATAGGCAAATGTAATTTACTTTTATTCCTTGTTATACTTAAGACTACCTTCCTCACATTCTCTCCTATTGGCTTGCACCTCCCAGCAGCAGATCAACTTGCTTGATTCAGAAAATGATTTGTTTAATCACTTTCTGGGTCGTCTAACTCTCCAAAACAGAGGATATGGTTATTTGTCAAAATATGTCATGCTGCTCCATTGATAATATAATTCAGTTAAACATTTCTCTTACCCGCAAGTCACTTATACCCGCTCCACCAGTTATCCAATTACCTAATAATCCTATTTTTAAATCCCAGAAATATTTTGAGATCAAAACTATGCTTCAGTAGCACTGCAATTCAGGGCGTGGGCTCAGGGGACACCAACAGAGAAAATACATTTAGGAACCAAATCTAGTTAGACCATTATGCTTTGACTATTATCAAATGGAAGGCATCCACACATTTCGTACAACTCTGGGTGCTTTTACAAAATTAAAAATACAGTCAAATATTTAATATCATACTGCCAAATTCATGTAAATAGGATATTCCTCAAACTTACCACTGTCAGAGGCAACTAGCACAATCAATAGCCACAGCCATTTTTAAAGATAAATTATTCTTCCCCACCAACCAAGCCTGAGAAAACAGGCTTTCCAATTGCACCTCTGAGCTCTGTTGGCCCAGTAGAGGAAGATCTTGTAACTTGTAACTAATAGATTAATAAGATTTTATACCTATCAGGTATTAATAGCTTACGGTTTAAAGCTGAAATGCAAGAAACATGCAGGCTTAGGCCTGTAAGATATCTAGTTTAGCCAAATTGGGCCTTAGAATAAGTTAGAGACATTATAAAGTAAGCTAATAATAAACCTGCTGAGCTTGTGTCTGTTTGTGACATGCTGATGTTTTGAAAATATCTGCTGAGTTTGGTTAATAATGTCTATGAGAGATCAATAGACACCATGAGATGATTGTTGGTATCCAGGGTGAAATGTTAGACTTCCTTAAGGTAACTACCTCTTACTATGGTCATAAGTTAACATAAATGTTGAGTATAAGGTGGAACTAATGAGTTACTTTATGAAAAATGGCACAACCAAAAGTAGCGTGGTGTGGAAGTTCAAATAAGGGAAAAGGGGTGAAGACTTCATAAATATGTATGGGTTCACATAACACATGATAAAAGCTGTATCCTGGCCTGCATGGCTGGGGAAATGCCAGGATGACGACTACTGGTTGCAGTGGTGGTGAAGATGAGGATGACTAACACAACAGGTTTTTCTGCAAGGCATGGTGTGAGTAATACACATACTGTGTTTTGTATTGGCCCCTCTCTCCTCTACCAGATTGCAATGTGTGTATTCTTTGGTTGGCTAATAAAAGTAGTTATTACAATGAGAGCACTGTGTTGTCCTTGTTGTGCACTGCAGGTCCCCCATTCTAAAGGAAGTTGTTCTTCACACAGCGTGGATTCAACTTGTGGAACTCCTTGACTGAGGAGGTTGTGAAGGCTAGGGCTATAAAAGGGTTTAAAAGAGAACTAGATAAATTCATGGAGATTAAGTCCATTAATGGCTATTAGCCAGGATGGGTAAAGAATGGTGTCCCTAGCCTCTGTCAGAGGGTGGTGATGGATGGCAGGAGAGAGATCACTTGATCATTACCTGTTAGGTTCACTCCCTCTAGGGCACCTGGCATTGGCCACTGTCTGTAGACAGGATACTGGGCTGGATGGACCTTTGGTCTGACCCAGTATGGCCATTCTTATTGATAACCTCTCTATTGTAGTCAGATTTGGGGCTGAACTCTCACAGATTAAAGACTGGGTAAACCCTCACCTTGGGGTGGGTAACTGGGTAAGTAACCCATAACTATATATAAGGCTACAGGGCTTTTCACTGAGAACACTCTACCTGACGCACCTGGCAGATTTAAGTCTAGAGATTATTATTGAGAACGCAGCAGCTAACCTCAACTACCTTGATGGTAGATGGGGACAAAGGCATTGTGTTATGGAACAAGGACCCAAATAAGGGCTTTCTATCTCAATATCAATATCAGTATGTAAGTGAATAAGGAGACACTGCCGTCTATGCTGCACTGATGTAATGTGTTCCCTCAGGCCAAACTTACTATCCAATTGGACTGTTGAATTCTGTACCACTGGCTGCTTTCAAGTTATCATCAGAGTAGCCACATTGCAGTAATCCAGTCTGGGGATCAAAGGGATGGTTAAATGTCAACATCTGAGAGAAATTACTTTCTAAAGTTTTCTTAAATGTGGATGGGAAAAGACACTGTTAGCCTCAAAACAACATAGGCAAATCCACAAGCAAATCAGGACGCAAAATACTTCAAAACTTCAAATTTTCTGAATGAAGTGTGGACAAATAGCCTGAATAATGTAACTGTGTACTATCTCTGCTATAGTATCAAGATGACTTTTCTAGCCAGCCACTATCACTTCCATTTTGTACAGATTAAACCTCATCCAGCCGTCACTCATTCAGGTCCTTATCTTGACCAGGCCCTGGAAATGCCAAGGTACTGCATCATTTGTGTCTAAGGAAAAAGAGATGTGGAAGTGTATATCAAACATACTGATATCCCTGCTATCCAAACAATCTCATTATTGCCACAATAGACTTACATATTGGGCAGGAAGGAAGCAGGAAGGAGCCCTTCAGAAACCCTGTGTCTTTGTGTGATGAGCAATTTCCCAACACCACACTTTATCTCTCTGAGAGGAAAGAACGGAACCATTCAAGGAATCAGATCTAACCTTGCCAGTATGTGGAGCTGAATCAACAAAAACTCATTGCTGACAGTATCAAAGGCCGGTGAAAGACTAAAAAGAATTAGCATGGAAAGCTTCATTTTATCCATTGCTAGAAGATGCTCATTAACCAATGAAATTAGAGCAGTTTCTCCTTGATGCCAAATGACAAGGTTTTGATCAGATAATATACAATCATAAATATTAATATTGCCTCTAATAGTTATGTATACAGCTTATCTCTATTCTTTATAGGTTTCCCATTATTCTTTTACACTTTTCCCCCTTCCCTCTGTATTTGTCTAAATTAGATATTACTCCACCTAAGATTAGTTCTCCTCCCCCCACCTTACTAATGACTCTCAACTCTCTTCCCCCTTCAGCTTCCCAAGCAAGAGTATGCTGATAATGAAATTGGAGCTGTGTCATTGTGCAAAATACAAGATGACTGGATTTCCATGGTTTTTGAATGCCTGGTGTTCAAGAAATACCACAGCATGAGCAGTCATGAGATATTTCTGCCAATTCACAGGAGTCATAGAATAACATTCATTTATATAAAAATGAATCAAAGAGCTGCATTTGGGACAATTGTATTGGGATCATAAAATATGTATGTGTATGATCCCTCTACAAATAATACAACATTGATCTGGTCTTCCATGGTACTGCATAATTTTTATGAGATTATGATAGGGTATTGAGGGCATGCAATATCTCATAAGAAGTTAGCTATCTATCCCTCATTGTGAAATCAAGTCAAGCCAAAATGCATAAGATTGTCTCTCTATTTCAATGTTTTAAAATTTCTTGTTTTTCTGTTGGTAACTTCTTGTTTAACACCAGGCCTAATAAGCCATTACTATTCAGAAATACACAGTATCTCCCCCAATTTGAGTCAGCCTAACTGAATGGACGCTGCTTGTGTGTCTGAAGAAGTTAGACCACAGTAGGTTATCCAAGCACAGGATGAATGGCAACAGAACTGATCTTTTCCTAAAGTAGAATGATTATGTGTTTACTTTTATTTAGTTTAAAGACACTGTTTTAATCATTTGGTTGGAAGTTAAGGTTTGCACTGAAAACTCTTCATATGCTCTAAGAGACCAGATACTTTCTTATTTTATGAAAAGTCTCACAAAATTCCATGTATGCAGTCCTATATAGTGTTATACTTATTACTTTGAAAGAAGTATTGAGACGATTTTGAGAGAGAGAGAGAGATTTTAAATCCACAGTAGTAGGTCATTGTGCTTCAGCATTCATGTTTCTACAGCTGATTTTGGAGGGTCTGTCAGAATGTAACATTATACTATCACTAAAACTAATTAAAATTGTTTTGAAATTGTCTGCTGTGCAAAATTAATAAAAAATCAACAGGGGTTAGATACTGCAGCATGTGCAACTTCTTTCTGAAAATTTGAGAAATACACTAAAAGCATTTTTTAAAAAATGCTTATCAGCTATGCTTCAATTAGCCGTTCTCCAGGATCTGCAGATTGAATTATATCAGAAGTCTATTGTAATCTCAGTAGGAACCATGTACAAGATTGGCTGACTGCCAAAGCAGAAGCATAATGCATTGAGAGCCAGTCAAAATAATGCCCATTTGGCAGTGCAATCACAAATTCTTGGATAATGAGACTAATTAGCTTCTCTTCTTGATGCTTTTCTGGTCCTGGAGGTATTCTTACATGTTTACCAGGCAGAAGGACCAAACAGTTGCAGCTCTTGTAAAGTCCTAGGTGCTAAAAGGGTAGCACTGAATCTTTCAGAAATCAAGACTGATTAGATGGTTGTACATTATTGGCATATACTGTATGTATTCTAGCTAAAACCAATATATTAGTCTAGAGCAACTTCTCTTATTTTTTAAAAAAAAGATTTGGAGATGGGTTGAATAATTTAGTTGAAGTCTGAGAAATTCCAAATATTGGGGAAAGATTCAATAAATGTAAAAAATCTGTAGAAAATAATCCCTTGAAATAAGGATTTCGGTTTCCTTTATTCAGACCTCAGAATACCTGACATCTTTAACCACCTCTCTCTGAAAAGTCTCATCATTTTAATCATAATATGTTACTTTGGATCAACTCAATCATGTAGTGTTATGCCATTTTCATGTAACATAATAAAGAACAGCTGATGCAACTTGGCATGAAATGAGTTATTTGGGAGTCAGACAAACCAGGAGTTTGGCTGGTTTTAGAGGTGGGGAATTCCATTTACAATACATAACAAAATACCATTATACTCACTGCTGTTAGAAAGTCTACATATCTAGATACTACAGTTATCTCCTGTCAAGATTAAGGAAAATAATGTGCGATTTCAAGCACTATAGTGTGGTATATGTGTAAAAATAATTGCTGACACTTTGATGCCACTTAGAGAGAAATCAAATTATTTGCTTATTGGTTGTAATGCTAGAAATATTTGTAATGAGGAATGGTTTATAATCCCACCCAGGTAGACTGTAGAAGGCTTGGGTCTATCAGAAATCTCAGATCTGTCACATTTCTTTCTGTTCTCTACATTGTGAGAGGATTAGTCAAAGGAAGTAATAACATTTAGATTCTCATGAGGATGCAATACAAATGACAGTTTGCATGTTAAAATTATTATTAGCTGTTAACTAATTTGAAATATAAGAACAGATTTTGAAACAGATTCATGTGTTAAACAAGACGAAGACCCCTGTAAAATGCAAGACATTAAAGTCATCTTTGCTATACCTCAGTTACAGTCAATGGAGTTGCACTAGGGATGATTTAATATCTTAAATAAAATAAGCATACATACAGCAGCACATAGAATAATTATAAATGCTAGTATGAACAGGAGGCAGACAGAATTGCACATGATGATGATGGTGTAATTTATCTACAGGCCATGTCAATTTTGCCAGAATTTATTCTTTCATTTAACAAGAAGATTTAATTTTCTAGCCCTTCTGGCTGTGAAGAATCCCCTTCAAAGAGAATTCACTCTATGCTGACTGAATTTTCAGACAGACACAGTTAATGGGCTACGCCCTGCCTGGTAACTTCAATGGATTTATGGTAGGGGTAGATTTGACTCAGTAATAGTGACATGCAGGTAGCACTTGGACCTAAACCTCATTTTCATCAAACCTGGATGATGAGGTCTCTATGCTCTTCTGGTGACTAACAGTGGTGGGGAAGCAAATGCAAATGAACTGGCTGAAGACAGAAATCTGGATAAATGAAATGATGCTGATGGGTAGAGAAACATTTGGATTAATGGACTAGTGGTGTGAGAATGCTTCCTGAGATGATGTAAACCTTTCTCTGCTAGACTGAAGTACCCATTATAAAATAGATACTTATAAACTGTAATCAAGTCACCCCTTAACCTTCTTTGTTAACCTAAATAGATTAAGCTCCTTGAGTCTATCACTATAAGACATGTTTTCTATTCCTTTAATCATTCTTGTGGCTCTTTTCTGAACCCTCACCAATTTATCAACATTCTTCTTGAATTGTGGGCCCCAGAACTAGACACAGTATTCAACCATGGGTCCCATCAGTACCTAATACAAAGGTAAAATAACCTCTCTACTCCTACTCAAGATTCTCCCATTTATGCATCCCAGGATCACATTAGCTCTTCTGGCACCTGTGCCACACTGGGATCTCATGTTCAGGCAATTATGCATCAGCACCCCCAAATCTTTTTCAGAGTCATTTCTTCTCAGGGTAGAGTCCCCCATCGTGCAAGTATTCTTTGTTCCTAGATGTATATATTTACATTTAGCTGTATTAAAACAGCTATTGTTTGCTTGCACCCAGATTACCAAGTGATCCAGTTCTCTTTGAATCAGTTAGTTGTCCTCTTCATTCATAGAAGAATAGAATATCAGGGTTGGAAGGGACCTCAGGAGGTCATCTAGTCCAACCCCCTGCTCAAAGCAGGACTAACCCCAACTAAATCAACCCAGCCAGGGCTTTGTCAAGCCAGGCCTTAAAAACCTCTAGGGAAGGAAATTCCACCACATCCCTAGGTAACCCATTCCAGTGCTTCACCACCTTCCTAGCGAAAAAGTTTTTCTTAATATCCAATCTAAACCTCCCCCACTGCAACTTGAGACCATTACTCCTTGTTCTGTCATCAGGTACCACTGATAACAGTCTAGATCCATCCTCTTTGGAACCCCCTTTCAGGTAGTTGAAAGCAGCTATCAAATCCCCCCTCATTCTTCTCTTCTGCAGACTAAATAAGCCCAGTTCCATCAGCCTCTCCTCATAAGTCATGTGTTCCAGCCCCCTAATCATTTTTGTTGCCCTCCGTTGGACTCTTTCCAAATCCTTCTTGTAGTGTGGGGCCCAAAACTGGACACAGTACTCTAGATAAGGCCTCACTAATGTCAAATAGAGGGGAATGATCATGTTCCTCGATCTGCTGGCAATGCCCCTTGTAAGAGGTCGGACTCACCCCTGTGGTGCCTCCTGCTGGTCGTCCAGGGAATTAGCTCACCAGCCTCTAGAGTGCCCTCTGCAGGCCGGTGAGCTGCCTTGTCGTCTGCACTGGCCCCCGTGTCCCTCCCAGGACCCCGGTGCCCCTTGCCCTGGGTGCTGCCCCCTGGCAGTACCCACACTCACTGGGTCTCCCCTCCCAGGGGAACCCCCACCCACTAACCCCACCTCACCTCACAATAAGGCTACTGCCAGTCACCATCTAGCCCCACACCTAGGGGTAGACTGCAGTATCAGCCACTCATCACAGGCAAGGTTGGGTTTGGACCTGCTGCCTTGGCCTACACCTGGGTTGCCCTCTGCAACCCCCAGTACTCCTTGGCCTAATACTAGGCTGCAGCCTGGGGCTTTCCAGACTGGAACTCCCCAGCCTTTCCCCAACCCTACTCCACGCAGGTACTCTATCTTCACTCCCTGCAGCTAGGCTGCTTGCTTTTTTTTTTTTTTTTTTTTTTTTCCTTCCTCTCTCTCGACTGTCTGAGTGTCTGGCTCCCCAGCTTTTATAGTGCCATCTGGGGCCTGATTGGGGCATGGCCCAGCTGCAGCTGTTTCCCCAATCAGCCCAGTAGCTGCTTCTCCCTGAAACAGCCTTCTTCCAGGGCTGTTCCAAACCCCTCAGGGCAGGAGAGGGTGTCCACCCCGCTACACCCCTACCTATACAGCCCAAAATGCCATTAGCCTTCTTGGCAACAAGGGCACACTGTTGACTCATATCCAGCTTCTCATCCACTGTAACCCCTAGGTCCTTTTCTGCAGAACTGCTTCCTGCTTATTTACCGCTACCCTAATTTTTGTGTCAGTGATGATTTAATGTTTTCTTCCAGGTCATTCATAAAAATATTAAATAGCAGCGGGCCATGAATTGATCCCTGCAGAACCCCACTGGAAACACACAGACTTGATGATGATTCCCCATTTACAATTACATCTTTAGACCTCTCAATTAGCCAGTTTTAATCCTTTTAATGTGTGCCATCTTAATTTTATATCGTAGGTTTTTTTTTAATTCAAATATTGTGCAATACCAAGTAAAAGGCTTTACAGAAGTACAAAAAGTGTGGCAGTGTGACACAGTCCCATGGAGTTTATTATCTATTATCTCATTGGTATTTGTAAAAACTTTTCACTTGAGTGAACAAACAAAAACCTGAGCAAATGCAGAGACAGACCCCTAATAGTGGAGTGCTAAATGGCACAAGTGTCTAGTCTAAGTACATATCCAGCTAACACAATATCATTCATACCTCAAGGCATAAGATAGAAAAATTATATTTAAAACACTTCAGAGCTTGGATTCAGTTTTTCTTTTTTAGGGAAGGAAAAGGAGAAGGGGTGTATATGAGGGAGAGAGAATGAGCCTTGCCACTGAGCATTTTATTAAATTCTCATACTTCACAAAGAGGCTTTCCTAACCACTCGCAGCCTGTTCCTGCACCATTGAAATTAATGGGAGCATTACCATAGACTTCAATGAGCAGAGGATCAACCCTTCAAAGTATAATTCAAAAACCAAATTAAGGACCTGATTTAGCAAGTTGCTTAAGCATGTGCCTAATCATAGATGTAAGCAGGGTCTATATGAACTGAATGAATTCTCCCCTGACAGCTAGCTGGGAGTGGGAGAGACTTCAAGAGCAAACTGTATTTACATGAACATATCCAGCAGATAGAGTGGCGTTGCTCAAAATAATCAACTTTGGCTGGCATTGGGTTACAAATCACTTTAGTACTGAATGCAGGGGTAGTGAAATGCAGTTACCAATGTTGTTGGCATTATTGTATGAATACAGGGAATAAGGACTGTGCTTAATCTGTCCCAAATGAGGGAACAGGTGTCTCAGCCAGGAGATGTGGACTGTCCCCCCGGTATGGTTTAACTTGTTCCTCCTCCCTGTTTAAAGAAAGGGCTAAATAGGTTTCATTAGGAGCCTCTTTGTTACTTTAAATGCTCAATCGGAGCTGAAATCACTTATGGTGGGACTGAGTTTCTGACCAGCCTGCTAAGCTAAAAATCACTAAGAGATTGACCTGCAGATGTCACAGCAGAGAGGCAGGTGAGCAGGTGTCTGGTAGTTGCAGCTGGCGAGAGTGGTGATCAGGCAGCTGGCAGGAGCAGCAAGCAGGCAGCCAATGGTGGGAGTGGCCTGCAAGAGCCCAGACAGCTGAGAGAGCATGGTGGCTTTTACCCCTCCAACACCCGCACACTCATGGTGGGAGGAGAATAAATGCAGATGCACCTCTGAACTCTGGGTCTGCACTGACCAGGGATAGCTGTGAGTGTGGTGTTAAGGGGGCAGGCATACTACAGGAACTTTGGTGTTGGACTCAAGAAACTGATGAAAAAGACACTGCCCCACACACTTTGGGGTGAGTGTCCTGCTCACAGTTTTATGATTATGAATCCTGCTTGTGGCATTTTCCCTGGTTAATGTCAGGTGACTTCCCTTCTTTCATTAAACATTTCTTTTCTACACTCAGACTCTGTGCTTCTGTAATCCACAAACCTTCTGGGTGTGTTGTTGTCCTGTCCCGTCTATTGGCACTTAGACCACTTAGAGAGAGAGATTAATGAGTTTGCTCTACAGACTTCACTAACAGCCTGTGGCTTTTAGCTCATGCAATAGAGGCTCATGTACTAAGCTCTGGAAGTCCGAGGTTCAATCCCGCCTGCTGATGACCGGCGTCTGTCAGTGTCACCCTTGTGAGTGGGGAAGTATTGCCTCTCAGAGGTGCCCAGGGGTGGTGTGTAATTTTCCCAGGTTACTGGATGGGGGCTTGAGTCGGTTCTGTGTTATATTGTTGAAAAGGAACCTCTAGATATTGAACCCAGCCCTGATTGCTGCCGGCTCCACCTGGCAGAAGGGTTACACAAACAAAAAAGTAATCTCAGTGACTTCAGTAGAACTATTCATGTGTGTGAGGTTAGGCATGTGCTTATGTATATCTTGCTGAATTGGGCCTAAAACAGTTGAGACCAATCTAGCTATTTGTTCCTATTCCATATTCAGGATTTACCCTCTAAAAATGTTGTATTTATATTTTTCAGCATCACAATTCAAGTGCCACTGCTCTTCTACCTGAACTCAAGTGGTCAGTTTTAACTTGTACAGGTAAGTGATTTCTCTGGTATGAGAGCCTAGCGAATTTTAGAATCATTCTGTATTCTGTGAAACATTCCTGCTAGAATGCTCTCCCTCTATTTTTTGTGTGTTTGTGACTACAGACTGCATAGTTTTGATAGCAGGGATATTTTGGATATTTGTCACACTTCATCTATTGTTTAGTGTTGTGTACATGCACTGTGCTGCATAAATAATACTAGTCTCCTCACTCCATGCACTGCAGGTGGTTTTTCACTCAGCCATTGTGCACATTCATCAGCAGGTATTTCAGCAATCGGAGTTCACCAGAATCTGAATTACTTGTGAAATATTCACTTCACAGCAAATCTGGGTGCCACCAGCATGGGCACAGAAAAAGCAGAATGCAATAGTGCAAAATCATTTCCTCTGTGAAGGGGGGAGAAGATGATGTAGAAATCCCTTGATGGAGGAATGAATCCCTTTGTTTTCTGTGGAACACAATTCTGTGGGGTTCCCTGAACCTCCATTAAGAGATGTGCTCTGGGGACAGGATGTGGGAAGAGCAAGGGCAATGGATATCCTTTGGGATTCATCAGATAACCAGGTTGCTCAATTCCACCCTCCACTCCCATGGGGTGTGCAGCAGCTACAAGGTTCCCTGTAGCAGTGAGACAGTGAGGTATCAGAAGTGGCTACTGAGTGTCTCACTTTGTAACTTTGTATCTGGGGACGAAAGGGTTCCATTTGCTTTTACCTTTATGGACTTCTAAGTTCTCAACCCCTTAGGTTGTGTTCTTGGACCAAGTTTTGTCCCTTCATTATTGCCTAAACATTGAACTTGGTTTTGTTATTGAGGCAGTACACAGAGGAACAGTTGTTGTTCTCATTTTTAGCTTGTGCATTTCTCTGTCATAGTAGAAGTGTTTTGTTTTTTACAATTTTCCCATCACTAGAATTGTTCAGAAATATTATTTCCAGGAAATAGATGCATAATGCTGTGTAGATATGTTCTGCTTAACTCAATTGTCTTCAGTACTGTATTTTGAAAAAGAGAGAAAATAAATCAAATACAGATTCACAACCTCTGTGATCTCCCTGAGCCATCCATTCTCTTTGTCCTTGGTTCTTACACAGAGAGATAATTGTAAAGAATCTGTAAACACTCCCTCATCCCCATCAGCCTTCTCTCCTCTGGGTCACCTCCCACCTTTGCTTCCACAGAGAGATTCCTTTCTAATAATGAAGCATTGTTGCTACTGCACAGCTAAGTGCTGCAGAAGGAACCAGGGGGACTTCTTGGGACTATTATAAATATGTCTGGAGTGTGGTTAGGCAAACTAGGTACTTCTAACATACCGTATCACTGGTCCCTAAATTGCTGGAGTGCTGCTGTGATTTACTTAAGTCAATGGAGTACTAAAAGGGAGCTCCCAGTCCTCCAAAGGACATAAATAGACTTTCTCAGAGTCAATGTGTTACCTAGGGCTGGAGATAGCTTGATGGTCTTGGCCTTCAGAGGCTTGAGGAACCTGAAAGGCCTTAATTCACATTCTGTCAGATACAGCATCCACATAGGCCAAAAATACATTTGTCCAATCAAAGGGACCACCTGATGTGGCTTTTAGGACCATTAATGTGCTTCACGGAGGCTTGCACTTCCATAGGAGTGAGTGCCAGTGTGATACTGAGAAACTATTAAGGTCCTTTCTCATAGAGACTTCTTGATGCAGGGCTGGCCCAGCCATGGGTTGTTGAAAGACTTCTAAATGTATGGATTCTTTGCAACTCCAATAACCTAAGAACCTTGGTCACTATAAATAATAAAGAGTATATCAGTCTGAGCTGTGTAGTTTTCTTAGAGTATAAGGCCAGAAGGGAGCACTGTGATCATCTACTCTGATCTCCTGTATATCTCAGGACTTAAGACTTCCCTGAACTAATTCCTTTTTGATCTACAACATGTCTTTTTGTCTAATGTCAAGATTGGAGGTTTTTCTTTTTCAGTGATGCAGAATCCACTACAGCCCTTGGTGAGTTGTTCAATGGTTAATTACCCTCCCTGTTAAAACGTTGAACCTTATTTCTAATCTTAACCTGTTCAGCTTCAGCTTCCAGCCATTAGATCTTGATACTTTTGTCAGCTAAACTGAAGAGCCCTCTTTTAGCTTTTCTGAACACTGCTGGTCTTTTTTCTGTTCATCTGACTGATAACCCTAAGAGCTGAAGGAGCTGAAGAGAGATATTTTGGAGGCAAATGGCTACATACATACACACTCAGAACAACAAAACAGCCTTCAGATCAACCAACTTTATTCCAGTCTGCTTTTTGGCAGTTATGTAGTCAAACGTATGTTACTTTGCTTCCTTCATAGTCAAAAATAAGTCTACACAAAAGACACTGCACTATTTTTATAGGGAAAACAGTAAAACCATCTATATTGCAAGTGCTATTAAATTCACAAAGTAAATAAACTGAAATAATAGAGATTTTTTTCCCTGTAACCTTATGTGTTACTTAGAAGAATAGCTGGTGCAATAATTCAGACAGAAATGTGCCCTTAAAGTTAACATGTTGTGAAGAAGCAGAGAAACTACTGCCTGGCACAGCAGGGGTTAAGAAAAACCTGTGGGTTCAGCTATCCCCACCCCACTATACCTGCAGCCAATACCAGGCCTCGAGGGGGGAGAAAAGAAGGGAGCCTGGCTCAGTTAGGGGCCTACTGGTGAGGAAACAGGAGCTATCTGTTTGCCTGTCTGAAAGTATGGACTGGCAACCTGCCAGCCAACGCAACCACTGGAGGCAAGTAAATCTTCCCCTGCAAAGGGGAGCCTGTGGGTACACCTGGACTGTGGGGTAACTGGCCCAGTGGGGCCCCACCCCAAACTAAAAGGACTTTCATAGGAAGCAGCCCAGAAAAACAGGTCCTGACCCCCACCCCCGGCTGGGAGAAAGATCCATCTCCCCTGTTTGGAGGTTTGAGTGACACAGGACCCTGGGCCAGAACCTGGTGGAGAGGGAGGGGTCAAGTCCCTTTACAGCCCCCTCTCCCCACCAATGATCCAGCCACTAGGCCGCCTGGCTACTGAAGACTTTATCACAAGTGGTGGAGAATGTGGGCATCACCCTAGTCCCTGTTGTAGGGAATTTAATTAAACAAAAACAAAAACCAAGAGGACAAACCCTAGAAGGGAGATGGAACAGCTGCTGAAATGGATGGCTGAACAAAACACCCACCAGCAACAGCAGCAACTCCTGCAGCAGATGGCCATGCAGCAGCAGCAGTTAATTTGTGAATTGGCAGCCCAGCAGCAGCAGCTGGTCCAGCAGGTGGCCTCCATATTGCGACCTGCTGCTCAAGCAGAGCTGCCTAACCCCACCCCTATCAGCTTTGCCAAGATGGGGCCTGATGATGATCTGGAGGCTTTCTTAGAGACTTTTGAGTGGGTGGCCACGATAGCTTGGTGGCCCTAAGCCCAATGGGCTGCAGTGCTGGCCCCATACTTAACTGGGGTAGTACAGACCACATATCATGCCTTAGACTCCACTACCACCCAGGAATACACCCAGATCAAGGCAGCATTCTCAATGCCCTAGATATCTTGGAGGAGACATTCTGACAATGCTTCCAGGGGGGAGCAGTACCTGCTGGGGCCTGACACTGCCTGGCCACCCAGTAACTGTGGGACTCATGCTGGAGATGGCTCAGACCAGAAGCAAAGGTGGGGGCACAGGTCACTGAGCTGATCCTACTAGAGCAGTTTGTCCAGATCCTGTCCTCTGGGGGAAGAGAGTGGGTAGCGGCATCATCCTGAAACCATGACAGACACCATCCAGCCTATTGAGAATTACCTAGCTGCCAAGTTCCCTGGGATGACACCTCGCCCCCAAGGGGTCGGCAGGGACCAAGAGCCCCATGTCCTTAAAGGACAGAACAATCCATGGACCCCAGGCCCTTGGGGAGTGTAGACAGGCTCCCCAATTACCAGAGCACCGGAGGGCTCAAGGACCAAGAGGCACCAGAGTCCCCAATCCAGAGGCCCAGAACCGTTTACTTGCACCCCAGTTCAGGACATCACAGGCTGGCCTGAAGCTGCAACCATTGTGGGTGTGGGGGAGGTCACTGACCCTGGTGAAGGGACATCTCAGTCCTCAGCGCCAAACTAGCGAAACCAGGCCCTCTCCCAGCCAGAAGGGGAGCCCTCCTCCCCCATTACCTGAATTGGAAATCCTGACTTGCCCTTCTGACTTTGTGGAGGAGCAATGGGCTGATGACACACTGAGTCGAACATACACCCAAGTGGCAGCAGTGAATGGGGAGACTGTCGAACCCCATCAAATGGGACGGTTCCCATGCTTTGAGATTCAGGGTGACTGTCTGGTACTACATAGAGAAAGACCAGCTGAACAAAGAGGTTTGACATCAGCTCTTGGTGCCCTGCCCCTACTGGAAAGAGGTTATGCGACCATTTGAAACATGTGACCACAGTGCTACCATCCCTAAGGGGCCAGCCTGATGGCAAACCCTGCTAAATGTCACCTCGGGAAGGATGAGACCATCTACCTTGGGTACACGCTGGGAAAGGACATGGTCCGACCTTTGATTAGCAAAGTCCAGGCCCTCGAGCTGTGCCCCCCTCTATCCTCAAAGAAGCAAGTACATCAATTTCTAGGACTGGCCGGGTACTACTTCCAGTTTATCTCAAAGCACATGTTTTGTCTATTAATTATGATACTTGGTGAATTTATTCCTCTAAATTGTGAAGTCTGTTCTAAATTAACATCAGTGTTAAAAACAAGTTCTAGAAAAGGCAGAGCAAGCTAGACAACTAACATCTTCTAAAGCAGGGGTTCTCAAACCGGGGGTCGTGACTCCTCAGGCAGGGGGTTGCAGGGTTAATATGTGGGGGGTTGTGAGATGTCAGCCTCTACTCCAAACCCTGCTTCACTTCCAGCATTTATAATAGTGCTAAATAAAAAAAAAATGGAGGGTCGCACCCAGAGGATTGCTGTATGAAAGGGGTCACCAATGCAAAAGTTTGAGAACCACTCCTCTAAAGTCCCTGGGCCTGATCCTGCAATGGCCAAATGATTGAGGAAATGCACATCTGAAGAAGAAGCCTATATTGGAAAGCATTTGAAGAGTTAATACTGTAGGTCTCACTATACCCAAAAGTAGTGCTAACTCTCCTGGGTCACTTATGGGTTTTAAATAACAAAGCACTGACCTCTGTTGTAAACACATATGCCTCTCTGCACTATTTCTCTTCTGCCTCCACAACTATAAACATTCAAATCCCCTTTGATAGCCTGATCAATTCAAACGCCTGAAGTCCCACTGCTATACTATTGTGACGGTACCTCCCATAAGGCTTAACTGGAATATGTTTTGTGCTGCCTGTGCCATGTAACATATCTCTGTATGGTCTACTATATCTATTTGTACACATATATCATTTTGTACTTGAGGTTAAGAATATTGGCTGTATACTTGCTTGATTTCTAAGTAAGCTTTGTGAGGCATTTGGTCAGCTTCTTTAGGAAGGAATTCGCAAGGTTGGAATGCTCCAATCCACATAAGAAGTCTTCCTGGAGACATACAAGATACCATGTGTACAATGGCTTCTGCCTGTAAAGACTGCGAGTCATGCATGGACATGTGCCTTGCCCAGGTGACTCCAGAACTCCATCTTGGAGCTGGACTTTGCATAGGAGTGAGAGGGGGGTCTCCACCCACAAGAGAGAGTCTATTTAAACCCATGGGAGACCCCTCTATTTTGTCTTCAACTGGCTAAAGAGGGAGCCTCTTCACCCAGTAGCATAGCTAGTGGGGTGCAGGGGAAGCAGCCGCTTCCCCTCAGCACGTTTTCAAAAAGCAGCACGCCTGCTGGCCAGAGCTGACCTCCTGCAGGCAAGGGGGGGCAGCATGGCCGGAGGAGCCATGGAGAGGGGGCGGCACGACCGGAGGAGCGGGGGGGGGCACAGCAAGGCGGCCCGCAGCGTGGCCGGCAGCCATGGCCAGAGGAGCGAGGAGGGGCACAGCAGGGCGGCCAGCAGCCGCTGCCGGAGGAGCGAGGGGGGGTGCAGCAGGGTGGCCCGCAGTGCGGCCCGCAGCCAATGGGCCGGTGCGGCGGGCACGGCCGGAGGAGGCAGAGTGGGGGGGGGCGCGCAGTAAGGAGGCCCGCAGCGCGGCCGGCAGCCATGGCCGGAGGAGGAAGGGGGGGCGCAGCATGGCGGCCGGCAGCCAATGGGTGGGGCGGCACAGCCGGAGGAGCCAGCCAAGGGGGAGGGCACGAAGCGGCCGGAGGAGGAGCCAAGGGGGGGCATGGCCAGAGGAGGAGCCAAGGGAGGGTGCTTTTTTATGTTTGCTCCCCCTGCTCTTAGATCCTGGCTACGCCACTGTCTCCACCCCCCAGGATACTTGGAAGAAACTGGAACAAAGGGGTGTGAGTGATTGCTGGACCCAGGCTAAAAGGAGATTAGTCTGTAAAAGGCAGCATTCTGGAACTGGTGAGGATCTTATCTGTATTCAGTTTGATTAGACATAGATTTGCGCATTTTATTTTATTTTGCTTGGTGACTTACTTTGTTCTGTCTGTTACTACTTGGAACCACTTAAATCCTACTTTCTGTATTTAATAAAATCACTTTTTACTTATTAATTAACTCAGAGTATGTATTAATACCTGGGGGAGCAAACAACTGTGCATATCTCTCTATCAGTGTTATAGAGGGCGAACAATTTGAGTTTACCCTGCATAAGCTTTATACAGGGTAAAACAGATTTATTTGGGTTTAGACCCCATTGGGAGTTGGGCATCTGAGTGGTAAAGACAAGCACACTTCTGTGAGCTGTTTTCAGGTAAACCTGCAGCTTTGGGGCAAGTAATTCAGACCCTGGGTCTTTGTTGGAGCAGATGGGAGTGTCTGACTCAGCAAGACAGGGTGCTGGAGTCCTGAGCTGGCAGGGAAAACAGGAGCAGAAGTAGTCTTGGCACATCAGGTGGCAGCTCCCACGGGGTTTCTGTGATCCAACCTATCACAACTATATATATACACAAACACCATTATCCATACCATATAACCAGGGCAGCCGAGAGCGGGTTCGGGCGGACCAGCTAAACAGGGCCGATGAGAAGGGGGGGAACCCGGGGAAGCTTGGCCCCAGGCCCCCTTCCGGACCGCCGGGCCCTGGTAATTTGTACCGGTTTCCCCCCCCTCTCATCGGCCCTGCGTATAACCCGGATGTATGATCTTAGTAGAGTAAGATCTGACAAGAATTACTTGAATGGAAAATTTCTAAGGAATACCAGTGTGCTACAGGAACTGAAGTTGATGTTTAAGTGGCTAGCATTCTCCTCTCCTAGCCAGTATTTAATCAATGTAGTATGAAGGGTCACTGTATTGTAGCAGGATCACAGGTTCTAGGAACCTGCACTAAAATGGAGAGCTACTCTGCTGACCATCTTGGCAGCCAGATAGGGTGACCAGAGGTCCCGATAAAATCGGGACTGTCCCGATATTCAGCTGTTTGTCCCGCGTCCCGACGGATGTATTGTCAGGACACTATTTGTCGCAATATTTGGCTTCGGCAGTGCTCCACCTTTTTTTTTTTTTTTTGCTTCGGAGGCGCTCTGCTGCCCCATGTGTCCCGATATTTTGTTTTTGTCATCTGGTCACCCTACAGCCAGACAAGGAGATCCTATTATCTCCAAAGCAGGGCTTGCACTTCTTTGAGGCACAGGGCAATTAGAAGGAAGGACAAAGTAGTCATGAAGAGAACAAACTTAGAAAACGAGCTCAGGTTGAAATTTATGTTTGTTATTTAAGTCAATAAAAGGAAATCCCAGGAAAGTGGTAATTTTGGTCCATAGTGTATGTGTGCTAGTGCAAGAATGCTATTTCCAATCTTCAGTGCCATCTTTCAGATGAGACATAAAATGAAACTTCTGGCCATTGGTAATCATTGAATATCCTCTCATACTTTCCATGTTATTATTTTTAAATAGCTGCTTATTTTGAATAAACACATCATAAAGGTTTTATTACTGTATATACTTGACAATGCATCAGCTCTGAAGAACTGACTGATTCATAAATTTTAAGGCCAGAAGAGAGATCATATTGTCCCTTCATCTAGATCATTTAGTCTAGCCAGCATAACAGAGGCCATACGACTTCCCTGAATTAGTTCAGTCTGCAGTCTTTCATATAAAAAATCTATGTACTAAACAGTTGCTGTGGATGGAATGACGTGATATGCTAACCTCACTGAAGAACTCATATATCCATTTTTTAAAATGTTGCTTTAGATAGCTTTACTTAACAGAACATAACTTTAGAGTCTATGGGGAAATTAATCCACGTTTTAAATATCACTTCTGTATTCATTTTAAACAGTTTATAAATTCAGTCAGGGTATTGATCCTAGTTGAGTGATAATAGAATAGCATTACTATTATTTCTACCAACGTAGGACCAAAATTGATGTAGACTCAAATGTATTGTCATGAGAATAAATATTAAAACATTATTCATTTTGTGTCTAGAGAGCAATTTATTCTTGCATTGTATACAAATCCATTAATAAGTCTGCTATTTATTGAAAGATTTTCCTTCTTTTGGGCTAGAAATTTTTCTTTATACATTTTTTTTTTCTGAATTGCACAAAATGTTCCTTGTATGTATAGACCAATATGAACTAGGGAGCACTTTCAACTCAATAACCTTTACATATAATTGTTAAAAAGTTAATTTTCTTTCTAGTATTCAAATTGACCAATGGAAGGAGACTATTTCATTAATATACTGGAAATAAAACTCAGATGGGATAAGACAGAGCTAATGTTGATATGTCAGGGGAAATGAGGGAAGCAGAACATGTGATAGTTGCCCCTTGAATGAATGGATTTGCTTACCTTTTGTTACTCGTGACCAGGGGTGAAAGTAAGTCCAGTGACTTACTGGTACGCTGGGGCCAGCTCTGGCCCCCAGAAGGGGCGGGGCCTAGGGCGGAAGGGGTGGGGCTGACGGGGTCAGAGCCAGCCCCAGTCCACCCTGTAAGGTGAGTGCCCTCCCCCTCCTCCTCTCCCACCGTGGTAGCAGCAGCCCGTGGCTCCGGGGGCTATTTAAAGGGGCCGGGGCTCCCCTGCTTCTACCGTCCCAGCCCTTTAAATAGCCAGCGGAGCCCTGGAGTAGTGGCGGTGGGGCTCCGGCGGCTATTTAAAAAGCCAGGGTGGTAGAAGCAGCGGGAGCCCCGGACTTTTTAAATAGCCCCCAGAGCCCCGCAGCCCTACCTCAGGGCTCCAGCAGTGGGGCTCTGGTGGCAATTTAAAGGGCCTGGGGCTCCAGGCCCTGCTGGGAGTCCCAGGCCCTTTAAATTGCCCCCTGGGGAAGCCTATCTGCCCTGGTACGGCGCACCGGCGAGTACTGGCTTACTTTCACCTCTGCTCGTGACCACAGTTTAGCAGTCTTGATTGATCTGCAACTGCTGCTGGATGTTAAGATTGCAGGGATGTCCTAAGGACTAGCTGGGTAAAGAGACTCAGACAAGGAGTCAGGGTAGGGGCTCTCAGACTTGACAAGGAGCCTGGGAAGAGAGATTGTCCTACAAAGAGTCTCCTTTGCTACACAACCCTGATTCATCTCCAGAACATGGGGTGGGGCAGGGGTCCTGGGGAAAAATAATATCCGACTATGTAATTAAATAAAGACTATATCATCATGCATACACAAAAGGGAGCCAAAATGAGGTTACACAGGCATCTGTAATGCTGCCGTTTTCTAAGGGTATGTCTACACTACGAGGGTAATTCGATTTTACTTAAATCGAATATGTGGAATCGATATTGCAAAGTCGAACGTGTGTGTCCACACTAAGGACACACTAAGGACAGTAATTCGACTTTGTGAGTCCACACTAACGGGGCGAGCGTCGATATTGGAAGCGGTGCACTGTGGGCAGCTATCCCACAGTTCCCGCAGTCCCCGCTGCCCATCGGAATTCTGGGTCGAGCCGCCAATGCCTTCTGGGTAAAAAAAATTTGTCGTCATCCGTCCGTCACTAACGCCCTCCCTCCCTCCATGAAAGCGCCGGCGGGAAATCAGTTCGCGCACTTTTCTGGTCAGTGACAGCGCGGACGCCACAGCACTGCGATCATGGATCACGCTGCGACCATCGCTGCACTTCTGGCCGTTCTCAACACCTCGCAGCTTATCATACACCTTTCCCTGAGGCAGATGAAGAGTAATCAGGCGAGGAGGCTACGACACCGCCGTGATGGCCTGAAGTCGGAGAGTAGCACAGAGCTGTCAGAAACCACGAGCCCCAGCGCCCAGGACATCACGGTGGCAATGGGTCATGTGGATATCGTGGAACGGCGATTCTGGGCCCGGGAAACAAGCACTGACTGGTGGGACCGTATAGTGCTTCAGGTCTGGGATGAATCCCAGTGGCTGCGAAACTTTCGCATGCGGAAGGGGACTTTCCTCGAACTTTGTGAATTGCTGTCCCCTGCCCTGAAGCGCCAGAATACCAGGATGAGAGCAGCCCTCACAGTTGAGAAGCGAGTGGCCATAGCCCTCTGGAAGCTTGCAACGCCGGACAGCTACCGGTCAGTCGCGAACCACTTTGGTGTGGGCAAATCTACCGTGGGGGTTGTTGTCATGCAAGTAGCCAAGGCAATCGTGAAGGTACTGCTCCCAAAGGTAGTGACCCTGGGAAACGCGCAGGTCATCATAGATGGCTTTGCCGCGATGGGATTCCCAAACTGCGGTGGGGCTATCGATGGGACTCACATCCCTATCCTGGGACCGGACCACCAGGCCAGCCAGTACATCAATAGAAAGGGCTACTTTTCAATGGTGCTGCAAGCACTGGTGGACCATCGGGGACGTTTTACAAACATCAACGTCGGATGGCCGGGCAAGGTTCATGACGCTCGCGTGTTCAGGAACTCTGGTCTGTTTAGACGGCTGCAGGAAGGTATTTACTTCCCAGACCACAAAATAACTCTTGGGGATGTGGAGATGCCTACAGTCATCCTCGGGGACCCAGCCTACCCGCTAATGCCCTGGCTCATGAAGCCCTATACTGGCGCCCTGGACACAGAAAAAGAACTGTTCAACTACCGGCTGAGCAAGTGCAGAATGGTAGTGGAGTGTGCTTTTGGCCGTCTCAAAGGGAGATGGAGAAGCTTACTCACTCGCTGTGATCTCAGTGAAACCAATATCCCCATCGTTATTGCAGCTTGCTGTGTGCTCCACAATCTGTGTGAGAGCAAGGGGGAGACCTTTATGTCGGGGTGGGAGCTAGAGACAAATAGCCTGGCTGCTGATTACGCCCAGCCAGACAGCCGGGCGATTAGAAGATCACAGCGGGACGCCCTGTGCATCCGGGAGGCTTTGAAAGCTAGGTTCCTGAGTGAGCAGGGCAACCAGTGACTTTTCAGTTTGTGGACAGAAAAGCTGAACCTGCCCCCGTTTCTTTACCCAGTTCATTTTGACTATCCTCTCCAGTTACATACCCCCTTCCCCTTCCCAAAAAATAAAATCAGTTCTATTTTGTTAATGAACACTGTTGTCTGTATTGCTGTTTTCGCGGGAATATTTTAAACCGGGGACGCAGACTGTGGCGGGGGGCGGGTTTAGTGTTCTGATGCAAATGATGCTTCTAAACTCCCGGAATGACAGGCTCCGCACTGGTGGACTGGTTATTTCAATGGAGCCTGCCAGCACTCCTGGGGGGGACTGTGTGTATGTGTCGGCTATGTGACTTTCTGGCAGGGGGGGTAGGGTTACAGATCCCCTGCTGTATGGATCTGTGAGCCAGGATAAGGACCGCTGCATAAGATCTGTAACTGCCCTCCCCCGCCACAAAGTCACAGAGCAACCCCCCCCCCCGAACATGAAAAACACCTCCCAGACTGACCAGGGTAACCAGTGACTGCACTGTGTATGTGTCCTGATGCTGGACCTGACACCGCCTCTGTACTCTGCTAAAGATCACTGTCCTGTCCAATTACCAATCCCCTTCCCCCCTCCAGACAGACTCTCCCTCAAAAGAACCTGACTGAAACAGCAATGAACAGAAACAAACATTTTATTGCGAACCAGACATGAAACGTGGGGGGTGAAACTTGGACGGGGGCTTGTGTGAGGTGGGTAGGAAAGGACTTATGAAATTTTGGGGAATGTCAGCCTTCTAGTGCTAGAGCAGTCTGCAGGGGTTGACTGAAAGTTTTAACGTCCCTTGCCGCCCCTCCTTCTTTGGACTTTAGGTGAGGGTGGTGTGGGACTTGGTGGCGGGTGAGGGCGGTTACAGATAGACTGCAGCGGGGCTCTGTCCTCCTGCCTCCGGTCTTGCAGAACATCCACAAGGCGCCGGAGCGTGTCCGTTTGCTCCCTCATTAGTCCAAGCAGCTTTTCAGTAGCCTGTTGGTCCTCCTGACGCCACCTCTCCTCCCGTTCCATGACTGCTCGGTGCATTTGTGACAAGTTCTCCCTCCACTGTGTCTGCTGGGCTGCCTGGGCTCGGGAGCAGCCCATTAGTTCTGAGAACATGTCTTCACGCGTCTTCTTCTTCCTCCGCCTAATCTGCGCTAGCCTCTGGGAGTGTGCTGACAGGCTGGGTTGGGAGACAGTCGCAGATGTGTCTGTGTGAATTGTAAAAAGGGAGTGAATTCCTGAGACAGATAAATGAAATTGTATACAAAGAACCTAGTCTTTCTCTGTGAACAAGACCATGCACTGCACCTCTCACATGCGCACTCAGGACAAGGTCGAATTTTCGGCCGTCGCCTTCAGTGCCTGTGGACTTGCGGTGGTCTTGGAGTGATCAGAGAACTGTGGCTGGAGACCTGAACTTCTGGAGCGGGCAATAATGGTAAGCCGTAGACTTGTGGCTGCTTAAAACTCCAGCAGTAGCACTGGCCTCCTTTCACATTGAAAGCAATGCCAGTCTCTGCTGCCAGCAATCAGGACAGCATCAACTCTGCCCCTGTCCCACCCCCTCGCGGCTGTCCCAGGGAAAGATCCCTGTATGCTGCCCCTCTCCCTCCACCGCGTGGCTGTAAAGCAGTCCCAATACTAACATTCCCCTCCCTAATTCAAAGCAGGGCGTCATGAGCGACATCACCCTCCTGAGGATCCCGGACACCCAGAGAGAACGCATGCTGCGGGAAAGCATGCAGAAACCGGGGCCGTATGCCGCCATGCTATGTCGGGCCATGATCCCCGAGTACTTGATTGTGGCGTGGAGGGGACATGTCTGCTACCACGGAGGGCCCACTAAGATCGCCCTACCCCGGAACCTCATAAACAGGCTTGAGATCTACCTCCACGAGACCTACGAGGAGTTCTCCTACGAGGATTTCTCGTCAATCCCCGGCCACATTGACCGGATTTTCGCCTAGGTGCACTGGGACTATGGAGTGGAGCGTCTTGGGCCTCGGAATCATGTAGTAAGGGACATTGTGAAAATTTTTTAAAATACTTGGGACTAAATTGAGAAGAGCCTAAGACAGAGAAATCATGAAAACCCATTTGTTACCTTTGTAAATATTCCTGTTTTGTACCTGATTATTTTTTTACTAGTTTACAGCACTTTTATAAATATACATTGTTAATAGTATAAATATTACCGTTCTGTTTTAAATAAATGTTTACATGTTTACAGCACTTACTGCTTGATCCTTCCCCTGATTCTGTGTCCGGGGTAAGGGATGGGGACGGTTGGTACGGGATCTCGGTAAGGGTGATGAAGAGCTCCTGGCTGTCGGGGAAATCAGCGGTGCCAGCGCTGTCGACTGCCTCGTCCTCCTCATCTCCTTCTTCATCTTCCCCATCCGCTAACATGTCCGACGAGGAACCGGCCGCGGACAATATCCCATCCTCGGAGTCCACGGTCAGGGGTGGGGTAGTGGTGGCGGCCGCTCCCAGGATGGAATGCAGTGCCTCGTAGAAACGGGATGTGTGGGGCTGGGATCCGGATCGTTCGTTAGCCTCTTTGGTTTTTTGGTAGCCTTGTCTCAGCTCCTTGATTTTCACGCGGCACTGCGTTGCATCCCGGCTGTAGCCTCTCTCTGCCATGGCTTTGGAGATCTTCTCGCAGATCTTAGCATTCCTTCTTTTGGAGCGCAGCTCGGCAAGCACGGACTCATCGCCCCACACTGCGATGAGATCCAAGACTTCCCGATCAGTCCATGCTGGGGCCCTCTTTCTATTAGATTGCACGGCCATCTCTGCTGGAGAGCTCTGCATCGTTGCCACTGCTGCTGAGCTCACCTCGATGTCCAAAGAGGAACTGAGATTCAAACTGCCCAGACAGGAAAATGAAAATGAATTCAAATTTTCCCGGGGGTGTGGCTGGTCAGAGCATCCGAGCTCGGACTGCTGTCCAGAGCGTCAACAGAGTGGTGCACTGTGGGATAGCTCCCGGAGCTATTAGCGTCGATTTCCATCCACACCTAGCCTAATTCGATATGGCCATTTCGAATTTAGCGCTACTCCTCTCGTTGGGGAGGATTACAGAAATCGATTTAAAGAGAGCTCTATGTCGAACTAAATGGCTTCCTGGTGTGGACGGGTGCAGGGTTAATTCGATATAATGGCGCTAAATTCGACATAAAAGCCTAGTGTAGACCAGGCCTAAATGTTGAATGCTTGTCTTTGCAACCTTAATCATGTTCTTTTTAACACAATTGTTGTACGTGTAACATACAAATACTTTAACATAAACATTGACTGTGGATTCACTTCTAGGGAGTTCCCAATTCCATAAAGTGGACAGTGATTTACAACTATTGAAAGTATCAATATGTTTAGGATTAGTCAATTTCTAAAGGGGTAGCTGGAGATAGTAGGCAGAATCCTCCATTCCTATTCTGGGATTTCTTGGAAGCTTTGGGAGTTTTTAAAATACATACCCATTGTTTTTGTGTGTGTAAAAGATGACAATTTTCTCCAGTTAATTCTATTTGTCATGCAATAATATGCTTCATCTAACTGAAGCATTTCAGTAATTCCTTCTGATGAAGAAACAAAACATATGAAGATCCCATTTTAAAAAGTCAATGCCTTTAGTAGTTGGGTGTCTTAAGGATTCAAAAGGAATAGAATAAAACTCACTCCTCTCAGAGAGTTCTCTGGTCACTAAGGTATGGGTTATTCACATGTGGGGCTCCCTCAATCTTTCCTGTTAAAGCTGTTTCAGTGTGGATCAATAATTAAAGAATCATTAGAGCGGGGGGCAGGGGAGGGGGGACTGAACCCTGGGTCTCCCACCTCTGGCCCAATGACTCTATATGTTTATCCAAAATGGAACAGCTTCAACAGGAGAAAATGAGGACCCTGCCATCTAAGAATATCCCATAGCTCAGTGGTTAGAGCACCTACCTGAGAGATGTAGGAGACTGCTGTTCAAATCCTTCTGCCCACCTCCTCTTCCCCTGCCCCAAGCCAAAGGAGGAATTGAATCTGGGGATCTCACATCTGAAGTAAATGCTCTTACCACTGGATTAAAGGTGACTTCTTTCTGTGGCTATTTTGTGTGGAGTGAGACAGGCATTTAACTCAGTCTCAAAAGAAATGACTTAACCACCTGGGTCCAGGATGGTTAGTCCTAGCTGTGGATTGCAAGGAACAATAGGCGCTTCCCTGCAGCCTAGATCTAGGTGCCTGTGTCTGTGAGAGAGAAAGGGCTTTAGCACACACCCCTCTTGTCGGCCTCTTCCATTGGCTAGCTTAGGCAGCACCTCACCTAGCATGCTGCCTTGTTGTGGATTGAATTCTTAGGCCTGGTCTACACTACGGGGTTAGGTCGAATTTAGCCGTGTTAGGTCGATTTTAAAATGACTGCGTCCACACAACCAACCCCATTCCGTCAACCCAAAGGGCTCTTAAAATCGACTTCTGTACTCCTCCCCGACGAGGGGAGTAGCTCTTAAAATCGACTTCTGTACTCCTCCCCTACGAGGGGAGTAGCGCTAAAATCGACCTTGCTGGGTCAAATTTGGAGTAGTGCAGATGCAAATCGACAGTATTGGCCTCCTGGAGCTATCCCAGAGTGCTCCATTGTGACCATTATGGACAGCACTTTGAACTCCGATGCACTAGCCAGGTACACAGGAAAAGCCCCGGGAAATTTTGAATTTCATCTCTTGTTTGGCAAGTGTGGTGAGCTCAGCAGCACAGGTGACAATGCAGTCCCCCCAGAATTGCAAACAAACTCCAGCATGGACCAAAAGGGAGACACTGGATCTGATTGCTGTATGGGGAGAAGCATCTGGGCAGGCCAAACTCCGATCAAAAAGAAGAAATGAAATATATTTGCCAAAATCTCACAGGACATGTTGGACAGAGGCCACAACAGGGACACACAGCAGTGCCGCGTGAAAGTTAAGGAGCTCAGGCAAGCCTACCAAAGGAGGCAAACGGTCGCTCCAGGTCAGCGCCCCATACATGCCGCTTCTATGATCAGCTGCATGGCATTCAAGGGGGGGACCCTACCACTATCCCACCACTGTCTGTGGACACCTGCAAGGGGGGCGTCTCACGCAACAGGGAGGAGGATTTTGTGGATGAGGAAGAGGAGGAGAATGCGCAGCAGGCAAGCAAGAACAAGAATTTGTTCTCCCCGGCAGCCAGGACCTTTTCATCACCCTGGAGCCAATACCCTCCCAAGGCGGGATCCCTGACCCTGAAGCCGGAGAAGGCACCTCTGGTGAGTGCACATTTGTAACTACAGTACAGGGTTTAAAAGCAATAGTGTTTAATGTTTGATTTGCCCTGAAGAATTGGGATGCATTTGCGGCCAGTATAGCTACGGGAAAAGTCTATTCACATGTCTGGGGATGGAGCGGGAATCCTCCAGGGACATCTCCATGAAGCTCTCCTGGAGGTACTCTGAAAGCCTTTGCAGAAGGTTTCTGGGGAGGGCTCCCTTATTTTGTCCTCCACGGTAGGACACTTTACCACGCCAAGCCAGTAGCAAGTATTCTGGAATTCTTGCAGCACTAAAGCATGACAGCGAATGGTCCTGGGTTTTGGTTGCATTCAAGCAACATTCAGTCTATATCTTTCTGTATTAACCTCAGTAGAGTGATATCATTCATGGTCACCTGGTTGAAATAGGGGAATTTTTGTAAGGGAACAGTAACAGGACCCTGTTCATGCTGGGCTGTTTGCACTTGGCTAAAAGGGATCATCCCAGAGAATAGCCACATGGCGAGGGGAGGGGAGAAGGGATCATCCCAGAGAATAGCCACTTGGTGGGGTGGGGGTAGGTGTGTGCTCCATGTCCACCCGAAAACCACAGCCCCTGCTTTTAAATGTGAAACCCAACCCATTCCTTGCTCTGGGAAAGGAGGGCGCTGCAGTTTGAAAACATTCCCACATGTTATAAAGGCATAAGAAGCCAATCCTGTGTACCAAAAGGCTTACCATGGCTGCCTGGAAACCGAATTCTATTGCCCAGCAATGTGTGATGTGTCACCATACAGGCAGGAACTCAATATAAAAGGCAAAATGCGACCTTGTACCTAAAGCACATGTGCTGTCTGCTGTGAATTGCTTGATTCACTGTGAAAGAGTCTCCCTTTTGTTCTCAGAAATGTATCATCTTAAATTTTACTCTCTCTTTTTATCTCCCCCCAGGTGCAAATATTTCTATGCTCTCCCTATCATCTCTGTCCCTGAGGTTATCACAGATTAGAAGGCGAAAAATACGCACTCACGATGACATGTTTTCCGAGCTCATGCAGTCCTACCGCGCTGATAGGGCACAGCTTAATGCATGGAGGCATTCAGTGGCAGAGGCCAGGAAAGAATTGAGTGAGCGCAAAGAGTGGAGGCAGGATACGATGCTGAGGCTAATGGGGGAGCAAATGGACCTGATGAAGCATCTGTTGGGGGAGCAAACGGACATGATGAAGCATCTGTTGGAGCTGCAGGAAAGCCAACAAGAGCAGAGACCCCCTGCTGCATCCACTGTATAACCGCATGCCCTCCTCCCCAAGTTCCATAGCCGCCTCACCCAGACGCCGAAGAACGTGTGTGTGTGGGGGGAGTAGGCTCCAGGCACCCAGCCACTCTATTCCAGAGGATGTCCCCAGCAACAGAAGGCTGTCATTCAACAGTTTGATTTTTAGTGTGGCTACAATAAACAATGTGGCCTTGTCCTTCCCTCCTCCCCAACCCCACCCGGGCTACCTTGTCCATTATCTCATTTTTTTTAATTAATAAAAAAAGAATGCGTGGTTTCAAAACAATAGTTACTTTATTTCAAAGTGGGGAGGGTGGTTGGCTTACAGGCAATTAAAATCAACAAAGGAGGCGGGTTTGCATCAAGGAGAAACACACAACTGTCACACCGAAGCTTGGCCAGTCATGAAACTGGTTTTCAAAGCCTCTCTGATGCTCAGCGTGCCTTGCTGTGCTCTTCTAATCGCCCTGGTGTCTGGCTGCTCAAAATCGGATGGCAGGCGATTTGCCTCAACCTCCCACCCCACCATAAACGTCTCCCCCCTTACTCTCACAGATATTATAGAGCACACAGCAAGCATCACTAACAATGGGAATCCTGGTTGCGCTGAGGTCTGACCTAGTCAGCAAGCAGCGTCAGCGAACTTTTAAATGTCCAAAGGCACATTCTACCACCATTCTGCACTTGCTCAGCCTATAGTTGAACTGCTCCTTACTACTGTCCAGGCTGCCTGTGTATGGCTTTATGAGTCATGGGAGCAAGGGGTTGGCTGGGTCCCCAAGGATAACTATTGGCATTTCAACATCCCCAACGGTAATTTTCTGGTCTGGGAAGTAAGTTCCTTCTTGCAGCTGCTCGAACAGCCCGGAGTTCCTAAATACGCGAGCGTCATGCACCTTTCCCAGCCATACCATGTTGATGTTGGTGAAACATCGCTTGTGATCCACCAGTGCTTGCAGCACCATTGAGAAGTACCCCTTGTTCACGTACTGGTTGGCAAGGTGGTCCAGTGCCAAGATGGGGATATGCGTTCCATCTATTGCCCCACCACAGTTAGGGAACCTAATTGCAGCAAAGCCATCCAGTATGACCTGCACATTTTCCAGTCACTACCCTTGATAACAGAACGTCAATGATTGCATTGGCTACTTGGATCACAGCAGTAGACACAGTAGACTTGCCCACTCCAAATTGATTCCCGACTGACCGGTAGCAGTCAGGCGTTGCAAGCTTCCACAGGGCTATCGCCACTCGCTTCTCAACTGTCAGGGCAGCTCTCATCTTGGTATTCCTGCGCTTCAGGGTGGGGTAAAGCGACTCACAGAGTTCCAGGAAAGTGGCCTTACGCATGCAAAAGTTTCGCAGCCACTGTGAATCATCCCATACCTGCAGCACTATGCGGTCCCACCAGTCTGTACTTGTTTGCCTGGCCCAGAATCAGCATTCCACTGTATCAACCAGCCCCACTGCCGCCATGATGTCCCAATTGCCACATCCTGTGCTTTCAGGAATGTCTGTGTCCATGTCCTCATCAAAATCCTCCTCGTGCTGGTGTCTCTTAGCCTGGTTCTGCATATACTCCAGGATAATGTGCAAGGTGTTTACAATGCTCACAACAGCAGTGGTGACAGTGAGCTGAGCAGGCTCCATGCTTGCCGTGATATGGCGTCTGCATGGGTAACCCAGGAAAAAAGGCGTGAAACGATTGTCTGCCATTGCGTTCACGGAGGAAGGGGCGACTGACGACATGTACCCAAAACCACCAGCGACAATGTTTTTGCCCCATCAATGGAGCTTAGCCCAGAATTCCAATGGGCAGCAGAGACTGCGGGAACTGTGGGATAGCTACCCACAGTGCACCGCTCTGTAAGTCGATGCTAGCCATGGTAGTGAGGACGCACTCTGCCGACTTAATGCGCTTAGTGGGGACATACGCAATTGACTGTATAAAATCGATTTCTAAAAATTGACTTCTATAAAATGGACTTAATTTCGTAGTGTAGACATACCCTTAGGCACCTATATCTCCACTTGCATTGTCTCAGGAGCCTGGGCACTTTTTTAACTGAGGCTTTGTGGATTGGAGTGCTGTTTCTGTGATTTTTCTAGGTGTCTAAAAGTTAGGTATTTCAATGCTTAAATCTCTTTGTGGATCCAGGCCTAGCTGATGTGTCTCTAGAGTGCTCAGGCAGAAGACTTGGAAGAGAGACCTGTTGGAGGAATTGTAGCCTGTGCATCATCTTCCGGGCTCCCTATGCTTCTTTCTAGCTCTGTGCTCTTCTCCAAGTAGCTCAGCTGGCTCAGTGTGCTCCCTGGCTGCAAACTGGACTTCAGTGCTGGCTCCCTGATCCCCTCTTGCCATGGAACAGCGCAGAAAGCATGCACTATAATCCAATTCTCCTTGGGTGGGGGAGGGGGAAAGAGTAGAAACTGGAGAGCAAGAGGCAGTTGCAGGCAGCTCCTCATAGGTCAGGGAGAAAAAGAACTTCTTGGGTTGTTGGCTGGCTGCAGTAACATCATGGAACCCTATGACAGAAATGCTGTATTCCATGGTATTTTGGAAAAATGCCAAATTCGGAGGCCAAAGAATCACAGTATCCCTGGGACCCATTCAGAGCTATTGTTTCAATCAATCTGCAGACTCAGGTAGGCATCATTGTATTGGCTACACTCTATTCATGCTTTTTAGGTTATCTTTGTAAATATAAGTGTTACAAACATGATATCTTTCAATGAAACCTGAGATTTGGAGCACAAATCTAGAGCAAGGGGTAAATTACACACTCATGGAATTAATAGGCCCTTTGTAATAATGAATGCTAAATAAGATTTTTCTTTATTTTGTCTATCTTTTTAACCTTCCACAGCCTCAAGCACACCCTTTGTCTGGTAGAAACATGTTTTTCGGCTCTGCCTTGCACACAGACTTTAAAATATTTTCAGTACATATACACAACTCCTTCAATATCCATTTGTATGTACATCTCACAACAATTATGAGGATCAGTATGAAATAAGCTTTCATTAGAGGCCTCACATGACATAATTTATGTATTAATATCATGAAAGGTGTGTGGTAGGTGTATGAGTTTGTCAGGCCTGGTAGGAGTTGCTGTTACAGAACAGTGAACCCTTTACCAGCTGGCACCAATGGGGCTCTATATCACTGGGACGGTTTTCCCTGAATGGATAATTCAGGTGCTTCTTAGTCCATTCTCCTGTACGGGCAAGGCTATGTCCAGGGCTGGACTATATCTCTCATGATCCGTCACATAGATTGGTAAGAGGGGGGACCATGATGCATCATGGCATGCCTGGTCACAGTCAGTCCCCTGGAGGTTGGGGACATGACCCACCTGAGACACATGGCACCATAGGCAGATGCAGTTTAACGTGGACCTGACCCAAAATGAAACAGTTACTTCAGTTCAACAAACAGAAATATTTAAATTCAGGTCAAACCAATCCAAAACAAAATATTGTCTTTTGATTTTTCCCCACTGGAAGTTTTGGTAACATCAAAATTTTTCCAGGAAAAATTAATTTTACAGAAACTACATTGTCCATCAAAAAATCATTTTTACAGAAAATTCCCAACCAGCTCTAGTGTTTAATCATTAACAACACAGTAGTCCCTAAGTATTCCTTGGATATCTCCCATATAAGAGCTCAGTTTTGCCCTATCACTATAGTCAGTGGGAATTGCACACATTTAACTAAGCTCTAAGGGCCAACTTGTTTGTTACACCAGTGCAATAACATTTGTTTCAGTTGGGTTTCGCTGGTAGAAATGAGAGGAATATTTGTCCCTTATTTGTCTAGCCCAGTTTAGACTGTGCACTCTGATGTGATGGGATCACAGTACAATGAGATATGGCTGTAGAACATCAGTGTTTTCTAGTCTATGAATAGGGTAGATCCCATTTGTTGAGATTTATTTGGTATTGAAGCCATAGGGCCAAATCCTTGGCGGGTGGAAATTAGCACTAGAATTTGGCCCATAATTTATTGTTGAGTTAAAGTGGATTGATTTGTGTGTGTGAACAAAGCAGAGAGAACATTAATAAAAGCTTATATAATGCTGCACCAGTGTTTGCAAACAGCTAATGACTGTAGATAGGTTTTATCAGTAAGTATTTTAATGTGTTTACTTGGGCAACTGGACAGGCAGCATAGTGCCTACTGCATGCTTATTTGGTTCTAAATTTAATTAAAAATGAATGATCTGCTAGAGGTTGAACTAAACAATAGACATTTTTACTGCATTTCCAGGGGGCCTTAAGAATGTTAAAGAGTTCACATTTAAAGCTGCTGCTGTTGTGCCCAGACTGACTAGTGTAGTGCTAATGTCTTCTGGCTACCAAAGTCAGCCCATATTTATCATATCTATTTCTGTCTCTTTGACCCTGCCCTAGCAGCTGCACTACAGTAGCTGCAGGCTAGAAAATTAGCCAAGAGATCCATGTCTCTGTCCTTGTCTCTGTCTCTCACTTCATTAGGCCTGTAAGAATGTTTAACTAAAATTCTTTCTCTGTTAGTTTCCCATGTCAAAGTCTAGTAGTACATTGTAAGGACACATTGTGAGAGAACTGAACAGTAATGACTTGCTCAGACACTTCTCATTAGCTCTACAGCAACATTTTACTTTCATTTTTCTCCTCTTGGCTTTACAGATGTGTTGCAATGTACTTGCATTCTCACATTGATTTGTGGGTACCACCATGTATGAATTATATTGTGAAGGTGCATATAACTCCATTGTCTATTGAATAATGGAAATCATAATCTAGGTGTCATTTATTGTTCTCTCTTGGGGGGGGAATCATAGACGTACCTTTGGAATGAAATCTCAGGGTCATAGATCTGTTGGCTGACATATTGATAATACAGTAAGGTGACAGACTGAAAAAATCAGCTCTGTTTTTTTAATATAATTAATATCTTATGAATATTACATTTAGAACCAGAGGGACCCCTTGAATATCACATTTCTGTCTGAAAATATTGTACTTGGTATAGTTACAAGTAACACCTAAGATTATTATCAATGGAAAGTTAGAAAAACAAGCACTGGATTTTTTCTGTTCATTTATTTTGTAAGTTTGACAGCACTTTCAGAATGGGCAGCATTCCTGTTTTCCTTGAATGGATAATTCAGTTCTGATCCTACATGAGGATCCTGTGGGCCTGTGCAGATTTCCACTAAATTCAGTGAAGTTCTGTATGAGAGAACAAATCTACACTAGATGATCCCAAAGCAGAATTGGAACTTTAGCTCGTTTGTTTCTCTCTCCCCCTCCCTCCCCGCAAAAAAGGTTCTGTTCTATACAGTCTTATAATCCCCTCATGGCTGTAGTATCTGAACACTTTCCAGTGGTGCATTCATCAATGTGACTAACATCTGCTATGTGTGGTTTGCTCTTCCTCATCCTTACCCAGGGATAGAATTGTGAGTTCAGTCTAATGTTTCGTTTTGGTACTTTTAAAAAAAATGTACATGCTGTGGGTTTATATTGGTGAAGGGAAGGTCAAAGAAATGCACCTTGTACTTAGAGTGGAAGGTGGTATGGGTTATGATGTTTCTTACTTCTTCTGAGAGTTTGTTCCACAGTCTTGGTCCAGCCTCCAAGAAAGCCCAGTTTCCTGCACAGATGAACTTTACCCTTGTGGTACAAAGTTCCATTGTACATGTGGAGCAGAATTTCTGGTCATGGTCCATATGCTGGAGCTTTAGGCAATCTTTTGGATATCCTGGCCACAGGCCATCAAGCAATGATGATGAGGAGGACCGAGATCCTGAGCTTGACTTGATATTCTATGAGAAGTCAGTGTAGGGAGGAAATGACAGGTTGGAGGTATTTATGGTAGCCCATGTTGCTGAGGAGATGTGCTGCAGTGTTCTGAACTAGCTGGGGTTTCCTGAGTGCTGATGGCTTCATGCTTTATTTGATAAATATCAAAAGTGAAGGATAAAAGCCCAACAGCATCAAAAGCAAACATGATTCTGGGATGCATTAACAGGTGTGTTGTGAGCAAGACACGAGAAGTCATTCTTCCACTCTACTCTGCACTGGTTAGGCCTCAACTGGAGTATTGTGTCCAGTTCTGGGCACCGCATTTCAAGAAAGATGTGGAGAAATTGGAGAGGGTCCAGAGAAGAGCAACAAGAATGATTAAAGGTCTTGAGAATATGACCTATGAAGGAAGACTGAAATAATTGGGTTTGTTTAGTTTGGAAAAGAGAAGACTGAGAGGGGACATGATAGCAGTTTTCAGGTATCTAAAAGGGTGTCGTAAGGAGGAGGGAGAAAACTTGTTCACCTTAGCCTCTAAGGATAGAACAAGAAGCAATGGGCTTAAACTGCAGCAAGGGAGGTTTAGGTTGGACATTAGGAAAAAGTTCCTAACTGTCAGGGTGGTTAAACACTGGAATAAACTGCCTAGGGAGGTTATGGAATCTCCATTTCTGGAAATATTTAAGAGTAGGTTAGATAAATGTCTATCAAGGATGGTCTAGACAGTATTTGGTCCTGCCATGAGGGCAGGGGACTGGACTCGATGACCTCTCGAGGTCCCTTCCAGTCCTAGAATCTTTGAATCCATTTTTAAATATTTTTTTTAAGAGGCAGAATATACTATTTCAAAAGCACAGGAAATACTCTGTTTGACAATATATTATCATAACAAGTTTGTGGATTTTTTTTAAGTCAATAAAAATCTAAAACCCACAAGTATATATCTCAAAAATGATACAAAATACCAGGTTTTATATCATACTGAATTAAGTGCTTTACAGATCCATGCCTGAGATCCAGGCCACATATTCAACTCATCCCTAATGCTATACTGAAACACTTGGAGACTTGGAAGCAGTAGAACAGAACTGGCAAAATTTTCAGTTTGCTGTTGAGACAGAATCATTGTTGCCAAAGATAGCAAAACGTTTACAAATTCATTGATAAAAAGAGGATAGAGATTTCTTTTAACTCAGAAGCTGGCCAAATGTATTCCACTTCAAATATTTCTTTCACAAATAGACTTCTCCAGTCTAGCACTTATTTTATTGCAAGCCCTTTTGTATTTATTTGTTGCCTACAGACAGCCACCACTAAAACAAAGTGAAAATAAAATTAGGAATGATTGCAAAGAAACGAGGTCTTTTTTCAGCTTTGAAACTATATAGCAGTTATTATTTATGGTCCTGCAGGGAATTACTTTTTTACCATTTTCCCCTCATTTCTGTCATTCTCCATGCTGAACTCAATGGACGCAAACTAGATTAATCTAGCATACCACATTTCTTGCTCCCCACCCCCATTCAAAATAGTTTCTAGTGAATTTGAAAATTCTATTTGCATGTCAAACAAATTGAATAGTGTTTTCATTTGGGATGTGTTTGGCAGACAGTACGCAAAGTATGTAAATCAGTGATATTCATCTCAAAAAATCAAAAATTAAGCAGGGTGGAATCATTAGAGAGGATTTGGCAAATTCACAGTTTTGTTATGTTGCATTCACATTCATAGAGCTATTAAAAGCAAAGATGTTTTGAAGTGTCCAATCTTTACTGGGCCAGCTTGATATGTACATGAGGCCTCTGCAGCTACCTACAGCTAGGGCAATTCTATCCAACCCATCTACTGTTCACAAATTGGGTAGCCTTGGAGCTGCCTGAACCAACACAGGGGAGATATCCCACAAGAAGCTTGTAAAGGTTCATGTTGGATCAAAAGCTACTTAATCTGTCATGCAATCTCTCTAGTTTCCATAACTTCCTAGCATTTCAGTTTATCTCTGTGAGACAGGCACCACCTCATCCATAGCATCTAACTGGGGGAAAAATACATGCATAGTATCAGGTTAGGAAAAGTTGCATTTTAAATATAGTGGTCCAAATCAAATCCTGAAGTCCTTATTCATGGCCAGCTCACCCCCTCCCATTGAAAACGCCATGGGAAAGGGCCCTGAGGAAGGATGTTTCAGGGAGGAGTCCTTGGCAGAGATCCCCCTTGTCCCATCAGAGGGGCAGGGTTTGCTCTCCCAGGGCCCTTTCCCATGGGGTTTTCTGCTGCTGGGGCCTGGTGCTGTATTACGTCTTCTGATTATTTCCTATAATGTGTCTCTCTCTGCCTGACCATTGTCTACTCCAAACCACAGAAAGGTCCCCCAGGAGATTCTCATGTAAAGGTGATACTCCATGCACAGATCTGGAGGGGACAATCTGGACTCAATTGTTAATTTGTGCTCCTGATTTAGACAACTAAGGAAAAATAACAATTTAGCCCTTTCTTGATATGTCAGTCTATTTTGCTCTCCTGTCAGATAATACTTGCACTGGAGGACAGCCTGGTTCTCAGCTGTGTACTTACTATGCAAACTAGAGATGTTCTCAAACTAACCACCCAACTGCACATTCAATATTTGTTCTCATTTATCAATATTACTTCCTCAAAACAGGTGTGTTGTATCAAGTCTTATATGGAATATTGGGACAAAATGTGTCCTGCCTCTATGCTGTGCTTCCTCCATTTCCCTGGCAACCTCCTGTGCAGGACCCAGCCACAACTTCAGTCCCCTGATTGTGAGTCTTCAGCTTTTCCTCATGTATGCTGCTAGGAACAGTAGCTACTCAAAAACAGAAGGAGAGGTGGCAGGGCTAACACTTACAACTCACCTGTGAAACAGTCAGCAGAGGGAACATAAATTGCACCCCCTAAAAAGGTGCAGCAGTAGGTATGTATCCCTGGATGTTGGGGTTCTGGAATGCAATATGAAGAATGTAGCTCTGCCCCATCACCAATGCAGGTCAACATCTTCAAGGCACAACTGAGGCCATACAGATGCTGGATATTTCCTCATACGGATAGCTGCAAACTTTCCAGGTGACAACAACAAGGCTAGTAGTTCAAATAGGTGATGTTTCAACTTCCATGAGGCTTGTCAGAAGTAATGAGCAGTATTTAGGTGGCAACTTAAATAATTCATGAAAGATCACTTAATTTCTAGAGTAAAGGTAATTTCTAGAGTAATGGTATACAGTCTGGGACATGCCCATACATAGCATTGCAAGGCAACAACAAAGGAGTTAACATTGTTTTTTACTGAAACTTGTTTTTATGGAGGAGATTGCTGGAAAGAGTGTTCTCTGTCCCTTGACTCTGGAAAGCTTGACGTTAGCTTGATCCCCAGCTTGACCTCAGCTCTGGTTAACCTGCTGGGGGCATAGCTTGGTTGGAAAAAATACAAAAGAAAAGATTTGTAACTGTTCAGTACATTTCTTGACTGGATGAGCATTTTCTGGCTGTCACAGAGCTTAGTACTACAACAGATAGCTCAATAATTATTAGCATTTTCTGTATTTTGGGGGAGGGGGCATGGCATGAGCAGGGATTTTTTTATTTCATGCATCATTAACAGCTTGCTGAGGGATTCCAGAAAGAAAATGCTATCTCTAATAAACAGAAAGGAAGAAAGATTAACATATTCTTCTTATACAAATGGGCACTATGAAAGGAGTCGTCTCATTTTATGTTGAACTCTGTAAGGTATCTAATCTGATTGCATGGAGCAGACCTCATTATCCAGCTGAAAGTAAAAAAAAATGTTATAAAAGAAAAGAGCTTAGTTCAGAATTCTTTGTTATATTAGATACTTGTGCTTCTCATTTGCTTAAAGATAAAGAAGTTTGCTTGGAGTGGCTGTGTTGTCTGGTGAACTACATATGGGAATGGGAACCGGGAATTTCTAAATTCTAGTCCCAGCTCTGCCACTTACTTGTGGGGTGGACTTAAGCAAATCACTTAAGACAACATTTTCAAACTTGGATGCGCCTAAAATTAAATATCTACATCCACATTAGGCATCTAAATGAAGTGGTCTGATTTTCAGCGATACGGAGCCTCCACGAACTTTGACTTGAACCACTCAGTTTGTCTTCCTTCCCCTCACTCCCATGTAGAGATGCAATAATGAAACTTTGCATTTTCCCTTGGTTAAACAACTTAGTTTGAGCTGTGTGACTGGATAACAAAGGCATATTACAGACGTTATGCAAAAAAGAATTGGCAAGATATAGACATAGCCTCAGTGTGAAGACCACGAGAAGGGTCTGAGTCAAAGATGACACCCCAGTTATTGGCCTGAGTCAGACAGGAGGATGATGTGATCCACAGGAGATGGCAGGGATGTCTTGGGGGGAGATTAAGAGCTTTGCTTCAACCATGCTGAGCTTGACCTGATAGTTAGACATCCATGAGGAGATGTCAAAGAGAGAGGCTGAGGTTTTACTTAGGTCTAGGGTAGAGATGTAGATCTGTGAGTTGCCAGCATAGAGATGGTAGTTAAATTTGTGTTTGCACATGAGATTGCCCAGAGATAATGTATAGAAGAAGAGAATGGGACCAAGGACAGAGCCCTGTGGAACACCAATAGAAGGTTGGAATGGGAATGAGAAGGATCCTCCAGAGAACACGCTGAAGGAGTGATTAGAGAGGTAGGAGGAGAACCAGGAGAGGAGAGCATCAAAGAAGTCTAAAAAGGACAAGATTTCAAGAAGAGCATGATTGACAGTGTCCAAGGCAGCTAGCAACTCTAGGAAGATGAGGCTGAAGTATTGGTTCTGAGATTTGATGGGAACAACAGTTAGGTGGAGAGAAAGGAACAGTCACAGGAGGGACAGCTAATGTGAAACTATTCAGAAGCAATGGTAAATCAGCTGGTTTTGAGAAGACCACTGTTAGTTAGGTTGTTAATATGGGAGCGATATAAATGTATTTGTATTTATTCACTACACCCATCCCATGCTCTATGCCTATTATATACCTAAACAAAAAACAATTTCACAAAGCTAACCAGTAGAAGAAATAAAATCTTTGAAGGCTCACATAGTTTGTATAATATATATATATGGATGTTAATAAACATGATTATTAATGATAGTGCTTAAGGACCAATCAAGATAAGGGGCCCATTGTGCTAGGCACTGTAGGCAGTCCCTGCCTTGCAAAGCTAACAGAGAAAGTTAAAGGGTGACTTGATTACAGCCTATAAGTACCTACACAGGGAACAAATATTTGGTAATGGGTTCTTCAGTGTAGCCAAGAAAGTTATGACACTGTCCAGAGGCTGGAAGTTGAAGCTAGAAAAGTTCAGACTGGAAATAAGGCAGAAACTTTTAATGAGGGTAATTAACCATGTGAACAATTTGCCAATGGTCATGGTGGATTCACTATCATTAGCAAGTTTTTAAAACAAAATTGGATTTTTTTTTCTAAAGCTCTGCTCTAGGAATTATTTTGGAGAAGTTCCATGGCCTGTGTTGTTCAGGAGTCAGACTAGATGATCACAATGGTCTCTTCTGGAATGGTCTTGGAATCTATGAATCTATAAATAAACAAACCAGATCCATGGGGGGCAGAGAGGGAAGGGGGAAAACACACAAGAAGAGCGAACTATATGATGATGGCAAACATCATGTGAGAGCCAGGGGCGGAAAGAGGCGGGGCCAGGGTGAGGGGGCGAGCGAGCACCCACTGGGCAGAGGGGAAGTTGGCGCCTATGCTTGCGAGGGGAATTATATGGACTCTGGCCATTAGGCTGCACTGCTTCAACGCTGGGAGCGATTTATATGGACCCTGGCCAGGCCACCCTGGCCATTGGGTCACACTGCCCGGATGTTTGGGACAACTTACATGGACTCCAGCCGCTAGGCCGCACTACCCAGCCTGCGAGGGGGGATTATATGGACTCTGGCCATTGGACTGCACTGCTCTAATGCTGGGAGCGATTTATATGGACTAAGGGGTGATTGCATGGAGAAAGGCCATTAGGCCGCATTGGGCCACCCACAGAGAGGTGAGCACGCAAACTTGGGAGTGGTGAGGTTCTGACACCCCCTCTCCCCCCATCCCCGTCCCAAAGGGGCAGTGAGGTGCCAGGCCCGCCACACTGCCCATAGCTGCTTCTCCTAAAATCACATGGGGGAGGGCACTTAATTGGTCCTAGTACCGGCAGGGGAGGGGGGAGTCTCCCCTGCAAAGTTCTGAGTCCAAGAGGTGACGGGGCGGGGGGGGGTAAAGTGGCCCCTGCTGGATCCTATTTTATCTCCCCCGTCTGCTACTGTTTTGAGTGAACAATAGAAATATTTCATTCATAAAATATATGGGATGTTGTCTGAATCTTTCCAACTGTTTTGTGGTTCACATTATATTTGAAACTGACTAGCCTAGGGTAATTTGATACAGATACACCTGCACTTTCAGGAAAATTATATATTTCCCTTTAAAAAAATCTCCATCCCTGTACATGTCGGACATCAGCACAACTTTCCTCCAGGCCAGCTTAAAAAGTGAGAGGCTGTTAATACCGTAGCCAGTTAAGTTTCACACATTTTCTCTCTTCTGTGTGTCCCTTGGGTCTCAGCTCAGCCAGTGACCAGCTCCAGGCTATGTCTGCACAGTTTACGCTCAAAAGTGCAAAACCAAATGTAAAAGTAAAATTGCACACCATCAAATTGAAGAAAATGAAGCACCAGTTTATAAACTGCTGCCAACCTGGGTCCTCTAGCAGGTTAGTCATAATCTAAATCTGAGTTATTGGATCATTCTGCCACTACTGTTTCTCAATCCTATTTCTGTGAAGTACCATCCAAGAACATGTGGATGATAAACACCCAGTCATTGCGGAGAGTGTAAGAAAACATGCTAGATTAAGTATACACAGAATGCCTCAAAGCCCATTCTCCCTGCCCTTTTCACCTAGAAAACAAATGAAAAGAAAATCTCTGGTGAGAGAAACTTTAAAAAAATATGTGAAACTGCAGGTGTTATGCTAAATGCTGTTGTCATACAGGTGCACACTTAAATCTAGCAAAAGTACTCTCTCACTTGTAGAAAAAGATAAAGGAAATCTACAACGGTACTTATAAAAATAATGATTTGGAATTAGAGCTGCTCAAACAAAATATCATATTTTTTCTTAAACTGTTTCTTGTTGGACACATTATTTTATGGAAAAGAGTTTGTTTCTCTTAAAACTTCTATGACTAATCTCACTTTATTTCCTAGCCATATTTCTAATCTGTCTATGTCCCTGTGTGTATTTAATGTTATCAGCTCCCAGTTTAGCATCCTCTATGAATTTTTGACACATTTGTGTTCTAGATGAAGAGAACACTCTCGTATGCTTCCTGGGAGTTACTAGAGCAGAAGGGTTGAAAATATATTGATGAATGCAAGGAAATGCATATTAACTGTGTAGTCCATCTGGAAACAAATGAAAACAGTAATTGTATTTCCTCTCCGTGTTTTTTGTTTGCCTATTTACTTGTCTAAAAGTAAGAGTATTAGTAATAATTAGTAATAATTTAGAAACATTTCCTCCTTTTTATAATAACCTCTTGGAAGCTAGAAACTAAAAGCTCTTTCCTTAAAAGTGTTGCTCCATTGTTTATCAACACTATTTTTATGCATTGTTGTCCGTTCGTTTTGGCATGCATTTCTTTTTTTTAAAAAAGGTCTTAATTATTTGGTATGGAAAATAAAACTGTACATATAAACAAATGCACAGACTTTGCAAATAGGCCAAATTCTGGGATTACAAAACTCTGTGAGTGTCCCTTTATGTGATTCTTCAATTAAATAAATTGGAAACTTTAAATAGCTGCATTTTTTCTTCCTAAATCAAATCAATTCAATTCAAATGCAAAACAGAAATGTACAGTCTGCTGTCAGATAGCTCTTTAACCAGTGCAATTTGAATCTGATCTTGAAGTACATAGTAACACAGGATTTGACAAACTAGACCAGACAAGTAGAATCTGGTGTGTGTTTCTCTTTATATGTAAAATTCTTTAGTAAGAAACCTCAAATATTAAACAACACTAAAGAAACAATGAGACACTTAAGGACTCAATCACTAAATGAACAAAATATATTTATCTTCCTGTGGGGATTCTTAATAAGGTAGCACATTCAATCTTCTACAAGTAAACAGCTTCTATACCTATTTCTCAGACTCTAAAATTTCCTCTTTCAATAACAATTCACTTGCTGTCTCTTTATCCTTATTCCGTCTAGACACTTTTACTGCACCCACCACAATGAAATTCAAGATACAATAGCAGATGGTGATCTGTGTGCTCTCCTTAGTTTCAGAGATTCAAAGGCCAGGAAGGACCATCATGAATATCTAGTCTGGCCTCTTGTATAACACAGGCAATAGAACTTACCCAAAATAATTCCTAAAGCAGAACTTTTAGAAAAAAAAATATTTTTTTTAAACTGCCAGTGATGGAGAATCCACCACGATCCTGGATAAATTGTTCAAAGGTTTAATTCTGAATACATTGTTCAAAAGTTTAATTACTCTCACTGTTAAAAAATTGACGTCTGAATTTGTCCAGCTTCAACTTCCAGCTATTGGTTTGTATTAATCTTTCTCTACTAGACCGAAGAGCTATTATCAAATATTTATTCCCCATGTAGATACTTATAGATTGTAAGCAAGTCACCCCTTAACCTTCTTTATGTGATGCTAAATAAATTGAACTCCTTGAGTCTATCACTATATGGCAGGTTTTCTAATCCTTTAATCATTCTCATGAGTCTTCTTCTATACAGGAGGTCAAACTAGATGATCACAATGGTCCCTTCTGACCTTAGAGTCTATGAACCTTGACTCTGTTTCAGTCAAACTTGAACTGATTTGTAAATATGGGAATGTGACTCTAGACAAATTAGAATATTTGTATGCATGTATCTGACAGCTTTCACACAAAATATTGGGATAAAGGTACTAGACTGAATTTAAAATCAAGCTAGTAAATTAGGCATCTCATATGGACATTACTCTTTCCTCCTTCAAAACCCTTCTACACACTTTCATCTGCCATGATACCTAAAAGTAATTAGCTAATATTTTAATAAAAATTGAAGGAAGCAGTTGGGAAAGACTAGGTTAGGGTATGTCAATACATATTTACTGATGTAATTACAAAAAGAAGAAAAGAGTACATATGTATAAGACTGTAAATGATTGATTGCATTTCTCTCCCTAGTCTTTGCATGTTGCTTGTTTTCTTTGGGACAGATACTGTGCTGTGGATTCTCTGATAAAAGCTAATTTAGTATGAGGGGTGGGAAGAATTGCTGAAAATCCAAAGCAGAGGACACAGCATATGGCTTCTTGGAATAACAGCAGATAAAGAAATGCCTGATCCCATGAAATATGAGATAGTTTCTGAACAAATTATTCAAGTTGCTTACTACAGAATTCTTCCCAGATCTGCCCTGGGCATAATTCCTAGGATCTTTCATGACTGTGGTACAGTAACCACCTGTGACCCAGAGGAACTGACAAAGCTGTGGGGTAGAATTTTATGAGGCATATTGTTGGGCCTATTTGAGTGGAGTAATAGGATGCCTTAGCTCACCTGTGGGCTGTTTGACCTTTGCTTGCAATTATAAAAACTCTCTCTTTGAGCACTCACAGACAATTAGGAGGACTTTGGTCTAGAGAGGTGTTCCATAGATGTAGTTTCCCTAAGACCTGTTTTTGTTTACACAGGAATGGCCTAAAGGCCTTTTGACCAACTAGAGGGACTTATTTACAGTGTAGTAATTTTCTGTTTTAAAAATATATTCTATTTTTTATGATTTGTGATTGGATGTTTTTGCATGAAATAAACACTTAAGCATGGAATGGTTGTAGCCTTACTACTGCCTGTTTGACCCCATGCTATGATTACCAGAAAGAAAGGGACAGACTACAAGAAAGAAAGGAGAACAAAATAAGGTCTCTGATTTGATGGCATTTTCAGACCTATATACATGTCTTGTGGGAACACTAGTGCAACTACTATTAGAATAACAATTTATAAAGATAAACACTCCAGCAGGAAGAAGTAGAGATTTTTAATTATTATGTTCAGGCCATACACAGCAAGAAAACTTCTCTCTTCTGGGGAAAGCAAATTTCTATAATGCTCCCTGAGTAAGATGCATGATAACTTAAATATTGATCAGGTTATGAAGAACCAAGTTAGGAACTATACCAGTTACCCCAATTAAGAAAATGTCTGCTATATACCAGAGAAACTATATTTAATAACTTTCAGAAATTGCTGACAATGGTTTTGTTTTGGTCTAACTTAACAAAGGCTCTACCATAAAAGTGTTTGAGAGTCTAAGCCTTTTAAATTATGTTTTCAGTATTTAGGATGCATCTCAGTACGACGGGTTTTCTATAAATAACTGAAGTAAAAGGGAAAAATGTAATGTTTGCTAAAAGGGACAAGCTTAATAAAGTTTCTAATACTTGAGAATTAGTGGCAATTGGATAAGAACATTGATTAAATATTTATGCTTTTACCTTAGGGTATTTGTTGTTGTTGTATAAGCAGTCAACAAAAGCAGTCTCGGTAAATCTTATTAAAAAGTCTACCATGATAATAGTAATATTCTGCTCTCTTCAAACCCCAACCATCCCACAAACAGTGAATGTGCAAGAACAAAGGATCTAGACCAGGACTATCGTAAGTGGCTTGGTGTATAAAAATAAATTAATCCTTTATCCTTATAACGAAGACATGGATGGACTTCAGGCCATATCCTTGCCCCTTTCTGGCTCCAAGCCACTCACTTTTCACATAGGGATATGGCCAGAGCAAAGCTGTACTCCGGCAATTCCTGGATGGTATAACCCTTTGGGGGTTACTGGTTTTCAGAGGTACCAGCAGCTCTAAGACATAATCACCTTTGCTCCTGCTCATTACAGGTCCTGCACTGCGCCCAATTCTGCTGGACCTTAGCCTAGAAATCTTGTTGGCATGTACTTTTGAATCCATTATTTGTGCAGCAGAAATAATGACCTATTGTAATTTATGGTGTATAACATTTTTTTTTAAAAATCCAAATAGTTTAAATAATTGCTGTGCTAATATATGTTCACCATCCGACTTCAAATAAGTGTGGTTAAAATGCAGAGTTTTCCTTGATGTAGTCAGTGGAATAGATGTTTTCCACAGCATAGGGTTTAGCCTACCTTGAATCGAAGTCTCAAACTGCAACATTATCTTTCCATATGAGTTTAATATATTTTATGCTACTTCTAAAATAGTTTTAAAGACAATGAATGAATATGGAATATCAGGCCCCTGAATGCCAAGACTCAATGCACCTACATCTCAAGTGATTAGCTGCCCGCAGAAGGCAGTGGCATTAAACTTGCTTTTGTTAGTGCAAACAATTGCATTAGTCAGTTTACCTGGACTTGTTACAGCTGTAAAGAGAAACTTTGATTTTAAAAGAGTGATTCCAAAGGATGTATCAGCATGGAGATGGGCTGATGGCATTTTTGTTGCGTTTCTTACTCTAGATTAATGGATAGACAACTACTGCCTTTGAATTGTAGTGTAAGAGAATGATAGATCACTATTAATAGCCATGGTTGTGTCTTGAATGGAAATTGAAAATGAACACAACCATTATCATCTATGTTAAAAATGAGACATCAGGTTCTAGTGTCCACGTTGGCTATAATGAAGAATCCGAAGGTATTGTCCTAATGTTACTAAGCACTAAAACTTTGTGGTTTTGCATAGACACAATTCTAATATCACATTTTTTAAAAAGGGAAAAAGAGAAGAAAAGGGAAAAATGTTATAGCTGTAGGTTGATGAAGAAATGTGCAAATGCAACATAGGAAAATTCTGCACAGTTGTTTTTAAGCTATATCATGGAAGATTATTTTTAAAAATAAAAATTTCACCCACACAAACAGTACTTATTTTTCTCCGCAGTGTAACACGGTCATGCTGAGTAAACGGGGGACTACGTGGGGAGATAAGGAAGCTGTTAGACAGCATCTACCATCATGTTACTGTGTTTCTGTAGCTGTCATACGCAAGCTGAGCTCTTTAGGATGGGGGGAGTGAGTCAGACATCCAGAGAAGGGAAGGAATAAAGTAGTATCCGGTTCCCCACAAGCTCTATAAGATTGTCCATACACAGAAAAGTTTGTTAAGAAAGAAAACATGCTCCCTAGCTGACCTGAAAAAGTGCACTAATGCTGTATTTCATGCATTAGCTAATATATCTAGGGTTAGTGTGCAGCAGGTGTGAGATAGATAGGCAAGCACTGGAGAAACCACAGTGAGATGGGCAGGGCAGGTGGACCCTGAAGTGTTGCTGGCTGTCTTGACTATATCTAGCAGCTACAGCTGTGTTGTCTATCTTAGGGTATGTCTACACTACCCACCGGATCGGCGGGCAGCGATCAATCCAGCGGGAGTCGATTTATGGCGGCGTCTAGTCTAGACGCCATAAATCAACCCCCGAGCACTCTCCCGTCGAGAGGCGCAGGCAGAGTCGATGGGGGAGTGGCAGCAGTCGACTCACCGCAGTGAAGACACCGCGGTGAGTAGGTCTAAGTATGTTGACTTCAGCTATGTTATTCATGTAGCTGAAGTTGCGTAACTTAGATCGATTTCTCCCCCCCCCGCCCCAGTGTAGACCAGGCCTTAGAGAAGTAGCTGAAGTTGCATGCCAGTCTTTCACAACAGAGAAGTGGAATTCTGACTGGTGTAAGGGAAGTGAAGGGGGAGGTGTGGGGGAAGCAGCAAGGTGGAGTTTAGGGAGAGGAGCTGTAGTGATAACCAAAGAGAAAAGACTTGTGTTAACAATTCCAACATGTTTGGAGTGCTCAGTTAACTGAACTCAGAGCTTTTCCTGTGATACTGCTCTAGATGTTCATCTGTACTAAGGGGTTGAAAATTAAGTCTGTGGAGTGAGTGAGCCACAAAAGCACGGGGACTGTATTATAGGGTAGGCATCATGGTTCAGTTCCAGAAAGGCACTTGGTGCCTAAAACCCAGAATTTGGTGCCTACATCTTAGATTTAGGTGCCTATGCCCCAATTTAGTCTCCACGGAGATCTATAAAACTCCTGCTGAGCCCTTTAGGTGCCTAAACTCACTAGCTATCAAAATTTCAAGGTAGAAATTCCTTGGTGCCTGTTTCTGCCTCTGATGGTGTGTACTGCTGCCTCCCTCTAGGTGTCCAGCAGCTTATCTCCCACAGAAACCTCAGAGTGATTCATGAAGAGAGGGAAGATGGGAATTTGGTCATATAAATTGTGGGCGGAGCCCAATCTGGTAGGCATGCTCAAAAGTCGCCTAACAGATCAGGTCCTATTCAAAATCTGGGAGTCAGGGATGTGGTGTACACCTTTCAACTTTTAGCCCGGTGGTTAGAGCACTTGCTTGGGATGTAAGACCCACATTCAATTCTCCTCTCTCTTCCAAAGGGGGAGAAAGGATTTGAATAGGTGACCCTGTCCTCTGCCACACACAGCTGGCAAGTGGCTGTAGCTCCTCCCGAGGCCAGTTGTCATACCTTCCGCTGTTAGATGCATGTAAACTGACCAGGAACTTCTCAAGGTCTTCTGCACACCTGTTTCCCTTGCTAGCCTGGTTGCCTCTCCAAAACAGTAATACACAACTGCTTACCCTAAGGCCTGGTCTACACTACGACTTTAATTCGGATTTAGTTGCGTTAATCCGAATTAACCCTTCACCCGTCCACACTACAGAGCCAGTTAATTCGAATTAAAGGGCACTTAAAATCGATTTCTGTACTCCACCTCGACGAGCGGAGTAGCGCCTAAATCGATTTTGTTAATTCGAATTAGGGTTAGTGTGGCCGCACACCACCGAATTACTGTGGTTAAAGTAATGGGGTAGTGTGGCCGCACACCACCGAATTAATGTGGTTAAAAACCGAATTAATGTGCTTAGTGTGGCCACGCACAATCGAATTTATACAACCTGTTTCCCAAATTCGAATTATCTAAATTCGGATTAATCCTGTAGTGTAGACATACCCAAAGACTTGTGCTCTGGAGATACGAGTGCTTATTTACAATGTGAGGCTGTATAGTGTTCCTGCAAAACTGCAGTCTTGTTTCCCTTTACAGGAAACTTCCTTTTCATGATTCTTGCCAACACTAGACTGACCTCCCAGATGGGACAGCATGGCTGGTTAGGGAAACGGGAAAAGTTGCAGAAATATCAAATTAAAACCTCTTTTCTGCATGTTTTCATGTCAGAATGTGAAGCTGTGGCCTACAGCTCAGAGCCCAGGAGCTTGGGGATGCCTCAGTTGCAGGATGACCCCTCCCACCTTTGTTTCAAAGCATACCAGTCTGCTCTGTTTGTGGCCTGCATGAGGTCAGTTCCCAGTGGGAAGTCCACTCTGAATTTGGCATTTGTTTGTTTTTTATTTCTTGGGTACCTACATACAGGGCTGGAACAACCCAATCAGTAATCACTCAAGGAGGTTGGTTGGAAAGAAGGCACAACTCTTGTATTAACTGCATGAGTACTCAACTCAGACCAAGTATATTCAGGCTTCTGGAAATACCTTGTTCATCATAGGCATGCTCAGAGTCTCAGCAACTATTAGCAAAGTCACTGTATATAATACAGGAACATGGGGTAGGATCCACAAAGGGACTTAAATGTTGCAATGCTGAGCATCACTTTTAGATGCCCATAAAAATCACAGGAACAACACTGGCATCCACAAAGCCTGAGTTAGGTGCTCAGACTCACTATACAATGAATGAGAAAAGAGAGGCACCTGAGAATGCAATCCACAAATGCCAGCATGCTAGTTAGGGAGCTGCCAAAGCTAGCCAATGGGAGATACTGACCAAAGTGGTGTGTGTGCCTCCCTTAGGCATAAGCGCCTATCACTGCTTAGTGATTTACGAAGGGGAACCAACCATTATTGGCACCTCAGTAGTTTCTTGCAGGAATGAGTTAGGCATCTGCCTTGCTCCACAGACAATGACTGGAAGAAGAGATGGTGATGCTACTGCCTGCTTACAATTTTTATCCCAGTGGTTAGAGCACTCACCTCAGATGTAAGATGAGTTCTCTAACCATTGCACTATGGTATATTTTGATGTGGTTCTCCCTTCATCTCTCCTGTTGAAGCTGTTCCATTTTGGATGAATAATGAAAGAGGGATTGGAGCAGGGGGGGACTGGACCTGGGGATATTAGAGAGCCTCTCAAAACTTGTCTCTCTGATCAATAGATGTTGGTCCAATAAAAGATATCACCTCACCCACCCTGCCTCTCTGATATCCTGAGATCAACATGGCTACAACAATACTGCATATTCAAGTATTTCTCCATAGTGGAATAGTGACTGGACCAAGAAAGACTCTGTAACCCAGTGGTTAGGGAAGCCATCAGGGAGGAGGGGAACCCAGGTCCCATCCCCCCTGCTCTTTCAGAACTCTATGTAGACATAAAAGCTTGTCTCGCCCATCAACAGAAGTTGATCCAATAAAAGATATTTCTTCACCTACCTTGCCTTTCAAATACTTGAATAGTCATTGAGAGAGAGAGTGTAGTCCAGTAGTTAGGGCACACATCTCAGAGGGAGAGACCCAGGGTCCAGTCCCCCTGCTCTGATTACCCTCTAATTATTAATCAACAGTGGAACAGATTCAACAGGAGAGACTCAGGGAACCTCTCATCAAAGTATTTCAGAGTTCAATGGTTAGGTGCTGGAAAAGGAAATGGTTTGGAAAGGTGTGTCGGAGGTGGACCTGCAGAGCAGGCTGAAGAGAGCAGATGTGTTAAAAGAATGCATTGAGCTGTGGTGATATGACACTGATGGGTTTAACTATATAAGTTGGTGCTCAAAATTTTAAACCCTCTGGGTGTTTATTAGTATGTTCTCACTCTGCACATATCTCTATACTTTAGCGGCTTGTGGCTCTGTGGAAAGCTGTATACGATTCTATGCACTTAGTTGGAAAGGTACCAAACTGATGTTCCAATGATTTTTTTTTTTAAATCATAAGGGCTGCAAAACATTTAGTAGAACTTGAAGTTATTTTGTTATTAGCAGGAGCCAAAAATATTTGAAGAAAAAAACCAGTTTGTGCAGGTGGGAAACAGGCTTTTTATGTATTATCATTTTTTTTTTAAATCCATGAGTGACAAACAAGTAGTCATACTGTACCTGATTGTTTGGAGCTTTTATACAAAGCTATCACATCACGAATTCTATTGCCTAGAATTAAGTTAAGATGTTTCTCTAATGCACCAGGCTTTCAGAGAATAGTCTTAGATGGATTGAAATGGAGCCATAATGGTTTTGGAAGTTAATGTTTGCTGTGGGAAAATTGTTTTATCTCAGTTGGCTGACCTAGGTTACAGATACAACACTTCAGCATTTTACATCCACAGCTGCTTCCCAAGTAGAAAGATTAAACTAGCTGAAGAGTCTTTCAGACGATTCTTTCAGGTGTCATTTTGTGAAGTCAGCTCTAAAGTTTAGCGGATCATTTGTGTTGCTGTAACAAGCAAAAGCATTTTCAATAAGGTCTTCCAGCCCACTGTGAATTTAGCAGTAGACTATTTGAGTTCTGCTGATTAAACTAAATAAGGATGTCTCAACTGTAAAAGAGAGCTCCAGCTATTATGAAGATTTTATGATAGTGGATGCCCTATAGCATTGCAGCTCCTCTTTGCTAGCTCATTTGTCTCAAACAGGAGTTTTGCAAGGGAGGTCTGCAGGTGAAGGAGGAGCACCCCAACATGATCCTTGGGGTGAGTTTGTTGTCTGTTAATTTGTTTGTTGTTGTGTGCTTGCTTGTTTGCTTGCCACATGCCTCCATGACTGAAGTTTATTGTGTGCTTGGGGGGCTGTATGCTGAGCCTAGTGGCCTGCTAGGCAAGGCTGAGATCTTCCTAATAAGGCTCTACCTTGCAATCCCTTGAGCCCCAATCCCTTTAGAATCCCTTGACAAGGGGGTGGAGTTAACTGGGGGGAGGGATAGGTCAGTGGTTTGAGCATTGGTTCGCTAAACCCAGGGTTGTGAGTTCAATCCTTGAGGGGGCCACTTGGGGATCTGGGGCAAAATCAGTACTTGGTCCTGCTAGTGAAGGCAGGGGGCTGGACTCGATGACCTTTCAAGGTCCCTTCCAGTTCTAGGAAATAAAAAAAAATTAATGTAGATATCCTATTTTTTTTAACAACAGGGGTTTAAAAAGCCAGCTCCTAAGCAACCAGAGGAGCAGCAAACAGGGAGTGTTGCAAGGGAGATTAGAGAGGGAGCATGAGAACCAAACACATCTAATAAACATTCTCTCAACTTAGGCCAATATTGTCCCCCAGGAAAAAAAAAACACAACAAACAAACAAATACAAATAATAATATAGGCAGAAGTCCATCATCAGAATGGGGGCTATTCAGTTTATTGCACTGAATATAGCATGGATGATTACCTGCCTCATGGACAGGTAGCATATGTGTGCATTCGGTGCAAGCAACTCATGGGATTCAGAGACCAAGTATAGGCTCTTGAGACCAGAATGGCTGAACTGGAAGAGCTAAGGGCAATAGAGAGCTACATAGACAAGACTTTTCAGTACATAGTAGAGCAGTCCGACCTCCAGCCTGACAGCCACTGTGCTGCTGAGGATGAAAGTCTCAGGGAAGGAGAACAGCAAGCTGAGTGGAGGGTGTGACTTTGCACTCCATATGCTATATGGGAATATCCTTAGGAATATGACATAACTGGAATATGCTTTACACTAAATACCCCTTGTATGGTATCATTAGAAAGCTTGTTATCTACTGAGTGTGTTCATCTTATTTGTTTGCATGTATTATTTCTATGTCTGGAGTTAGGAGAATAAGATATAAACTTGTATTACTAAACATTAAGTGGAAGCCATTAAGGGTGCCTCAGAATCAGTGAACTGTAAATGGCTCTGTTTACTTGCAAACCTTCCAGTGTACCTGTGGGCCAGCCCAGGAAGAATGGAGGCTGGGGTCTCACAGGACATGTGACCATGTCACATGATGCTGGAATCCATCTTAAATCTGGTACTTTTCCATTTAGAAGGAGGGTTGGGGACCCAGAGAGACAAAAGAGTCCCCCTTGGGGTCAAAGCTATAAAAGAGGAACAAGACAAAGGGGGCTGCCAGTCATGAGAAAATGCCTAGTTACAATCTGAGATGGCTGCTGGAACTAACAAGGACTGTACCAGGGGAAAGAATTGGGCCCAGATTAGAAAGGTGTCTAGACTGTGAAAGAAGTTTATTAGAACATCTCTGAGGATGAGATATTACCAGTAATCAGGTTTTTTTTAATGTATTAGGCTTAGACTTGCATGTTTTTTGCTTTATTTTGCTTGGTAATTTACTTTGTTCTGACTGTTATTACTTGGAACCACTTAAATTCTAATTTTTATACTTAATAAAATCACTTTTGTTTATTAGTAAGCCCAGAGTAAATGACTAATACCTGGGGGAGCAACCAGCTGTGCATATCTCTCTATCAGTGTTATAGAGGGTGGACAATTTATGAGTTTACTCTGTATAAGCTTTATACAGAGTAAAATGGATTTATTTGGGGTTTGGATCCCATCGGAAACTGGGTGTCTGGCTGTTGGAGAAAGATGACCTGCTGAGCAGTTTTTGGTTAAAGTCTGCAGCTTTGGGGTCGTGGCCTGGACTCTGGGTCTGTGTTGCATCAGGCTAGTGTGTCTGGCTCAACAAGACAGGGTTCTGGAAGTCCCAAGCTGGCAGGGAAAATGGGCTCAGATGTAATTTCAGCACATCAGGTGACAGTCCCAAGGGGATCTCTGTGACCAAACCCATCACAGAGGGAAATGATCCCATGGTTGGGGCCCTCCGTCCAGATGATGTCATGATATCCTTTCACACTGAGGATGTGGTCTCCAGAAGGGGACCCCCATTATTAGGAAGAGAAAGGTAATAGTAATGGGGGATTTGATTATTAGAAATATAGATAGGTTTGTAATAACTGAGAGAACCTTATGGTGAATTGCCTGTAGGGTGCGAAGGTTGTGGACTTTTCAAAACATCTAGACAGACTTATGTACAGTTTTGGGGAGGAGCCCATGGTCATGGTAGATACCAATGACATAGGGAAGGATAGGACAGAGATCCTGGAGGCTAAATTTAGGCTATTAGGTAAGAGATTAAAATCCAGGACCTCCATGGTAGCATTCTTTGAAATAGTTCCAGTTCCACAGGCAAAACTGCAGGGTCTCAACTTGTGGATGAGATGATGGTGTTCAGAGGAGGTTTTTAGGTTTATTAGGAATTGGGGAACCTTTTGGAAAGGAGGAGCCAATTCAGGAAGGATGGGCTCCTCCTAAACTGAAACAGAGACAGATTGCTGGCATGTAAAATTAAAGACGTCATAGAGAGACCTTAAACTAAGGGCTAGGGGAAAGCTGACAGGTGTGGCAGAGCACACATTTCAGACAGAGATGTGCCTTAAGGGAGGATTTATTAAATGGGATAATCTATATCCTATTAAAGAAGAGACGATAGAAACTGATTAAGTATAGGCAGGAACTGAAGAGAATCAGTCAAACAAAAAAGAGTTCCATTCAATTACATCACATGAAGGCAGACAACTAAATATTGACAAAATGTATAAATGTTTGTATATAAATGCTAGAAGTCTAAATACTAAGATGGATGAAATTGAGTGCCAGGATTAAATGAGGATATTGATACAATAGGCATTACAGAAACTCGATGGAACAGTGATAATCAAGGAGAAAAGGTAATACCAGGTATCCTGGTTTTGCAATATATGCCTTTGTAAAATAAAAACTATATATTTTATGAATTTTGAAATTTACATATTTCCATGGCAAACAGTTTGGAAAGTAAAACATTAGTTATTTCACAGAGCTCTAGTAATAAGGGAACTGCTCTGAACAGAAGCATATTTGAAGAGGACCAATTCTGTTCAGATATCCTTTTTTGTGCGTGATCTAGTACAGTATATAGGATCCAATCCTGCATCGGAGTAACTCATTCAAATCAGTGGAGTCCCATTGTCTTTACGATTTGCATGTGTAAATGTAATTACATGCAGAAGTGTCTGCAGAATTGGGTTCTAAAAATTGTCTGTCTATAACAATCCACAGAATACATTCTCAGTCAAATTTTCTAGTAAAACCAAGTGCATTTTTTGACAGTGAGACTTTAGTATCTTTCAGCAAACTATGCTTTCAGTAAGTGCAAAGATATGCATGACCAAGGGCCTGATCTGTGAGCTGCCAAGCATCCACAAATACCATTGCTGTCACTGGGAGCTGAGAGTATGCACTTAGCACTTTGCAGGATCAGGACCCTTCATTGCTTTACATCACTTACTTAGGAGGAAGTGGTGGGATATTAGAGAATGAGAGAGTTGGATCTAATAAAGAGAGGCTCAAATTGTCCTCCTGATTACACCAATTCAAGTCCACAGACTTAAATAGAGAGTGAGAGGAGAATTTGGCCCATGGTGGAAGACTTCTTAGCAGATAGTTTTAACTAGGCACAATTGCAAAGCCAGCCAGGATGTGAGCAGCTTCACACCAGCAGCAGTGGCTACTCTATAGCCTGGTAGGAAAATTCATTTTCCTCAGGCTCCAGGTGAGACATTTAAGGGCCATTCCTGCAACGTGCCAAGCACTTCAGAGTAATACTGAGTGCCCTCAACTCGCATTGTAGGATCCAGCTCCAATTTCATAGACCAGTATTTCAGCTGTGAGCAGGGTGGGAGTATTTGTGCCTTAAAATAAAAGAACATACAAGGAAAAGTGATATCTGATACATCATTTCCCACCTATACTTAGACTGTGAAATATATAACAGTGGTAACTGTGGACAAAATTCCTTTCTAATATAGTCATGAGCAGATTGTAGAATACATTTTTCAGAAATGCAGTGAAATCCTTTTAAATAAATGTGTATGAAAAATAATACACTGGGGAAAGAGAAATGTGAAGATAAAAATTAATGAAACAGTTGTTCGTCTCCACTCTACATATTGTCTCTTATTTGATACTTAGTTTTTAATCTCGTCTAGGCAGGGGCTATCTTTTTGCTGTGTGCTTGTATGAAACCTAGTACTACGTGCCCCTGCTAGAGTCTCTAGGCACTACTACAATACAAATAATACTTTTTTTTCAAAGGTGGGACCGAAATATTGCATGCACCCTGCCTATTACCTTGAGGCTTGGGCTTTCTCCTGTGTCATTAAGGCTCTGGGGACTTTTTGGGAAACGTCAAACCCAAGATTGGAGAAACTCTGCAGCAGCTGCTGGGTATAGCATGCTGCTCTCATAATCCCACAAATTATTAGGTAAATCAAGATGGAAGTTAGTGATACTCCTAGAAGCAAGTGGTATTGGTCATTTTCTGTGTGTGAAAGTTACAGTGGCTTAATTTAAATAGGTGTTTTTTTTTTTAATCTGCTTTAGTTACATCAGTACAAATCCCTGATAGGGAACTATTTTGGTGAAAAAAAATATTATGTCAATTCAGTTTAACCCGACTCCTAATTGACTTAAGCAAAACCAAAATAATGCTGGTTTAAACTGAAATAAGAGTGTTAAATAAGTCTGTATCAATTTGACTAAATTGGTTTAAAATCACATATTTGGTTAATATAGTGCAATTTAGTTCTCTAGACAAGGCTTTAGCCTCCTGTCACACTATTTTCTATCAAATAGGCTTATAATGCTCTGATAAACGCTTGTTCCAGAGGCAAATGAATAAAGAAAAGAAGAGCTAATCTGGGGGCAAGGGGAAAAATTAAAACAAAAACTATGCTCTGGTCCTTCAGAAAAAGAAAAAGGTTCAGTGAAAATTAAAGTAATTTAAAATACATTATACTTAGCCCAATAAAAATCTCACAGGATAAAGTATTACAGAATCTGAGCAATGAGACCTCAGTTACATCCTATACTTGAAACAGAAAGCATATTAATGACACTGATTAATCTAATCCAGTTTGATAGAGGATTGGGTCCTTTTGGTAAAATAAAGATACAGGATTTCCTGTAAGCTCCTTAACCTTAGTGCACAGGAAGTATTTTTTTTTCTTTTAAGATTTATTCCTTTAGCTGGTATTTCCTTAAGAGGGCCCCATTGTATTGTTCACTAAGATATGACTTGCTGCAGAAAGAAAGAACCTTTTTGTTCAGGCATTGTAATCTTTTCAGAGGTATTTATTTACAATAAGCTCCCCTGTAGTCTCCCATCCACCCCATGCTATTCAGTGCATCTGTGTCAGACTGCTGTAGTGCATAGTTCCAGTGTGTGGTCTGTAATTATAGTAATGTAAAATAGAGGCCCACTGCAGTCTCAGTGCACTCAGTAGAAATCTGTGTTTTTGTTGTGGTGGTGTATCAATATTGGAAAGGAAATTTACAGTTATGTATATTGTTTTGAACAAAGAAAAAAATAATTGACCCATAAAATCAAGCAACTATTTATTTATTTTAGTCATTTTGAAGCACTAAAGTATGGTGGTTACTGTGTGTTGTGTAAAAATATTCTTTTTTTTTTTTTTTTTTTTAACCTCCTGCCTATTAATTTCATCAGGTGATCTGATAGTTCATGTGTTTCTATGCAAAGGGGTAATACGACTTCCCTGTTCACTTTCTCCACACATTCATGAATTTATAGACCACTGCCATATCCCCTATGCTGAACAGTCCCAGTCTTTTTAATCAGACCTCATATGGAAGCTGTTCCATACCTCTAATAATTTTTGTTGCCCTTCTCTTTACCTTTTCCAATTCTAATATATCTTTTTTTGAGATCGGGCAACCAGAACACAATATTCAAGATGTGGGCATATCATGGATTTATATAGTGGCATTATAGTGGCATTATCTATCCCTTGTCTAATGGTTCCTAACATTGTTACCTTCTTTGACTGCCACTGCACATTGAGTAGCTCTTTCGAGAGACCTATCCACAATTACTTCAAGATTTCTTTCTTGAGTGGTAACAGCTGATTTTAGACCAAATCATTTTCTATGTATTGATGGGATTATTTTTTCCAGGGTGCATTATTTTGAGATTATCAACATTGAATTTCATCTGCCATTTTGTCACCCAGTTTTGTTAGATCCCTTTGTAATTCTTCACAGTCAGCTTTTGACTTAATTGTCTTCAGTAATTAAGTATTGTCTGCAATTTTTGCCACCTTGCTGTTTACCCCCTTTTCCAGATCATTTATGTATATGTTGAATAGCACAGGTCCCACCGTTGGGATACTCCACTATATTTCAGTCTCCATTATGAATACTGATCATTTATTCTTATCTTTTGTTCCCTATCTTTTGACTATCTGACCCAGGAAAGGATCTTTCCTCTTATTCTGTAATTGCTTAGTTTGCTTAAGAGCCTTTGGTGATGCAACTTGGCAAAAGCTTTCTGAAAGTCCAAGTACACTATATTGACTGGATCATCCTTGTTCACATGCATGCTGACACCTCAAAGAATTATAATAGATTAGTAAGGCATGATTTCCCTTTGCAAAAGCTGTTATACCCAGAATAAGCACGACAAACACAGCATGCCCTGCTTCTCAAAGTGAACCATGCATAATCAAAGATTAATAGATGCACTAGATTTAGTCAATTGGATTTATTATGTAAGTTGAAACCCTTGGGGACAGAACTGACAAATGAAACTATTTTTAATGAGCAACTTGAGTGGGATGAAACCACAATTTTGGAGGTGACAAGTGTTATATTAACTGTCTCACCTGAGTTGTATATTACTGTATAATTTCTTGAAATAAATAGCACACTGTTCATATGTTCAAACTGCAAAAAATATGAAAATCCTTGGTTATTTCAGTCATCTTTAAGTATCCAAAGCCTTACTATGCTACCATATATATTTTTGTGACAATTGCAAATAATTTATGAAGTCCTTTGAAAGGGTATTACTTCAGTAGAAACCAATTGTTTAGAAGTTGTAATTTGTTTAGAAGTTATATTTGAACTCTGATTGTGGTCCCTCTCCCACCCCCCAAAACAATCCATTTCCACCCTATGTGTGTCTTCTTTTGTTTGGTCCCTGTCAAGTGCATTCACCTCTGCTCAGCCACAAGTGAAGCTACTTTCTGTCCGATCTGCTTTAATGGACACACTTTGGCAAGTGTTTTTCAACAAGCTTGACCTTATTCCTTCAGAAATCACGCATTCTCTGAGGAAGGCTCTGGCCAGTAAATCAACTGTAGTGTTAATAAAAGTAATCAGCCCCTGAGGATAACCTGTCTATTACAATATGTTAACAACAAAGTATTTGCTAGTCTTTAAAACATTGTTTAAATAGTAAACAAAAGGACACTGCTCCAATTTTTCTCCTGCTTTGGCTTGGCAACATTTGAATTTTAAACGAAGATGAAGTTTAAATTCCTATGAGTGTGTGCACATAAAAGAAAAGTACTGCAAGAAATGTATGAAATAAGAGCAAACTGATCAATAGATTCAATATTTTTCCTGTGCATCCTTGAGCAGATTTGCTGCATGATTCAGTTACAAAATGTGTAATCATAAGAGATGTTGGCTGTATATCCAGAAAATGTATTCCTTATCCAAATAAGATTAGATGTATTTCTAACTGGTGTTCATTTAGGGGTATTTATGGTATTATTATAGTGAAACGTTTGTGACACTGTTATTCAGTTTCTTTCATTGTAAGCCCCTACGCTGAGAATCTTATAACTATGTGCTCAATGACTACTGTTAAACTGCATCTTGATATTATAAGATGGCTATTCAAGTATTATATAGAAGTGTAACTGCTTCAACAGCAGAGTTTAAGAGAAACACATCTGAGTACCCTATAGCCCAGTACATAGGGTACTCTCCCTGGATGTGGGAGATCTAGAGTCAGGTCCCTGCTCCAGAGAGGGAACTCAAACTTGCATCTCCTACATCCCAGTGAGTGTCCTAATCACTGGACTGTTTGGTGCCAGGGGTCTGCTTCTGCCCTTTCCTCCCTGGCTTTTGTGAATCTGGAGCATCGTGTCCTTTGCTTTTGTTAAAAATGCCAGAGATTTTTTTATCCAAAATATTTTTTTTCTTTTTTTGATTTGCCAAAAATTCTGAAAAAATTGATTTGTTTGACCTGAATTAATTTTTTTCAAATTTTTGGAACTGCCAGTGAACTGAAAAATCAGTTATTTCATCCCGTTCTTCTCATGACACAATGTAAGAACTAAGAACTCCAAGCTTTCAATTTACCTACAGATTACTCATGGATTCAACTGGGAGTGGCAGGGAAAGTCCGAGATATTCTTCCAAGGTCTGCTCCCAAACCAAGGTCGGCCCACAAATAAGCTCTGCCCACTTAAAATGCCAAAATAAGAAACCACTTACCTAGATCATGCAGGTGTTCAAAATGCGAACCAATGGTTATATCCCTGACCCCTCTCTCATGCTGATGTAGTGTGTCTCAAGGGTGGTTGCATTAAACTCCTCTCATCCCTATTTAGTTACTTAGGCTTCGATTCTGGGGGGAGCTGATTGCCTCTTGCAAGGAATAGTGGCCCTAATTCTGGCTGAAAATGATGTGAGTTGAGGGTGAACAATACTATGCCCAGCCCTGTAAGGTGCCCAGTTCTTTTCAGTTTCCACTGATGACAAAAGGAACTGAGGGCACAAAGCAACTCACTATGAGATGCCAAATATGAAACAAGTTCATTCTCAAATGTAACAAATATAGCAAATAATCTATTGATTGGAGAAAAAATGCATGGTGCTTCTTTCCCAAGTATCACCCATTTGTGGCACCAAAATGAGCTGTTACTCAAAGTAGTATGTGCAAGGAATATTCAGACTGGGCTAAATAAATCCAGACTGGAATTAAGGTGTAAATTTTTAACTGAGAGTAATTAACAATTGGAACAATTTACAATGGGTCATGGTGGAGTCTCCATCACTGACAATATTTAAATGAAAATTGGATGTTGTTCTAAAAGATCTGCTCTAGGAATTATATTGGGGAAGTTCTATGGCCTGTGTTATACAGGAGGTCAGACTAGATGATCCTAAAAATTCCTTCTGGCCTTAGAATCTACAAATCTATGAAGAACTTCATATAAAAATGTATACATCCCACAGTGATATCCCCCCCCACCCCCAAAGTGGGTCTTCTTTATTGTTTTGCCACTGTGTTAAGTCTTCTGTAGTTGAGACTAAGATGAAAATCTTCCATTTTGCTTGCCTGTAATGAAATGGTATAAAATGGCTATGTGCTTTTTGTAATGATTGCTGACATAATTAATCTAAATAAATGAATATATAAATTTAGTTTCTATGACGCATAAGTGGCAATGGAGGTCTGGCATAAAATACCATTTGGAGTATGTTAATGTTCAAAGGAGCAATTTTTCTGCATTGCAGCCAAGATCATAAATTATTTCTGCCACTTATCTGAGACCTGCCCTGCAGATCTGATAAGTGGATTTAGCCCTTAATACATTCTGTGGAGCATAAATATTGGAGGTCAGCCTTATCAGTGAACTTCCTTGGGTTTTTAATTATTTGTATTCCAATTTCTCTCTCTCTCTCTCTCTCTCACACACACTCACACTCTCTCACACACACACACACACACACACACACACACCGAAAGAACAACAAAACCAAATAAAATAGAAATAGCTATTTTATATACATATTGTGTGTCCTTCAGTACGTGCTAACAGAGGTCTAGACTGTGACTTTAGACACAGGCCTGAGCCAGGGATGATGTGCAAATTGTACCACTCAGGAGTGTAACAGTTTTAAGCGAGACACTGAAAGAGCCCCACCCCAGAATACCCTATAGACCCATGGTTAGGCCCTCACTTGTAATTTGGGATACCCAAATTGAAATCCCTGCTCTTAATCAGTCAGAAGGGGGACTTGAATGTGGGTCTCCCACATCCCAGAGGAGTGCGCTAACCACTGGCCTAGAGGGTCAGGTACCACCCTGCCTGCGGTTTTGTTAATGGCATTTCCAAAATCCCCCCAAATTAAACATTTTGTTTGGCCAGTGAACAGACAAATTGATCATTTGCACAGCTCTAGTACTCATTCCGTTATCCAAATACAGTTAATGCTACCCTGTTTTCATACAGTGTCAAGGCTGCTTCCCCACTTTGAACTTTAGGGTACAAATGTGGGGGCCTGCATGAAGACTTCTAAGCTTAACTACCAGCTTAGATCTGGTCCGCTGCCACCATTCCCAAAGCTAATTCCCTTCCCTGGGAAGCCTGGAGAAACCTTTCACCAATTCCCTGGTGAATACAGATCCAAACCCCTTGGATCTAAAAACAAGGAGAAATTAACCATCCCCCTCCTTT
>NW_020664420.1:55074444-55099780 GCF_002925995.2 Terrapene triunguis
ACTCCTGGTGAATACAGATCCAACCCCCTTGGATCTAAAAACAAGGAAAAATCAATCAGGTTCTTAAAAAGAAGGCTTTTAATTAAAGAAAAAGGTAAAAATCATCTCTGTAAAATCAGTATGGAAAATAACTTTACAGGGTAACCAAACTTAAAGAGCTCAGAGGACTCCCCTCTAGCCTCAGGTTCAAAGTACAGCAAACAAAAATAAACACTCTAGTAAAAGGTACATTTACAAGTTGAGAAAACAAAGGAAAACTAACCCGCTTTGCCTAGCTGTTTACTTACAAGTTTGAAATATGAGAGACTTGTTTAGAAAGATGCGGAGAACCTGGATTGATGTCTGGTCCCTCTCAGTCCCAAGAGCGAACAACCTCCCAAACAAAGCCTCCCCCGCCCCCCCAAGATTTGAAAGTATCTTGTCCCCTTATTGGTCCTTTGGGTCAGGTGTCAGCCAGGTTACCCGAGCTTCTTAACCCTTTACAGGTAAAAGGATTTTGGAGTCTCTGGCCAGGAGGGATTTTATAGTACTGTACACAGGAGAGCTGTTACCCTTCCCTTTATAGTTATGACATACAGTTATGAAATGCTACCCTTACATATCAGGAATGATATTGCAGGGTTGGAAATACTGACTGGACATTCGTGAAATGTCAATCTTGGTAATCAACCTTCTAGAAATTTTATTCAGCCTGAAATCACGTTGGGACTAGGACCAAAGAATGTTAGTTCATCACACCAAGATAACAGCAGGTAGCAGGTTTCTGGACAGGTGCACATTTCTAATTAATCTATTTTGCTCCAGTGTACAGAAAAAGTTACTATTTTAAAGGGCCACTTAAAATAAACAGACAAACAAAAACCCTCCTTCACCATTACTCTATCAGGCCACTTCTAAAAAGAGGCTAATAGCCTTGCTCCACACTCTACTGAAGTGATTATAAACTCCCATGTAGTAATAAGCATTTCATTTTACTCGAACACTTGCTATACTGTAACACCCTGACCTTCAATAGTGTCATGCAATGTACATGAGGTGCAATGAGTAATTATTATAATTACCTTTTCTGAAATCTTACTCTTATGGCTTACCTACTGAGCATTTGCTTTTATATATTTGAATGCACTCTTTTAAACTCTGGTGGTGTTTTTTTGTTTAAATGGCCCCAACAAATATCACTCATAATATCTTCAAAATATTAATTAGCACTAGTAATTACACAATAATTGAATATCAAGTATTTCCATTGTGTAACTACACAATTAGTGTTCCAGCAAATGCTAGCAACAACCCTTCCTAGTTCCTTAGTTATTAGATTAGACTGGAGTAGAGCTCATTAGAGCTGGTCAGGAATTCTTGATTTTTTTCATGTCGGAAGATGCTGATATGTTGAAACCAAAACTTTTCACAGAGCCATATCAGTTTCAACAAAACTCCTGTTGAAGGTTTCTTGGGTCCAGGATGGAAGTTCTGGTTAAAACAAGAGACCAACCAGCCAACAATAGTCAGTTGGTTAGGGCACTCACTCACAACATGGGAGAGGAGGTTTAAGTCTCTACCCCACCTGATTCAAACCAGGGACTTGAAGTTGAGTCTCGCATATCCCAGGGAACTGCCATAACCACCAGACTATGGCTTCAATCCTTCTCTGGCTTTTTGTGAAAATTTTCAAAAGGCCTTGGTTTTGTCCCCATGCAGTATGAAACCAAATGCTGAAACGATGACATTTTTCATAAAATGGAATTCTTAGTGTCCAGCTAGCCCTACTGCTGATGTGGTAACCTCTCCACAGTTACAGATAAAAATTACTTTTAAGCCTAATTTTTGACCACTCTAAAATTCTAAACAAACAAACAAAACACCCCAAACACTCCCCTCTCCACTGCAGATTTTAAATGTGTTAAGTATGTCTGTTTTTGTTTTGTTTTCCCTAAATTTGAGGTCATTTGAACGAATTTGGCAATAGATGTAAATGTTATCAACCTTTTTATGGAGTGGAGGGGTTGTGACATTGAGGCCCTTGGCAAAGCGTTCGTTGTTCTTTGCAAACAACTCTCACCTCAGACCTGGCACACTCACTTACACAAAACACATGTCTTACAGGATATTTATCCAAGAAAAGTAACACGTAAGGCAGGGATCGGCAATCTTTGGCACGTGGCCCGCCAGGGTAAGCACCCTGGCAGGCTGGGCCGGTTTGTTTACCTGCCGTATCCACAGGTTCGGCCGATCACGGCTCCCACTGGCCGCGGTTCGCCGTCCCAGGCCAATGGGGGCTGCGGGAAGCGGCGCGGGCCAATGGATGTGCTGGCCGCTACTTCCCACAGCCCCCATTGGCCTGGAGCAGCGAACCGCGGCCAGTGGAAGCTGCGATCGGCCGAACCTGCGGACGTGGCAGGTAAACAAACCGGCCTGGCCCACTAGGGTGCTTACCCTGGCGGGCCACGTGCCAAAGGTTGCCGATCCCTGATGTAAGGTATCTTCAGAGAGCTCATTAACTTGTCAAGATTCATAATCATTGTGAGATGTGTATACATGAAATCTTTAAGGAATAATGCATTTATATTGAAAGTATGCTTTATGACTTTGAAGTAAAAATTAGTCACCAAGAGATAGTGTATTGGTGATGGCCCATTCAGGCAGGAGGGAATTATCACTCCATCCTGTATAGCTGGTGACGCAGGCTCAATTGTTAGTCTTGCACAATACTAATACTTTCACTGGAAAACCATCAGAGGCAACTGCAAACAATCAAACCCACTTGACATTAAAAAAGGAACTCTGCAACAAAACAGAGGTTCATCCCATCTGTAAATAGAAACATTAAAAAAGGAACTCTGCAACAAAACAGGTTCATCCCGTCTGTAAATAGAAACAAAAGGCTGTTTTCAGTTTAACAAGAGAGGAGGGAGAAGCACTCTGTAACCATTCTCTGAGAAAACCCATTGTGGAGCGGGGGTGTTTTCATGAATGTTTGGCTCCTGGTTCCTGTGAAACTACTCATCTCTGAAACATGCTGAACTTTGGGAGCAGGGACTTAGTTTATTAGATAAGAAAGGAAATGACTGATATGTGTTAGACCCAGGTTCTCATTTAATGATTTAGTTTTGTATTCATTTGTTTCCATCACTTTCTCTTATTTCTAGTTACATCTTTACCCTTTCTTAAATCTACTTTTATTTTATTATAAGTGCTCACAAATGTGGTGTGATTTACGGGAGCATTGGTTTAAAGTAAAATTAGTAAACTGGGGTACACTGCACCTTTAGGAGCAGAGGATCTGGGATTTCTGTGAGTAGCTATATCAGAGGCTGGCTATCACAGGCAGAATGATTTAAAGGGACTCCAGGATTGGTGTGAATCTACTGTTATCCTGCAAGGCAAAGTTAGGGCTGGCATAGTCCAGAGGAGAGTGTTTGAGTGACTGAAAGGCTGGTGGTGGTAGGGAGTGACACCCAGACAGGCACACGCAAGACTCCATCATGCTGGAGGTAGGGGGTAACAAGGTGACTCATAGTCTTGGGTTTCCCAAGAACTATCACAGGGGTGTACTACATCTTATCAAAAACTTCCACAAAGTAGAAGTGATCAAAACCTGTCTAAATTTGAAATTTTCGAATGGGGAAAAAAAGGGACCATTTTTTCCTGAAAAAATTCACAAAAAGTCCTGTATTTTCAACAGCTCTACCCAAAAACTTTTAATTAATTCTTAATGACTATAAACAATCCACATGAAAACCGGTCCTCTATGAATTTTTGATTTACAAACAATAGCATACTGAAAGCAGACGTTCTCCACTCTTCATTACAATTCCAGGTGTATATCAATGTGACAATTGTCACCACACACACAGTAGAGTATGTATTCATTCAAACTAGAGCAATTCATTTTCTCCCAGCAGAAATTTTCCATAAACATGGGGGGAAATGGGGGGGGGGGGGGTTGTTGAATTTTCCATGGAAAAGTTTGACTTTTTGACAAAAAATCAAACATGAAATATTTTGAGCTGAAAACTTTGATTCATAAATACCACTAAGTATCTCATGGGAGTTGTAGTTTGGGTGCCTCAAATCCCTTTTTACTCTATAGGATTGGTTCCCAGGTCAAACTGCATCACCCATGATGCACCATGGTTTCCCCTTTTGCTGACCCATCAGGGTGCATCATAGGACTCTCTCTTGCTCCAGTGTGTAATGGGAGATGTAGTCTGTCTGGGGAACACAGTTCATACAGAAAAATGGGGCCATGATGCACCATAGCATTTTTGAATAATTTTTTTCTGGGTTTTGGGTGAAAACTGAAAACTTTTCAGATTTTGGGTGTTTTTAGATGAAAAGCCAATTTTTGAAGCAGAAAAGTTACTTTTCATGAAAAATTGGGTCAATCTTTTTAAATGAAAAAAGTCTTAATGGAAAATTTTTGACCACTCCTAATACAAACCTCAGAGATCCTAGACTCTTGTCGGGGCTTCTTTGTTACTTCCTACATCATAATGCCTGCATAAATCCTGTCTGTGGGCTTTCTCTGGCCTAGGAAGACCTTGCTAGCTGTGAAGGCAGAAAGGCTGCTTCTCCAGATTATCCACTATCTCCTGACTTCCACAGATTTCATATATTGATACTTTTTCCCAATCCCACATGAGCCTCCTTCAGATTTTTAAAATCTTCTGAAGCTCCTTGGTTCTTGCTGACCTACTAAGGACCACTGAAAGTGCTGTTGAAGTTGTAAGGTCTGGAGGGAAGCAAAACTGGAAGTGGAGAGTAGGAATCAGTGCCTGGAGTCTGGGGGGCTGCAGAGAGCTGACTTGCAGAGGCCAGGGGCCAGGAAAATGCAATTTTTTGAGTTCTTTGGGGCAGGAACCATCATTTTGTTATGTTGATGTGGTTCCTATGCCAAGCGCAGTGGGGCCTGAGTTCCACATGGTTCCATGCACTTCCCTCCCCATGCCCTTCTTGGTGCCAATACTCTGCAGAGTTTCCCAGCTACCCTGGTCCAAATGAACTGTAGCGCTTTGTTGAGACTAAAGTTAAAGTTAAGAGGCCATTTTAGCAGGGTAAAGACAAACTTCTAAGAATGCTGTAGTTCTAAAATAACCAATTCTTGGAAACCCAGAAGAGTCAGAAATAATGTTGTGGGCCTGTATTTTGAGTCTTAGCCTCGACAAAATGAAGGTTTCTTTCGTCTGAGAATTCATATATTAAGTGTGTGTTTATAACTGTGTTAGGGTGGATGATGTGTTTATTTTCTATTTTTATTTGCTTAACTGATTGATATGCCCCAACTGAGCTTCTGTGAAGGCTGAAATAAGGGTGTTTATATCGAGTTTTAAAATCTCTAACAACATTGTAAAAAAGCCGTAAAATGAGACATCGTCAGCATACAAATCTATTTTGTGTTTTAATCCAGAAGACATTTTGATGCTGTTTACCAAAGTGCTTTTTCTCACATTTATTGCAAATAGCTCCATTGCCTAAGTGAACACAGGCGGTGGTTGTGGGGAAAGCAGGGGGCAAGTGGAAAAATTGTCTCAGACCCCTAGACAAATTAAAAGGAGAGGATTAACAACCATTAATCAAAACAGGCTCTTGAGGATGAACAGATAGGGCCAATATGTCCATAGAAAACTGATTTATCAAAAACAAACATTACCAAAATCTGTCTGGATCCAGAAGTTGATTAAAAAATGTAGAAAAAAGGACTTTGGAATTTGGCCAAGTATTGGACTTCAAAATAACCTGAAATAAATTTGAAACGTTAGGCATTAATATTCCCGAAAAGGTAAAAACAAATTATTGTTGGCTACATAAATGTAACTGGTAAAGAAATTTTTAAATTATTTGGGAATAAATATTGTGGAGAAACATAAACATCTTTTTAAAGCAAATTATTCTCCACACTGGAATAAAATATTAAGACTTGGAGGAATGGAACAAATATGAAATTTCTTGGCTAGGTAGGGTAACCTCATTAAAGATGTATGTCTTTCCAATGATGTTGTTTTTGTTTCAGTGCATCCCTGTTGGTATCTCTGACATGACATTAAAAACACAGCAGGAGGTACCATAAAAATTCCTATGGAAACATAAAACACAAAGGGTGAGTTCTACAGTTCTGTGTAAGCCTACAAAGTGGGGTGGACTAGTTTTCTCTATTTTGGTTTGTTACTATTATGCATCACAATTAAAAGATATGCTCAGTTGAGTTAACAATAGATCATCCAAACTCTGAGTAAAACTCGAACAAGACTGGAGCCCAAATAAAGCTATTTATATTAATTGTTGGGTTAAAAAGTATTTTAGGGCACCAAAAAAAAAAAAATCCACCATTCATCCGGACAACTTTGGACCTTTTTTTAAATTTCTGTTGCTGAGGCCCTCTTGTTTACCTTCTTTCATTAATAATCAGGAATTTATCCCTACGAAATATCAAAGTGACTATTAATTGTAGGTAATAGCTAAGATTACTCAATTCAGACAGCTGTTCCTGGGTCCTAATATGAAATTATACCAAGAGAAATATAATAATGTCAATAATATAAAGACCCTATATTTTCCATATTTATAAGTCAAACATTTTATTGTGAAATCAGGATATAAAACAGCTCTATCTAGACCTTTAACCATGTTTGAGGAGTTGATCCAGGAGCAAGCTGGAACAAAAATGTTTAATTTCTAAGTTCGATACACACACACATAATTTTGATTGAAAAAGACATAAGAAAAATGGGATTTGGAGAAAGAAATTGATCTGGATTAGAGGGAAAAGGATTACCATCTTCAATTTGTGTAGATCATAAGTAATTTTTTTTATAAATTACTGTATAGATGGCCTTTGACTCCAGTTAAGATCCATCGTGTTTTTGGTACTAGGGAGGTGCTCTGTTGGATGGGTTGCAAAAAAGGGGAACATACTTGTACTTTTGGTAGTTGTGGTAGACGGTTTTGGGAGGAAATTATTAAAGAGATTGATTTTATGACAAAATCCCAGGTTCTCAGAGATTTCCTGACCCACTTATTTAATGTTCCAGAAAAGGATCTACAGAATGACAAATTAATTACTTTTTAATGTTAGCAGAAAGACTTTCTATTATACATTATTGGAAAAATTTGATTTCTCCTCCTATGAAATTGTGGTCGAGTAAAATAGAGACTGTTCTTGTAATGGAAAAGCTTTCAGACAAGTACTTACACAAGAGAAGCGCCAAAAATAAGAGGATAGGTATTCAGAAATTTGGTCACTCTTTTTAGTGTACTCAGGGGAGGACGGCTCCCTAGCCAGCAAGCAGGAATCTTTAGCCAGTTTCTTTGAATATAAACCTGATCCTGAATAAGTAATGTTAGATGTAGTATGTTAACTATTAATTGTAACTTTGCCTTAAGTTTTTTTTTTTTAAACCCTTAAAACAGTGATTAATCTCTGCATGTGTAATTGGGCCAATTTACAATGGCAACGTGTACAGTCCTCTAAGGCTATAGCCTATCTCTTGCACATTATAATTCACAGCACTCTTCCCAACATCTCAGCACATGAAATGTATCTGGGGAAAACCTCTAAATAATTTAAATCCCAGCCTGAGTTTGTGAAGCAGGATTTACTCATCTAATTCTCTTGGTTTTTTTATTTGTTTGCTGAAAAGAAATGGAAACCAGTGGAAAACTTTAGCAAAATCTGAGACTTCAGCATTACATCTGTTTTATCAAAATCTGGTTTTGAAACATAAAGTGGGATAAATATTTGTTTTTGCTTGTGTGAATACTTGGGCAAATTACAGGACATGTGTTTTTAATAATGCAACACATTAGTGCACGCTTTAAGCCATCTAATATTTAACTGTCCCCAAAGAATAGCATTCGCACCCCTGCAGCCAGTCGTTTTTCTGGGTGCAAATGCTAATGCGCATGTTTATCTATTGAAAGTTAAGAAATTCCTAGCTCCGCCATAGACCTCCAATGTTTTCCTGTGCCAGGATAAACATTTCAAAAACATCTACTAAATCCCATTAAAGGCCAGTGGGATTAAGGCTTCTAAATAGATTAAGTGCTTTAGAAAATTTTACCCTTGATCATTATGCCTCAGTTCTCCATCCATAAAAGGGGGATAATACTTCCTTTCTCCCTTCCTCTGACTGCTTTATCTATTCAGTTGTAAGCTTTTGGTGCAAGAACTGTCTTTTACTGTATGGATTGTGCAATGCCTAGCACAATGGGGCTCAAATCTCAGTTGAGATCTCAAAGTATTACTGTAATGCATAGAATAATAAGTGAATGCATAGGCGTTTGCAGGTTTATGAGTGTGTGTGCATAAATTTGTGTTTGCACACATAGAAGTTGGGGTCTAAAAATGTACCTCTTTATATTAGCCAGGTCAATCAACTCTGATAGACCAACATATATATTTAGGACATAACCTAGTCCCGTTGAAGTCAATGGCAAGTTGCATTGATTTCAAGGAACCAGTACGTGGCCCATAATGAGAAATCCAAACTCTGGGACCCAGCCCAAGTATTTCAGCTGGGTACTGAGGAAATCTATGTGAGAAAACAATGAGGGGTTTTCCCTTCTGAGGCCTGAATCGTAGCAAAATTGATCTGAGGAGGCCACTCTAATTGCCTCTAACAACTTTTTTGAGCCTCACCTCTGAGCAGTTGCACAGCAAACCCCCATCAAATGTGACTGTACTCCACATATGTATCCCCTGCACAAATCTTCACCTGAGTCCTAGATCCTTGTGTGAAATTGGACAATATTAATTCCACTAACGGGGGGCTCCGTACTCATGAATGTAAGTGAAGGATTTGCTAGTAGGTGAAATCTCCATACCCCTTTGGCCTGGCAATGGAAAAAAAATGGAGTGGAATTTTATTACTTTTTAAATTATTGTAGTTGTTTCCTCTAGATCCCCCCCCCAACACACACACACACACACACACACACACTCCTGAAGCTTCTATTTCTCATTCCTTCTCTTTCTTATCTCTCATGAGAGAGCTTTAGAAGTTTGCCCATCTCTCTCTTGTACAGAACTTGAACAAAACAAGGATGATTTCATTTTGTAAAACTAAAGCCAGAGGTGGCACAAATCCAGGTTACAATTCTACCTGACAGAGGTTGGGGGTCAAGGGATGTGTAGATAGATGGTTCAAATTTTGGCCCATTTATCTTTTACAATTTCTATGGAATAAACCTTTGCAGTAAATGTCAATATCATATATCCCAGCAGTTCTCAAACTTCATTGCACTGCAATCCCCTTCTGACAATAAAAATTACTACATGACCCCAGGAGAGGGACCAAAGCCTGAGTCACCCAATCCCTGCCACTCCAGGCTGGAGGCCGAAGCCCGAGCCCCACTATCCCATGGCCAGGGGGAAGCGACAAGGAAATCCGAAGCCCAGGGTTTTCAGCCCCAGGTAGGGGGCCTGTAACTTGAGTCCCACTGTCCAGGACTGAAGCCCTTGAGCTTCGGTGCCAACTGCGGGCGGTGGGGCTCAGGCTTTGGCACCAGCCCCAGGCCCCAGCAAGTCTAACGTCAATCTTGGTGACCCCATTAATATGGGGTTGCAATCCACTTTGGGGTCCCAACTCACAGTTTGAGAGCCGCTGATATATACTTATAAGTGAACAAGAATAATCTCTGAAAGATTTCAATAGGGCCAAAGGTTTACTTTGTATTTATAACAAGGAGCAACTGAAAACACAGTGGAAAGGTACTATGCATGCACAGGCAAAAGCAAAATCTACTCTCAGGTCCCTTGAAATTCTTCAGTAATTCCAATACAATGCTGAGGTCTTCTGAAGAAATCCTTGCCACTTTCTATTTTCTGAATCAGTGCCTTTCTTGCTCTCCCACAGTGCTTTACAAAGGAATAAGTTACAAACCAGCAGTGACTGTAGGGAAAAGTGGCAGCTCACACACAGCCTTGGAAAATAGAACCTGTTTTACTGAGAAGGGGAAATGTCAAGAAACTGGGGTTATCTCCAAGCGTCTTTAAAGAGTACTATGAATTCTTTAACTTCAACCTTGACAGCCTTCAGAGACAAGGAAAATGGACTGCTTTAAAGTCTTATCATTTTTTTTGCCTGTTTCAGTTGTCAGTATTATATGCCTTAAGAATATATAAGGATAAAATATTTTAGACATGTCCAAAGTATGTCTTTCTTTTCATAGAAAAAGATTCTCCCTGCCCCTTGCCTTGGCATGCAGAGTGCAGCTGGAGGATTCTTGGAGCTTGCCTTCTTCCCCTCCCGCACATGCCCTCCTCCCCCCAAAGGCCAGGGACTTTTGAAAGGGGAGTGCAGGGACTGATCCTATTTGTTCATATATGGACCAAATTGCCCTCCTGTGGGAGAGTGTTGTGTTTTTTGCTCTTTACGAAGAAACTGCACAGGCACAGTTGGGTCCCCAAATTACCATATTTACTAAATATACGGAAACAATGCATGGCCTAGCTACATGCTACTGCTGCTCTGACTGTTTTCTGATAGCTTTTAAAACATAGAATCCAGTGAGCACCACTGGAGGGTTCACAAACTCTTTAAAGGGATGCTACCCATTCCTATGTTCAACAAAAGGGGCAGATTCCTGCTTTACTACATTATATTTTGTGCAAATGTCAGAACATTAAGGATTCCTGTTTGGCTAATAAGGTTAGAAAAACTGTACAACAAGAAATGCAAAGTCTGCAAAACAAAATGGGTATGATTTACAATTAATATATACAATTGGTGTCCTGGTTTGGTGTAATTGTACCCTCTACCTTTGAAGTAAACCCTGATGTAAAGTCACCATGGGAGATGACCTAATAGGTATTTTAAAGTGTATTAATTAAGGGTGAAAATCACCCCTGTGCAGAAGGTCTATCTAGGGCCTAAGTCACCACTTAAGTCCCAAAGCTGTAAGGGGTGAATTTCACCCTTAGTGCCCATTTCTATTCCCATTGCCATAAATAGTTCTTTTGCCACTGACTTCAGTGGGAGTAAGCTTGAGTCCTTATAGCACCAAGTGCTTCCTGTTCAGGCAGATCTTCAAGCAGTGGCCACCAGTTTCACAGGTACAAATAAATAAAGGCACAATTAAGGATACGACCTAAATTATGGGCATAAATAACTGCAAAATTGTGCCAGAAATTATTTGCCTTCTGATTTTTCACCTGGAAGTCCAGTTAAATCAAGCTAAAACTTAAGCCTTTAGTCTCTTTTTCCTCTTCCTGGCACAGCTCAGTGGGAGTTAATTCAATGTAGCTCTCAATTAACTTGAGGATTAATCAGGTGCATTGAATGCACCTCAAAGATTCAGCCACACAGTAAGAATAACAGCAGAGGTCTTTTTTCCCCCTCTCTAAACTGATATTCTTAAATTCAGCTCAATTTCTTCTAAGTGTGACTATAGCAAGAGTTTTTTCAGACATTTTAAAATGCTGATTGCAAAGTCACTAAGTTGGAAGCACATCAATATAAAGTGGAAAACATACCATTTGACTTGTATTAATCGCACACTGACCCATTGTCCAGTAAAATGGACAATAGCAAAGTATCTCTATAGTACTGTTTGCAGAAATCAAGCTACTTACTTGTGAGAGATGTAATATTTAATGCAGACATGCAGGGTACCTATGAAGTAACTCACCTACTTGGTGGAATGTATGCATGTTCTGCCACATGGATTAGAATTTAAATAGAGTACACATGGGATTTTCAAGGTAATTTAAGGATGAACGTTTTAGCATCACTTGGCTGGAATAAAACTGCTTGGAGGGTTTTATTTGGATCTGGGAGCTGCACTAGAAAATTGGCTGCTTATTTCAAGTGACCGAGTTGACAATAAGAGATAGAAGAAAAAGGTGAGAGAGCTTGATTCAAAATTGTATTCGTTAGGTAAGGATGATCTCTAACCTAGGAATGGAGTGAAATTTGGAAAGACCTGAAAATAAGATTCCCCTCCTCCCCACACACACACACTTTGGGTCAATTCTGTGCTGTGCTGTGTGCCATCAGCTTCCTTTAACTTTAGTGAGCAGAACCTAACAGGACTGGTCTCCTTGTGCTGTTTATAATTCTGAAGGCCCAGTCATATTGGACATCCTCAACTCTCATTGTCTCCAGAGGGAGTTGAGAACATGCTGCAATTTGTTAGGAGGCATTCAGACCGCACAGGGATCCAGCCCTAATTAATTAAATAGGGATAGAGAGAGACACACCTCAGAATACCCTATAGTCTGGTGGTTAGGGTATTCACTTGAGAGGTGGGAGACTCAGGTAATGTCTACAAGAAGAGGTCTGTGTAATCTCGAAAGCTTGTGTCTCTCACCAAGAGGTGTTGATCCAATAAAAGATATTGCCTTACCCACTTTGTCTCTCTAATGCACTGTAAGGGGTAATTTCCAGCTCAAGTAGCCATACCTGCACTAGGTCTGAATGAGCTAGCATGTTTAAAATAGAAGTATAGCAGTGGGAGAGGATAACTGCACCATGCCTGATCCTGTCTGGAACCCTAGGTACATATTTGGAGCAGCTAGCTCCTTCTGCTGCTCATGCTGCCACGGCTACACTTCAATTTCTAGTGCAGTAGCTCAACCACCACTTGTGTGGGTACATCTCCTCAAGCTGGAAATTACACCTTCCAGCTCTGGTGTAGCCATACACTTAGATTTGAATCCCTGTGTTGCGCTTGGTATAAGGGGAAGAACATCTTCTATGTCCTCCTCCTCCTGTTTTGTGATTTTAGTCCTTAATTTCCTTTGCTTTTATTAAACTTTTAAAAATACCAGGAAATTAAACATTTTGTTTGAGGTCAAACAAAACACCTTGTTCAACGTGGTATGAAACTTTTGTAAACTTTTTTGATTCATCAAAAACTCCAAAAAAGTTTGGGTTTGGTCATGTCAAACCATTCCCCCCCCCCCATTTTGGGGGGAACTGCTAACTAATTTAAAAATCAGTAATCCATCCAGGTCTGCTTGAAACATTCAACTTTAGAGGTAATCTTGAGCTCTGAGAAAATAGATAAACAAAACAGCAATCATTTAGTGAAAGTATAATTCTTTTCTGTTTTCTCTGTAAGAGTAAGATATCAGATGTCTGTTTTGTAATCAGTTTTTTGGACCTCCATGAGCTCGTCTTGAGGCATAGATGTAGCTTTATTTTACACAATTTTTCTACAAAACAATTGCTTGTGATGCACAGTAGTCACTATAGCACTGGTATTTCAGTACAAGAGACAAACAAAAATGTTATCTGAACACCATTTGTAGAGTATTTGTAATGTTAACTTGGACAAAAATTTGAATTATGAACAGAACCTCCCCCCTCTGCTTTTTGGCTTTAGGCATAGTTTCCTCCTCACTCATAATTACAACACTTGTATAGGGTGAATGAATAGTAGATGTATTTTCAGTTATTTCTGCTGTAAATCTGGCATGATTCCATTGACTTCACTGTTATGCATAACATTGCTTATGGTTCATTCTTATTTAGTGTTTATGGTTTTTTGTATCATCATCATCTATTATTAAATGTTGTAAAACAATTCACACATTCACAGTGCAAAATCACTTAAACCCTTATAATAGTGTAATTTTAGGGAAAGGATTGTTCAAAAATATATTGTACAAAAAGTATATTTAAAACTGCTAGGGCCTGCTACAGCTAGGGCTTTATTCTGAGAACTTTATTTTAGTAGAGAAGTTGCTGAAGAAACAAATGATGTTATGACCCTACAAAAAGAAATAAAAGCTGCTACTCACACAGAATCCGCTCGGACCTGCATGGGTACAAGTGTCTGCCGATGCGGAGCAGCTACCAAGATAGGAACCTAATTATTTAGATGATCACTGAACTTTGACAGATGCTCTGTGACATACACAGTCCAAAAGAGATAAGTATGAAAGATCCAACATTCCATAAATACTATATGATGCTACACTGGGAATTCAGTCGAGAGAGCCCCGTACGCCAATGCGATGGCCACAAAATATGGAGCAAGATAACATTTGTGTCTGATGTTCAAACAAAGCCCTTATTTGCATAAAACACTGAAGAAACTCTTCATGAGCAAGAATAGTCATCCACGTGGAAATATTGTACCCATAATGTTGTCAAAGTCAGCGTCTACATGGGTTATTATCATCTGCCTTGTAAGTGCCAGTCAGGTTTTGTAAGTTACAGTTGTCTGAGGAGAGCTAGAATTGTTTCCAGCTATTTCGGGGAAGATTCTCTTTTATCTCCACAGGCCAGCATGATTTTCTCTGATATGTTTCCCACTTTTTCAACATTCTTGGACACCTTTCAGGCATTTACACCTATTAGTAAAACCTGACAGGCATCCCGCTGGATAATGAATAATTCAGTTTGATGAATACAAGTTTTATGTAAGTTACTAGTGCACAGAATAATCATGATGGGGGACTTTGGAAATTGCAGACCCCTACGCCAAGTCATTCCACAGAACTCTTTGCATCCATCTGGCACTTTGCCAACTATCTCTGCTCACAGCTTGCCAGTGCTGCTATTGTGTCCAGCACTGATTGGATGGAAAATAAACAAACAAACAATAAGGTCGTTGATCTCCCCAGATCATCTCTTTCTCACCTCTCTATTGCCTCCCTAGCCCTGTGGTTTAATGACATTAATGGTATCATTCTACTCTGAACTGTAAACTCCTTGGAGAAGGGGCTCTTGTTTTTCAAAGCCAACAAGAGGATTTATATGAGCTGTGTGCTAAATCCCCTAGTTGACTTTGAAAATCTCAACCTTTAGGTTTCTTTGTGTGTCTGTTCTGTATCACACAGCACTGGTGCTGTACAAATAATACATACTGATGCTAATTACTCTGTAAGATTACATAACTCTGGACAATGGAACATGCCTCTTGGCAAATATTTTTTTATAAATATAGATTAAGTATATTTTATTCACTATGAAATATTACTTTGTATTTACATATTTATTAATGTAAAATTATATTTACTTAGGAATGACCCATTGAAATGAATGGAATGTAATTGCAGAAGGATAATATAAAGTGATACGACATTGCTATATAATATCAGTAAAATGCATAACAACAGTAAAATGGTACTATATCTGATGTGTATGCTATGATTCTGAGAGATGCCACAGGAGTAGTTCCGCCCTAAAAATTATACTAATGGGCAGCATGATTTTATATAAATAAAATGTAGGGAATGAAAGGAAAAAATGCAGTGATAATTTATTGTGAATCAGACAAGAATGCATAAAATTCAGTATATGGCTTGAACTAATAAGCAACAATTTTAAATTACTTCTCTTTGCTTACTGCTTAAGAGCAACTAGTACTTTATTCCCAATTCTGTGTGCTATTGCTCACCTAATCATCCCAGTTTCACTTTTGTTAGGTTGCTAACAACTTTTGAGATAATGTTGATAATTGCTCGTAATATTGTGCACTAACTCTAGAATAACCATCCAGGAAATGCTCTGAAACTCACAAGCTTATCAGACAGCATTCAACTATTAAAAAAAAACAGTTATGTTTTTATGTCTGCACTGCAGCTATCAAACACTTCTAAAGCCAGAACACACACATGCTCCAATGTAGAACTTTCCTGTGAATCTCCTAGTGAGGGTTTCACTGTCTGCCCTTATGCTGGTGAACACTAACTCAGATGAACTGTCCCTTTGGCTATGTCTAACCTATAATCTAGGGCTGTGATTACCCTGCTCATGTACACGTACTCACACTATTTTGAGTATAAGAAGCAGTGTAGCATGGTATCACAGGTAGCAGAGGCATGGCTGAGTTGTGCTGAGTACATACCTACTGGTTTCAGAGGTACACAAATCAGAGCCAGATGATGTAAACGCATAAAAGAATATCAAGAATTTGGGAGATTTGTAGCAGTTTGCCACAGTTAAAGGCAAGAGGTTGGTTATATGCAAGTAGATATCAGGTTTCCAATGCGATATCCTTACAGTACTCAAATACACTTGTATGCCAGCATAGCTTTGCTCATGCAACTACTCTCATCCCCCCTCTCACCTCTTAATCAATTTCCCCTTTCATTCATTTCAATGGCAATTCAGAGGCTGTACTTTCATGTTTGTAATTTGGGATGGTTAGGAGGGTATTGCACAAGATGCATTTGAAAATCCTGTCTCTAGACACTGTGAAAATTCAGCATCCACATGGTTGGGCCATGAGTGTAAAATTTGGCTGTGATTTTTATTTAAGTGTATAAAATATACATATATATATTTTTGTAAAACTATGGACAACCATCCGTGTGCACCTATGACAACCTAGACATTTAGCTACAGGACTTTGAAAATTCCAGCCACAGTGCCCAAACCTGTAGTGGGTGCTTCACAAACCTATGATGGGTGCTTCTAATTGCGATGAGAAAACTGGAAAGTTTTTGAGGATGCCCACTTTAATATACTAATTCAGCTCTGAGAAAGGACTGCTGATGCCTCATCATTACTGACTGTTCTAAAAGTGAACTATTGGATCCAGTCTTACTCCTGGTTAAATCAATCAGATTGTTTCCCTATTAAAACAGAAAGATCACCCCCTGAGCCCTGGGCTCTTTGCAGGTTTTTTTGTTCTTAGCTTGGATGTTTTCCCTGTCCAGAAAACCTCTAGGAGAAACTCACCCCTGTGCGGAGAGCCAGAACAAGACCAGTGCACCTTTTTAAGTCCTACATTTGCACACTCAGCTTCAGCCCACCTTTCCCAGATGCCGGCATAGCTGGGTGACAATGGAGTTTGTGTATGATGTGAAGTCAAAAAAATTGAGTGTCATTTGCACATTGTTGGCATTTGAACCTAGGGAATCTCTCAATTTCTGTTTGAAATTGTGGTGTTGTCATTAAGGGATAGAAGAAAACAATATTTAATTCAGTGACTTCAAATGTTAAAGCAGCACCATTTGAATGCCTTTCAAAAGGCTTTGAAAGAACATCTTCTCTCCTCTCTGACTACTGTTTTAATCCCAGTTTTATGATCTATCTAGGACTTCTTTGCTTGCTAGTACTACTGCAAACCAGTCAGAGAAGGAGTATATATTAGACATTCAAACAGAGTAGTTCATCTTGTCTTGTTGGTACCAATAGGGCACAACAGGTCAAGACGTCCAGACAGAAAATGAACTTGAGAAGAACTTTTCTTCCTGTAGGAATAGTTTATTTTACCTTTGTAAATTAGCCCTTAATAGAGAGTGTCAGGGTTCCTTCCCCACTCTAAACTCTAGGGTACAGATGTGGGGACCCGCATGAAAGGCCCCCTAAGCTTATTTTTACCAGCTTAGGTTAAAAACTTTCCCAAGGCACAAATTCCACCTTGTCCTTGAATAGTATGTGCCATCACCAAGTGAGTTAGACAAAGATTCAGGAAAAGGACCACTTGGAGTTCCTGTTTCCCCAAAATATCCCCCCAAGCCCTTCACCTCCTTTCCTGGGGAGGCTTGACAAAACTCTACCAACCAGATAGGTAACAAGGTGAGCACAGACCAGACCCTTGGGATTTAGGACACTAAAACCCAATCAGATTCTAAAAAAAACAGACTTTATTATAAAGAAAGAAAAAGTAAAAGAATCACCTCTGTAAAATCAGGATGGTAAGTACTTTACAGAATAACAAAAGATTCAAAAACAAAGAGGATTTCCCCTCTAGGCAAAACTGTAAAGTTACAAAAGCAGGGATAAACCTCCCTCTTAGCACAGGGAAAATTCACAAGCTAAAACAAAATAATCTAACACATTTCTTTGCTATTACTTACTATTTCTGCAATACTAGATGCTTAGTCCAGATATGCTTAAGGAGATGTATTTTTCCTGCCCTGGTTCCTTGCTGACTGGAAGAGACCAAAACAAAGACACAAACAAGAACCTTCTCCCACAGATTTGAAAGTATCTTCTCCCCTTATTGGTCCTTTTGGTCAGGTGCCAACCAGGTTATCTGAGCTTCTTAACCCTTTACAGGTAAAAGAGGAATTAACCCTTTACAGGGTAAAGAGGGATTTTATGCTACCCTTAGCTGTATGTTTATGACAGAGAGCTATCACAACAATTTTATGCCTTTCTCTTCTCTAGGTAATTCTAAATGTACAAATGCACTTTTTTCTCTTGCATTTCCCACAGCACAACTGAATGCTAGATTCCATCTATCTTACACTGAATTTCTTATAGTCATCTTAGCAGAAATAGGCTCCTCAAACTTCTTTGATCCATTGAACTAGGTCAAATAAAGCAAAGTGAATTGGGGAAGTGGGGATATTTTTAATAAAAACAGTTGGGTTGGTTTGCTGTTATTTGTGAGGATCATATTATTCATTGTTGTAAGCATTCAACAACTGCCTTCATAACATGTTTGAGAATCCTGAAAGTTTCATGAATTTTAGCACAATAATTAACAGTTCCTCCAAAAAATGTGTACAAAGTTTCAGTCATCCAATCAGGGAGCAGACACAGTACTGTTTGTCTTAGGTGACTGGTCACTACAGCAAACAGGAAACAGTCAAAATGAGCAGTTAGCAAAAAATCCATAGGCTAAAAATTGTTTACATAAGCTAATAGCTGAAAGCTTACCAATAATGAATCAACTTGCAAAAGTCAGGAGTGGCTCACAAATTTCATGAACAGAAAATGGAGCTTCATTTGTAATGAGTGTTACTTGCATTGCATAATTTTGTGGTGTAGTCTCACCACAATATGCTGACCATTAAAGAACCCTAAACTTGTACAACTGTCCTCAGAAGCTTTATAAGCAGGACATTGCTTCCTTGGGATGCTTCACTTCAGCTTTTCATATAAATCTTGGCAGAAGAAAATCATGGACATTTGGTGCCCTTTTTGTGTATTTTATTTTATTGTAAATCAAGACACACTTTTTTGATGATTTAAGCATATGTGATTTATGATGGATCATTTTCAATTAATGCTGCTTGGGTGGTTTAGATTTGGATTTTCCTTTTCTCTACTTGTTCATAGATTCATAGAGTTTAAGGCTGAAAAAGTTCCTCTGGTCTCTGAAGCATAACTTGTGTCTGACTGAAGACTATCTTACATATTCAGTAGTTAATAAACTTTACTGCTAAAAATGTGTGACTTATTTCTAATTTGAATTTGTCTGGCTTCAGCTCCCGGTCACTGGTTTTTGTTCAGTCTTTCTCCACTAAAATAAAGAGCCCTTCAGTACCCAGTATTTTCTCCGCACCAAGGTACTTACAATATAATCAAGTCACCTCTCAGTCTTCTTGATAAGCTAAACAGGATGAGATCTTGAAGTGTCTCATTACAAGGCATTTTCTCCAGCCCTTGAATAATTTTTGTGGCTATTTTCTGCCACTCTTTCCAATTTTCCAGCATCTTTTTAAAAATTGGACACCAGAACTGGATGCAGTAGTCCAGTACTGGACTCACCAGTGCTGTATACAGAGGTAAAACCACCTTCCCTACTCCTACTCACATTTTAAATGTCCAAGAACATTAGCCTTTTTTGTCACAACACCACACTGGAAGCTCATGTTGAGTTACTTATCGACTGTGACCCTTAAATCCTTTTCAGACTCAGTGCTTTCCTGGATATAGTCTTCCCTGCCCCCCCATTCTATAGGAACAACCTGTATTTCTTGTTCCTAGATGTTTAATTTTGCATTTTAATACAGCCGAATACATTTTGTTTGTATGGACTCAGCTTACCAAGTGATACAGATTGCTCTGTATGACAGCCCTGTCCTTTTCATTATCTACTACTTTGCCAATCTTTGCGTCATTGCAGATTTTATCAGCAGTGATTTTATATTTACTTCCAGATCATTGATGAAAATGTTGAATAGTGTTGTGCTGCCTACCAAACTCTGAAGAACCCTCTTAGAAATAACCCTATTCCATGATGATTCCTTATTGATGACTACTTTTTGAGATCTGTCAGTTAGTTTGTAATTAATTTAATGTGAATATTATTAATAGAGTTTATTGCTAATATTTTTATCTGGCTGTTATGTGACACCACATTAAATGACTTACAAAAGTCTAAATATATTATATCTATGCAGTTAACTTTATCAACCAAACTCGTAATCTCATCAAAGAATGAAATCAAGCTTGTTTGACAAGATCTATTTTTCATAAGCCATGTTGACTTGGTATATTTCTGTCCTTTTAATTTTGTATTAATTGAATCCTACATCAGCTTTTCCATTATTTTGCCCAGGATTGGTGTCAGGCTGACTGGCTTGTACTTACCTGGGTCATCCTGCTTGCCCTTTTTGAATATTGGCATATCTTTAGCATGCTTCCTGTCTTCTGGATTTTTTCCTGGTATTCTATGATTTATTGAAAATTAGCATCCGTGAGATCTCCTTTGCTAACTGTTTTATCGCTCTTGGGAGCAAGTTCTCCAGGCCTGCTAACTTAAACATGTTTATCCCTAGTAGATGTTTAACATCATCCTTCGCTATTAGTGGACTGGAAAGTAATACTTCATCCTTTTAATATGCATATATCCTCCTCCTTTACATATACAGAAAATAGGTATTTATTGAACACTTCTCCCTTTTCTGAAAAAAAATTTTTTTTTTGCTTTCTTCATCTAGTAATGGGCCTTTTGTTCCTAATGTACTTTCAAAAATCCTTTATTGACCTTAGCACTTGCAGCCCTGGGTTTTTCCCTGATGTTCTTTAGCTTCCTTTATCAATTTTCTTCACTATGTTACTTCTAATTTATATTGCTTTTATCTCTTTCCCATTTTGATATGTTGCTCTTTTATTTCTAATTGCTGCCTTCACTACACCACTGACTCAGGATGGACTTTTAGCCAAAGTTGTCCTCTTTCTTGATTGTGGAATGGTGGCTTTTGGGCTCTTTTTCATGAACACCCAATTTTCAGTTTCATATTTCTATCTAAATTCTTCCTTCTGATATTGTTCATAATTTTCCTCAGCTTTAGGAAATTAACCTGGCAGAGCAATATATATATATATAGAGAGAGAGAGTGCCTATATATATATATATATATATAGGCATTCTACTCTGTTTGACCATATTGAATGTACTCAGATCATGATCTCTGGTCTCTAGGCAATCACTAACTTTGAGTCCAGTAATTAATTCAAATGGTTGAGTGCTACAGTTCTCTTAATAATATATAGTAGTAATATTTCTAGAGATATTATTAGGGTAGTAAGACTCACAAAAGAAGAGGTAGAAAAAAAAGAACTAAAAGAAAGTAAAATACAGCTTCTTAATTGTGTCATAGACTTTCTCTCTAATTGTAGCTTTAGTTGATGCCATTTAATTAGGTCAAATAGTAGAAGATATCTGAAATTCTAAAATGGAACTGCAATTATGCATCAGTAGGAACATTATTTTAAAAAGGTTTATAATGGGCATGCATATTACACATGTAAAATGCATTAGAAGAGTAATATCAAAAGCAATCTTTTCAAAAGGGAATTTTGCAAGATTAAAAAATAATACAAAAAAGTGTCTAAAGTGGTGGGAAGAACAAATGGGGTGCAGTAAAGCTCTAATATACCGAAATTAAAGCACCACTATTATTCATGAAGTATCTTTTAGGATAAAATGTCTTTTAATAAGAAGGCTAGAGAAAGGCATTTATATACATCATAGTCAGATCTGTGATCAAATGGCTGTGATTTAAAGACACCTATTGATGGAGACAGAAATTATTGGCAACTACAGCTGCAAGAGTTTAGGATTTTCCCACTCTGCTAGCCATTGCCAATTGCTACAGGTGTACATAATGGACCAAACTTTGATGACTGTACTCTGTTTTCACTCACTCCTTAGTCGGTGAAGTCAATGGCAATTTTGGATGAGGGAAGATAGATTAAAAAACTAGGCCTGATCACCCCTTCTTTGGAAAGGACTGAGGGAATGTAGCCTGATCTATAGATGATGAATAAAAATTCCCAGTTATAACTTTGAGGGTTGAGAGGTTCTTGTCCCAAGATCAGGCCCAGTATTATTAAAATTATTATGTAGCGGGGAACCCCAATGTGTTCAGGTGCAACACTCACTCTATAGGAACTGTTTTATATTTACAAATAAATAATTTATTAATACATTTAGCAAAGTCGCACACACTCTAACTCAGTAAGGTAGATAGAGATAATACAAAAACTACATCTGAATATCTATACTCACACCATCCCTTGCAGAACAATCTGAAATGTTAGTCATCATCTTCCTCATGACCATCACCTTCCTCATCTTCACCAGTGGCCATCATTCCAACCCCTCCCAAGGGCTACATCTCTTTCTTCTACTGCCCTGGGATGCTACTTTTATACTATGTTATGCTGGCGTTACGATGTCTAACGCACATTCAATAGGGGTTTCTTCCCTCTTCCTTATTTGTATTTCCTCCTCTTACCAGTGTTAAGGTGCTCTTCTTTTAGAGGTTAGTGTATTTATGATTTCACCCTATTATCATATACATCAATTTGTTGCCATGGCACTCTGGTGGTCGGATGTTCCGTCCAAAACCTTCCAGAAGCTGGTGTCAACTCATGTTCTGTGGTTGTGGTTGGCTGATGTCATTATGGACAAAATTCCCCACTCTGCTTCCAGTTCCCCAAAACTTATGAGTTACCTAAGTTTATCTAAGCCAAAGTTCATAGGCCTCAAACCTCATGCTAACTGCTGAAGCCAGTGTTTTACAGGATACAAGCCTGTAGGGTCCTTGCATTACTACTGAATATAATAAAGCAGAATATAATGCAAAGCAGTGAATATAATAGAGGTAAGCTGGCCCACTGAGCTACGGGAGGAAGGAGTGGGTGGAGATAAGAAAAGGAAAATTTCTCAGTTTTCCTTGCAGAGTTCCCCTGTGTTTATTCTGTTGAGGGAAGGCAAGGATTGATCTACTCTGGAATGGACATCCTATGGACAAGTCGTTTGAATATTACAGAAAATTATATCCCTGCTCTACAATTCTATACGGAGTCTCAAAAACCTACAGAGATTAAATATATTTCCCTGCTAACTAATAGATTTTAATAATTTCAATAGACAGGAAACACACACACCCCTCAAGTTCCAGGCAGACTCTGGTCAGAAAATTTTTGTGCAGATCACACCTTGAGGAAAAATGTAGCTGAGAGCATTAGTGACTTCTTTTTCTCCCAGTTTCTAATGAGCTCTATTCCCAATGAAGTTAATGGTATCAGAGAATGCTTGGCACCTTGGAGCATAAAGTTCCACGCAAAAGCAAACCTACCATATTTGTTAGCTTTCATCCCTATCTTGGGACAGATTCTAATTAGCAATTGAAAGGCAGCAGGTGGGGAAAAATGCACATTAATTGGAAACGAAATGGCCTTTTTACCTACATAAAATAAAAACTCACTTACATTCTGCTTTTGCTGCTGCTGCTCCATGTGATTTAGGCTTAGCAGGCATAAAAACTGACAAGTTCTACTACTACCTAGGCATTAAATCATGAGAGAATCCATGACTGACAGATTTTTTTTTTTTTTTTTGGAAAGGGTAGTGTCTTTTCAACAAGTGTGATCATCCACAAAGAAACCCTCAGCACTGAGTTTGACAGGCTGGTACAGCCACTTTTCAGAATCACTAAGGCAGAAAGTGTGTGCCAATCTTCAAATTTAAATGCTAAAAAGAGATTAGTCTGTAGTGCACATCAGGCAAACTCCACAAGCAGTTATTGAAGCATTCTTTATTGTGCCCTTACGTATTATAACAGGGCAGTATATGAGGGGGGGAAATAATAACCAAAAGTATCAATATTTTCATTGTCATTTTTCTCATGGCAATGCATAAAATAATACATTTTGTGATGACTCTCAATGGATTTATCCCAGCTTAGCATTGTGGTCACTACTAATTAGTGTCTAAACTTTGGAAAACATTAACGTCTTCCCTCCTCCACCTCTCCTAAAAAAAGTACTTATTCCTGAGCTCTTATTGCTCACATTTTCATTTGTTAAAGCCACCATGGGAGTCCTGTGTTCAGAGAGATTTGTGTCCTTTCATGCAACTTCTACCATGTTGACATTTGATTTTGAATTTTTAATAAGAGTTTGCAGTAACTCAGTTTGATAATCTGCTGAAATCAACATTCTTGCAAGGCAAGACTTCCATTAATTCAGTGGAAAGCCTAATGATTTCAATACATGCTAACAAAGTCAGATTTTCCTATTTGTCTACAAAACAAACCCAGAAAAGGTCACGCTGAATTTATTATAGTAGATGGGTTCCAGTAGTCATATATTGCTAAAATGATAAAATGCAGTCTTTAAACTATTTTATGGTCTGCCAAGAAGGGCATTCAGAAAAGTTAATTATGGCTAAAGCAATGACTGCTGTTTGATAATGGACCCTACGGACTGATGTCCTGATTTAGCAAGGCACTTAAGCATATTCCTAACCTTAAGCACATGAGTAATTTTGTTGACTTCATGTCCCCACTGCTGAACCAAGAAATTAATTTATTCATAATAAAATACAGTCAATAAGTGTGTAAATGCAAAATATTAGGTATTTTGCTCAAATGGGAAACTGTGTTCTGAAATCTTTGTCTTTCTAACAGCAACTTTTTTGAACAAGTTGTTTTGTGTTTTTAGTCCATACTAGTAGAATTAATAGATGACACCTACATTTCATTTAATTTGTTGAGATTTTAATATGAGTAATTGTTTATTAGAATATAAATACAGATCTCGGAGTGTGGGGATAACCTACAAGTGATTTCCTAATTAGTTTGCAAATTACTTGCTAAGGGTTCTTTTTAGTATTGTGTGGTGCACAAATCAAAATTTCTGCTGTTCACAAATGAATGATTTTTATTTGTTTCAATCAGAGAAACAGAATACCTTGAATCTTTTTGACACAGTCCAGTACATTGCAACTCTTGTCCACTTGTGATGAGCATACCTCACACTTCCTATCTTTATCTTTTAAAATGTATTGTAATTTTTCTGTAGCACATAGGGACTGAATCTATAAGGTGCCTAGTACCTCCTGAAAGGTCCTGTGTGCCATTGACGACCATTGACGTTAGTGGGTGTTAATAGCTTTCAGCACCTTGCAGGACTGACCTTTATTGATATGCAGCTAGGCACTTTAATTGTATATATAATACAATATTTATGACAGGAGGCGTAAGACATAAAATTAAACTTACCAATACTGTGATTGTAACCATTCACGCAGTGGCCTAGCTCTTACAAATGATCAAACAGAGTGAAAACACACCAAAAATCAAATTAACCAACAATAAAACATTCCCAGATATCCTTACCTATCATAGTGTTGCCTGCCTAAAAAGGCCTCGAGATGGCAAACAGGGGTCCGTGGCCCGGTGTGCTTGGCA
>NW_020664420.1:55104780-55131005 GCF_002925995.2 Terrapene triunguis
GCCCAGAGCAAAAGAGCTTCATCGACACTTTGGCCTTCCGCTCTCCCAAGTTACCTGGTAGCTATGCCTAGTGGACCCCAACAATAGTGAGGTTTAGTATCTCAGCCCCTCTGAGATAATGGGGTCCCTGAGCAGTGCTAACTTTAAAGTCTATCCCTTACACTCTGTCTTGCATCCAGAAGTCCTAATTTTCATTTCAGAGGGAGCTCTGGTTATCAAGAGTACCAAAGAGATTGAAAAACCCTGAGGATAATTCCTAGTCCCCCATTATTCACTGGTTCTCAGCCTGACTACTTTGTGCACATTTCTGTTCTTCTGTGATAATGAACTGGACTTCTTATTGAAAGTGCGGTGTGTGGATTATCTTTAGCAAAGAGGTGAGGCATGAAAGCCTTTGAAAGCCTCAAGACGAGACCAGGTAGAGCATTTTTAAAGGGTACTGAACACCAATGTTTACATATAAAGATAAATCTAGTCTGCTAGTCAATAATATAAACAGATTAGCAGTCATTATAATCCATTACTGTTTAAAGTGAAGATCACAGTCTAAGTACATAGCACTAACTGCTGTTTGTTATTTATATTGAAACAGGTAGGAAGCCTCTGCCCAAAGACCTTACTATGTAAGGGCCCAATTTAGCAAAGTGCTTAAATATGTGTGTAAATTTAAGCACATGTATTGTCCCAATGAATCTGGATTTTAAAAGACAATGAAGAAACAATGGAAAATAAGCAACAACAACAAGAAAAAAGATAAAGCAGTGATGTCTTAAGCACATCTTGTTAGTACCTTGTTATATTTTGTTGTTTTTGTAGTAATATTTTTACTTGTTATTGCTGTTTAGAGGAGAGGAATGGATTTGTATGTCTTTTAGATGAAGTGTTATTTCAGGAGAGAAATGAATCTAACAAGAGTGCAAAGGAAAAATAGAATAGATTGAAAGAGAAGAGACTTGTGCAGTAAAGATTATCTGTCAAAGATTTATCTGAGTTCAGTTGAACCACACACATAATAATTCAAGTAAATACAACTAAAGACATGAAAAATAAAATGAAATTGTATTGAATGAAAATCAGCAGAAGTAACAAATATTAGTCACTTCAGGTAAATAGTTATATAGATTTGTGCTACATTTCTTTTAGAGTAAAAGACAGAAGCTAGAGTATACCTTGTGTGCTAAATGGTGATTGTGAAATTCTTTATATGTATATCTAGGTTTTGGGTTAAATTCTAAATTGCAGGAGTGTCATGTTTGAGGGAGCTAGCTTTGCCTTTAGTTTACCATATTGTTAAACAACACACAGATTTTAACAATACTGGATCTCTCTTCAAAATATCCTTTGAGCTCAGTATGGAGATTTGAAAGCCAGCTATTCTCTCACTAAAGAAATGGGTGGTTCCCGGCAGAAATGAGGTGACTTGGCACAGCAGTTTGAGGGCCATGCATTATGCATGCCCACACTGTGCTGCCCTAAGTAAACAGAGGATTTGAGTCTCTAGTGCTTCCAGGCTCATTTTAAATTTTGAATTCTGTTCAAAATGTAAAAAAAAAAAAAAAAAAGAAAGAAAAGAAAAGAAAGCTTAGATTAATTAAAAGCCTATTTCCTGTTGTTTATTTAAGCTTCACTTTTCAATTGTGTTTCTGTTCCCTGTGGCCACTTTGTTTTCTTGAAAGGATCTTCTGCTATGTGGCAGTGGTTATACTGAGGTGAACACAATTTACTTATCCCCATATTCTGTAGCTGGTGTGTCTGAATGGCTTCTGAGTTAAAGGACATCTTCCTCATCCACTTTCTTCGTTAGGTCATTTCCCCACCAGTGAAACATTGGATGCTCATATAGTCCTAGATCATCGCTCTCAAATCCACACAAGGAGGAGACTCTCCACATTTGCATTGTCTCCTTCCTATACTGTCTGTAGCTCTGTCCTTTCCTTCTCTGAGCCCCACACTTTGTAGATCTGATGTTCAAACAGTGAGAGGAGGAGGAGGAGGAGACTACGCAGGCCACGTGGGAGGACTGGATAGGCTGGGGGATGCACACTGATCCTCTTCCAGTGCCTTCAAAGATTAAACAGAAAATATAATGCCACCTCGGTCTCCAGTATCTTTTGAATGAAGCTCACTGCTTATGATCCTCGTGACCCTTTCCCATAGTCTGGGGAGCCATGTTGACAAGGACTTAAGGGGTCACTGAGGCCAGAGCTAGTGCAGAGTCACAGTGCCTCTGTGCAGATGTCTTGATCCCCTATGGGTCACCCAGAATCTGCCAGGTTTGGGGGTGGATTCTATGGTCTATCCTCTGGCTTACTATGTAGTCCTTTGGTAGAACAATAGGGTGAATCTTTGCAATGTATTTTTTAGATACTTCCTCCTCCTGAGCCCCACCCATGCTATGTCTATAGGAGGGGATGATCTAGGCTATTATATTTCCAAGTGAATTGCTATGGGACAAACAGTTTTGGTAATCCTGAGGATGTGTTGCCATTTACTTCAATTATTTAGTTTGGGGGGCTGATTCTTACTGTTCTGCTCCTTGTGGAGCCATCTGCACCATTCTAGAGTCACAGATTCCAAGACTAGAAGGGACCATTGAGATCACCTAATCTGACCTCCTGTATAACACAGGCCATAGAACTTCCCTATAATAATTCCTAGCCAGTTTTTAGAAAAACATCCAATCTTGATTTTAAAATTGCCAGTGATATAAATTCTATCACAACCCTTGGTAGATTATATCAATGGTTAATTACCCTCACTGTTAAAAATCTACTACTTATTTCCAGTCTGAATTTGTCTAACTTCAACTTCCAGCTAGTGGATTGTGTTATACCTTTCTCTGCTAGATTGATTGATCCCATTATTAAATATTTATCCCCCATGAATGTATTCATATACTGTGATTAAGTCACCCCTTTACATTCTCTTTGTTGAACTGAATAGATTCATCTCCTTGGGTATATCACAATAAGGCTTGTCTCTCTCCAATTTATCAACATTCTTTTTGAATTGTGGGCTCCAGAACTGGCCCTGGTATTGCCGCAGCAGCAGCCAAATACAGAAGTAAAATAATCTCTCAACTTCTCCTCGAGATTTCCCAGGTTATGCATTCCAGGATCACATTAGCCCTTTTGGCCACAGTTTTGCACTGGAAGTGCATGCTCAGCTGATTAGCCACCATAATCCCTAAATCATTTTCAGTCACTGCCTCCCAGGATAGCGTCCCTCATTCTGTAAGTATGGCCTACATTGTTTGTTCCTATATGTATACATTTACATTTAGCCATGTAAAACAAACATTGTTTGCTTGCACCCAGTTTACCAAGTGATCCAGATCACTCTGAATCAGTGACCTTTCCTCTACAGTATTTACCACTCCCCCATTTTTTGTGTCATCTACAAACTTTGTCAGTGATGATTTTATTCTGATTTGGTAACATTTTATACCCGCATTGCATTCATTGTACACAGTTGTAAATGGCTGCAAAAACAAGAAGCAGGGTATTGTTCTTGTTAATCATTTGTATCACAGTTATATGTAGGTTTAATTTGTGTCATGTTGTCTACTTATCAGACCACTCCACATAGGGGGCAGGAAACTGAGAGATTCCAAATGAAGAGGGTAGATGTCATAGAGAGAGCTGCCCAGATAGTCCTTTGCTACCTCCAGCTTGATTCCTTTCTAGCCACAGATTCTAATTGATTAAGCATCAGGCAGACATTCAAGGTGACATTCAAAGGAAAAAGGTGGGGGTTTTTTCATTTATGATGTATAAATCAGGGTTGAAGTTTTGGGGTGTTTTAGGGCTGGAGGAGAAAAAAGTGTATGAAACATTTTCCCACTGGAAAAAAGGGTTTTGTCAAAACTGATATTGTCTGTGGGAAAATACCACTTTTAGCGGAATTTTCCATAAGGGAAATTAAAAGGGAACATTGCATTTCAGGTGAAGATGACCTTAATCTCTGTGTCCTCCTGAGTCACTGTAGTCCCTCATGGGAGTTGTAGTTCCGGGTCCCTCATACCCCCATTCTTCCTTATGGAACCTCTCTCCAATGATGCACTATAGTCTTGCTTTCTGTGGCCGCTTTGCTGCATGGCATCATGGAAGTCCCATGAAAATGTATTGACATTTCCAAATAGATTTATTTCTTTACTTTTTGTTCCATTTAAAGTTTAAATATTTTGATGTTCATACCAATTTGGGGTGGAAAAAAATGTCAAAATATTGAAATTTCCCACGGGATGGAATTTCTGTTTTTTTAATCAGTTCTAAGTATTTTAATTTATCTGTATCAGGAATATTTAATCTAGTCTTCTATGGCTTTACTGGAGGAGGCCCTGGAGATGTAAATTGTGAGCTTTCTCAGCCCTTCATTGAAGAGCCAATCAGTTGAATCTTCTTGTTTGAAATTCTCTCTTCTCCCAAATGTTTCTCAAGCAATTTGAGTTAAGTAGGCAATAACAAAAAGCAAGCAAAAAAAAACCCAAAACAAAACCAGAGGAGGGTTTTAAATAGTCTGAATAAAAATAATTTCCCCTTCCAATTAATCACATTTCTCTTTAAGGTATATCTCATGATTTAATCCTACTTGTTTTCCAGCAGTCTATATAATTTTCCAGGAAACAGAGTAGAAAATACCTGAATTTCTAAAACAATAAGCAGAAAAAAAAAATGTAAACAATTTTTTAACTTTCTCCAGGTGTCATAAAGCACATAAAAAGGGCACAAATGCATTGGTTTTTTTCTTTGCAAGTCCTCTTTTAACTTTTCAGTGATTACTCAAAGCAAGACTTTTGAAGTTCGACTCATCACTAGTATATTGGCAACTGGGTTTTATTTCCTCTGACTACAGTAGGGTAGATGACCTAAAATAATTATCTATACTCCCTAGCAATATAAAATAAAATCATGCACAGTCAGGTTGGTAAAATTTGAAAGCATACTTCCCTGCTTCATTTACCAAGGTGCTGTAATCATAGGGATGGAAAAGGGTTATAGACATGATGGAGACTGAGAGAAAGGTGTAGGAATAATATCTGTACAAAAAAAAATTGGTGTAAGCTAACCAGGTATAGGCAACCAATCAGATAGGTTTCTGTTATCCCTCTTACCCTATTCTATGTAAAGCTGTAGGCTATGGAGCAGAATCACTAGCCTGGAACAAATGTATTTGTACTGTTTAATATTTTTTTAAACCCTGCAGAATAATAATATAGAAAGTATATATTTCTATATATAGAAACAGTCCTTTAGCCCTCATATGAAACTACTGTACTAGTTGTTGACGGACAGTTCCCAGATGAGTTAAGTTTAAAAAGTTAGAGCCCAATGAAATCATATCCCTCATACCTGGTCTTTCTTCCTGTGAGGCTGGGACAATCTCTTTCTATGAAAAAGTGAAGTAGTAAATTTAGTGGTGACAAGAAAGAAGAATTTGAAGGAATTAGATATTAGAATTAGCAAGGGAGAACAAGATGATCATATAACTTCAGTAAAGTTACACCAATAGAGAATTTCCCAGAATAGTTTTCCTCATATGTCCAATTCAAGTCTTACTCGCTGCAGCTTCAGAAGATGAGATCACATACTCCTTAAAAAAAGCTGCATAAATCCTACCATACCATACCAAGAAATCAGAGCAAATATTTGGTTCAGTTCTGAAAATGTTTCCATTTGTAAGCAAACCAGAAAAATACAGTCAGCTTCAGAAAACTGTCTGTGTCCATGTCCCTTATAACTTTTATTCCACTGGTTAGGGCACTTGCTTGAGATGTGGGAGACACAGGTTTGAATCTCTGCTATGTCTGGAGCAAGGACTTTAAACCAGTGCTCCCACTTCCAGGCAAGCATCCTAAATACCTGGCAATAGGCTATTCTGAGGGGCTGCTCTCAATCTCTCCAGCTGAAGCCATCCCAAAATAGTTTTTACATACTTAAAAACTCATTGGAGCAGGAAATGGAAATGAATTTCCCCATACCCAGTGAGTGCCCTTTACCACCAGGCTATAGACTATTATACTCTCACCATCTCTTACTGAAGCTGTTTCACTTTGTAAAATACTTAAATATTCATTGGACCAGAGAGAGACACAGAGAACGATTCACTAGCCCAGCAATTCTGAAACTCACCTGGGAGATAAGAGATGTGGATTCAAATCCCTCCTCTGAATCAGGCAGAGAGACAATCTGAAACCACATCTCCTACCTCTAAGGTATCCAATCTACTCATCAAATGAACATGGATCAGATACATAGAATAATGCAGAAGAGGGAGGTGAAGGTGGAGACCTATGAGCTGTATGTTCAAATAAATAGCCATTCTTCTGATAATGGTAAAATAGCATCAGAGCGAGTAACACAGTGGAGCAGAAAAAGCAAGACAGTGAATTATGGCAAGTGAATGATGGAGGGGAAAAAAGAACAAAACAAAGGGAAGAAACTGTCAGATCATCCAAAAAATGACAACCCCCCCCCCATACAAAACCACTAAGTCAATGATTCTGTGGAATCTTGGGGAAATAATGTATATATTTACTCAGTTTCTCTTTCTCCTATACAGATCTTTAGTCATCACTTGATGTTATGAGTCATATATTAACTCCAGTACGGAGTGAAAAAAATGGCACATCAATTTCACGCAATCCTGGTTACTGTGTTTCTCTGTATGCTTTGTTGTACATAAAATATACCATTTTATAGATCTATAATTGGTATTTGTTAAGGGGGCTCTACTGTATAACTTTTCAAAAGTTATTTGTACTCTGGTTTCCCTGCTTGCTGTATAAAAGGTACAGCCTGGTGATGGCCTCTCTTTAAAGTTCATGTCTTTTGCCCCAGTCCCCAGCTGGGCACATCTCCTCCTTTCTGAGGTCTGTCTTCCCTGCAGAGTTCCAACACTCTTCTGCTTCAGTTGTAAGCTGAGCACATCGCTTCCTTCCTGTTCTCTCAGCACCTCTTGCCTGCAGTTCAGCCTTCTCCACTGGTGTCTTTCCCCTCTTCATTTAGGGCCCTGCAGGATCCTCCTTACTTTCCGTAGTGTCTGCAAGCATCTGCCAAGACTTACCTGAAGCCATCTCACTCTTATAAGGCTCAGGGGCCTTCTCTTAATCCCAGCTGGGCAGCAAGTAATCAGTCCATGTTCACTAAACTGACTCCCTCTTAAAGGGGCCAGTCACCCTGAGACAGTGAGTCATAGTAGGATTCCTGTTTTTTTTTTCTTTCTGTACAAAGTGCCACTTTGGAATGTATCTTGATGAGATCTGCTGCAGTATCACTAGCTTTGACCATCTTCACTCTTTTGTATGAATCAGGTTTATCTGATTGGCTGATGTTGTTGCTATCATTTTATATTGCAGTAGTTCACAAACTAAGTTAAGTGTTGTCCAAACACAATGGAAGACTCATTTCTTGCCCCAACGAGTTTATAATCTAATGTAAAGGAGTCCTTGGCCAATTGCATTTTCATTTTTTCCTGCACCATTCTTCTGTCTGAAATGTAAATTATTTACTGATTTTAGCATTTTGGGTCTTTATAGGGTTTGTTCAGTCTCTCTTTTCAATTCAGAAATATATGGTCTCTTTTATACATGTGCATTCACATACTTCTCCATACGCACATAGTCCTTGATGGAATGCCTCCTAAATCTGCTCTGTTTACGTCTGTTGCTGCTGCAACTTGAGTGAAACATTTAAGCAAAGGAAAGCCAAGAAAATTGAGGTTATGTGCTGTAGATATATAATCACATATAACGAGAGTGCAGAACAGACTCAATATTTTATAATTTTATATCAGGTGCTCCGACTGGAATATGGTCAATAGGAAATTATAAAATTTCACTGATAACATTTCTAGAATGGTGTATTAGATTCATGTAATACTTTCTGCCACTGACCACTTATTTGTGAGAACTGGCAAGATGTACCTTTTTTCTGACAGTAATCCTTGCTATTGATCTCAAACGTCTGCTTCAACTGAAGTAAATTGACATTTATATCACTAACACAGTAAGAATAAAATTTGAGGGAGTTTACAGCCATGCCCTCAAGGGCTACAATATCAAATAATCTGAACTTTAATCTTGCTTCCAAAATGGGGTGGCGGATGGGGCAGAGGGAAAGCCCACAGTAAATAATTATTTTACTTTGCCACATGCCAATTCCATTGCACAAGGTATTGTCATATTTTTCTTGTGGCTGATTTAAGAAATTAAATTTATACTAGTTCCTGAAGAAAATATAATCCAGCAAACAACAGTGGTTAATAGGGCAGAGGGAATAACAGCAATACCAAATTAAGTGACACTAAACTCATTGAAAAATAAGTTCTAAACTTTCACAATAAAACCTAACTAAATGTAACTTAGAGAGTCTGAAGACACTGGATAGAAGATAACTGTGCATCATTTTTAGAAGCCAGAGAAAATGCTAGGACTAGCTAACATTGCTTTCCTAGAATATTAATAGTCATACACCTCTACCTCGATATAACGCTGTCCTCTGGAGCCAAAAAGTCTTACCGCATTATAGGTGAAACCGCGTTATATCGAACTTGCTTTGATCCACCAGAGTGTGCAGCCCCCACCCCTCCGGAGCACTGCTTTACCGCATTATATCCAAATTTGTGTTATATCGGGTCGCGTTATATCGGGGTAGAAGTGTATTTAGTACTGTGCTGGTGAGTGATTCATACCTACACATATTGTATTAGTTTTTCACTGACTTCGATACAATCTTAGAATGGAAAAATACCAAGTATATTTTTAGGCATATATTTGTTATCTCCTTCTCCTGTCACTTTCTACCTTATTATTATAATGTTGATCTTTTTAAAAGTAATGGTTTTCCACCTTTCAGTCTTTTAGATTTGGGTCCCATATTTATCAAGTTAGAACCCCTTACTTAGACTGATGAGGAACTAAGGCCTAATCCAATTGAAGTCAATGGAAGGCCTCTCATTGATTTAATTGGACTTTGGATCCAAATGAAATTAATGGGCAGCAGGTTTAAAACAAATAAAAGGAAGTTCTTCTTCACACAGCGCACAGTCAACTTGTGGAACTCCTTGCCTGAGGAGGTTGTGAAGGCTAGGACTATAACAGTGTTTAAAAGAGAACTGTATAAATTCATGGAGGTTAAGTCCATTAATGGCTATTAGCCAGGATGGGTAAGGAATGGTGTCCCTAGCCTCTGTTTGTCAGAGGGTGGAGATGGATGGCAGGAGAGAGATCACTTGATCATTACCTGTTAGGTCCACTCCCTCTAGGGCACCTGGCATTGGCCACTGTCGGTAGACAGAATACTGGGCTAGATGGACCTTTGGTCTGATCCAGTACGGCCGTTCTTATGTTCTTATGGATCAGACCTTTAGGATATGTCTACATTTGAATAAAAGACCCATGGCATGGCCACAGCTGGTCCAGCTCAGCTGACTCAGGCTCACGGGGCTCAGGCTGTAGGGCGAAAAATTGGTGTGTAGACATTTGGGCTCGGGCTGGATCATTTGGGCTCAGGCTCCCCCGCTCTAGGATCCCAGAGTCCAGGCTCCAGCCTGAGTCCAAACATCTACATGGCAATTAAACAGTCCCATAACGTGAGCCCCGCAAGCCCAAGTCAGCAGACCTTGGCCAGTTGTGGGTCTTTTATTCCAGTGTAGATGTACTCTTACTCACCTGAGCACTCCCACTGTCTTCAGTGGGACAACTCAGGTGAATAAATCCTCCTTACCAATGTGAGTGAAAGCTTCACAAATTGGCCCTTATTGTCTTCCCCCAGCCTGTTTTAATTTCAATTAAATTAGTATCCAACCTCAAGCTCCTCCCTCCATTAAAAGGTTGTGGGGAAACAGGAGGCTTTTGGGAAAGGCAAAGCAGGGGAGTAATGGAGAAGTAGTGAGTCACAGTGATGGTCACATAAGAGGAAGAAGTAAGGTCCTTACCCAAACCTTTACGCAACCCTTATATGTATATATTTGCTACGAAAGAAGGTCCAGGTTGGCTCTGTATTTCCAAACAGGTTTGTCCATTGCTCTGTGTTTCATATCTATTGTTAAACTCCCTATAATTTCTAAAGAGGTTTTTTTTTTCAACTCGTTACAGCTGGTGAATCAAACAAAAGCATTTATGTGTGTTTGTCAATAAAACCTTAGGGCAATCTGACATGCTTCAGATTACTGTGATTTAAAGGGAGAACGAAAACATCATTCTTGAATACAAATTTGTCCTAGCTTTATTCAACAAACTAAACGAACACACTAAAATTGATTACAGTATATGCAGCGTATTGCCCCGGAGCTCTGTGGCTCATTTCTTGGTTGCACTTGATGTAGCAAATACACTGAATAGCAAGCAAGGGGCCATTATCTGTAATAGTTCCCCAGACAGTCAGACACATTTTGGAAGAGCAGTTTGAGTATCCTATTAAGGTCTAACATACCAGTTGCACTAGCTACCATTACAGAAGTTTAATTATGGGAGAATCAGCTTTCTTTAATTATTGTAGCCAGAAGTGGCTAGAGACGCTGGAATAATGAAGAGAAAATAGTGATGAAAGCATTAATTGAAAAAATGTGGCTTAGTGACATTTTCATGCTATGTGACCTATGGCTTCATCAGGAGAACCTCATATAAGAGGCAGTTTGAGCAAGAAGGTAGGATGTCATTATGCAAACTATGGTACATAGATTAATAGAAACAATGTGGGGCAAATATACAGAGCAAAAATCTTGGGGAAGGGGGAATGCCCCTCTCTTGATAAAGTAATATGTGGTGGAGGATATGGAGGTTGCTAGCATCTCAGTGCATTAGTTATTTGTTCCATAAAGACTGGTAATGGGATGTGTGTAAACCCATAAATGTTTTGTGCTATATAATACACATAATTCATGTATGGGACTGGAGAGCTACTGCTTTCAAACAAAGAATATTTCAATTAGATTTGATGACGAATTAGAGTCTTATTTTAATGTCATGGATCAGATTACTTACAGTCTGAGAATATTCAAAAGAATCTTTCTGATGAGCAGGACAGCTCTGTAATCAACAAGAAGAAAGGGCTGGGGAATCTTTAAAACAAAAGGTGTTGCAAGATCTATGAGACTAACTAAATGCCCCAATTTTTCTGTCAAAAATAATTTACTTGACATCTGGAATCTGCCAAGCTTCCTTTGTGTCCATATAATTTGATCCAATAGTCATTCAGAAAACATGGAAAGAAGGATTAAAAGGGATAAAGTTAGCAGAAATATGTGATACACAAAGACACGTTAAATAGATATGCCTTTACAAAGCTCCGTGAAGAGTGCTATTTTCAAAGGTTCACATTGCTTACAAAAAAATATTAAGTTAATCCTAATAATTATTTGTCAATAATAAATTGGTATATTGTGTAATAATAATGAATGGTGACTATCATGTTGTTATGTCTATTGGTTTTATTTAAGTTCAGTAAAAGTATTGAATTTAAATTAGAGTTGTATAGGTATGTGTGATGGGATTCCCTTGGGTGCAATCTGGAACTGCTGAGGACTCTGTGCCACTAACCTTGGCTCCCTCTCACATTGTGATGCTGTGTTAAGCCACAAACCTTTGGCAGGTGCTGCACTTACACAGACATCCAAAGTCAGGGACACACCAACTGAGTTTCATTAATGCTTTTGCCAGCCACTCATGAACTAACAATAGAGAGGCTGCAGCCAATTCCCCCCAGCTCTCCAGCCTAGAACTCCAGAGCTGTACTGTCTTGCCATGGTCAGACACCTGCCCAGTGTAAGTTTTACCCAGTCTGCCCCTCACTCAATGTGGAGAGGATATGCTCCAGTTTTTGTTCCTGAGCAGATTTCCCAAGCTCTTCAAGCAGAACACAGTTTTAGGTAAAACATAAAACAAGTTTATTAACTACAGCAAGATAGGTTTTAAGTGATTATAAGTTGTAGGCATAAAGGATAGAGGGTTACCAAAGAAAATAAAAATAAGCACACAATCTAAGTTCTATAAACAGGATTTTAATCAAGCAGTGTTTCACCCTGACCGATAGTACAAGCAGGTCACAGATCTTCGATACACAGGCTGGAACTCTCCTTCAGCCTGGGACCACCTCACCAGTGCAGTCTTTTTACTCCAAACGTGTTTCCAGGTGTTGAGTTGTGGGGGGAGTGAGGACAAGTGATGATGTCACTTACCTTCTTTTATAGTTTCTTCCAACTTGCTGGAAAGATCCTTTGCAGTCTCCATTGTCTACATGCATCTTTAAGAAGTCTCTATTGTATACAGTTCCTGGGATAGGCCTTGGGAGTGTGGATTTCTTTAATGGGCCATCAGCACATCTGGCTCCTCCACGGTTGCATTTGAACAGGGCCACCCAGAGGGGGGGACAAGTGGGGCAATTTGCCCCAGGCCCCGCAGGGGCCCCCACGAGAGTTTTTCGGGGCCCCTGGAGCGGGGTCCTTCACTTGCTCTGGGGCCCCTGGAAAACTCTCGCGGGGCCCGGCCCCCAGAGCTTATTCCGCTACGGGTCTTCGGCAGCAGTTCGGCAGCGGGGGTTCTTCCGCTCCGGGACCCGCCGCCGAAGTGCCCTGAAGACCCGCGGCGGGGGGTCCTTCCGCCCCGGGACTCGCCGCCGAAGTGCCGGGTCTTTGGCAGCAATTCGGCGGCGGGGACCCTCTGCTGCCGAAGACTCCAGGCCCCCTGAATCCTCTGAGCGGCCCTGCATTTGAAAGGCTGGTCGTGGGAGTTCCCAACCTTATAACATATTTCCGTAGCTCACACATAGCAAAACTTCGTAACTTCACATATCCTGTTGGATTGTAATGGTGTAAAACAAAATATATGGCATAAACACAATTCCTGTTCTTGAGATGCCAGTGCACCAAAAGAAGTTTGTTCAAGCAGAGGTAAACCATTTGGTGATGCCCTTAAAAAGCAATCCAATTATAAAACAAACACATTGTTAACTAAGGTAGTCATATATTGATTTATCCAAGTTTAAGGATAGCTAGCCATTAGACTTTTCATATGGCATTCCTAACTAAAGGCTCATTCACTCTACCAGCACAACCATGTATTATAACCGGTTCATTTGGTCATGCAAAAGTAGGATTTTTAGGGTTTTTTGTGTTTGTTTTAATACCAAGTTTGGAAATCCTTAATACTGGTCTGCCTCATTTTGTAAGAGGAAGAAAATATGCAAACTCAAAATAGTAACCAAAAGATTAAAAACACTTCTTTGGATGTGATTCATGTGACCCAGTCAGTATAATAAAGAAGGTATCTGCAGGAACAGGGAGCTGAAAGCGGAGTGGATGGGTTTCTGGAACTCTTTGTTATTAAATACATTGAAAGGAGTTTTATTTAAACATAGAAAGTATGGATTATTCTAAATCTAAGCTACTACACAGATGTTCCACGTACAAAATAACTAAGCACCCTGTCAAGTCCATGCTGCCTCAGCTTCACTGCTATTGGTAGAGGAGCTAGCTAAATTAAAGCTAGCTCAGATATATCTAAATATGCTGCAATTACATATCTGATTTCAGTGAAGATGGTCCTGTAGTGATATATAGGAGTAATGGCCAAAATAGATAGCTGTTTACTTTGGTTATATTTCAAGTGACTTTTGCAGTCTAAAATACACTCATCTAATGGTCTGAAAGAATCTTTGTCTTAAATTATTTATGGTCACTCAAGTTCTTTTTTCCTCCAAAAACAGTAGATCAGAATAGATAATAATATACCCTGAATATAGACATTATATAATTTGTACACAGTAGATATTAAGCATTTAATAAGAAATGGGATATTTTTACCGTACACTCGGAATATGAACGTTATCAAAAGGTCCTCTCATTACTGAACTGGACCCCACAGGGTGCAATCACATATTTAGTTTTATTATATGCTCTAAAAAACAGGGAGAAAGCGTGAACCTCTAGCTGAGATTTTAGAACAATTAATATTTATTATTATAATGTTAAATATGTTCAAAATGCCCATGTTTTCACCTTACTCTACAAAAAATTAACATAAGTAGCATTTCTATATTACTTTTAGCAAATAACAAGAAAAAAATACTTGTGAGGGAAGGATTCAGTATTTTATTGTTTATACACCACCACCGATCACTTAAAAAAAATGTAGTGGATCATAGAGTACTTTGTTTAAATGGTTCTCTGTTTATTTTTGCAGCAAAAAGATTGTTATAACATACATCGTCATTTCTTAGCAGATTGTGGAGTAAAAATATGAGTGCAATTCATTCAAGAAAATGAATGGCATTTTTAGAAACTTGTTTAGCACTTTATGCATTTAAAGTATGAATTTCACTAATATCCAAATAAAATATTCTTTTTATCTTTCATAGAAGTGGGCATATCTTTCTTATGAAGGCTATAGAATCTAATGAGAGGGAGGGACTTAAATCATAGAGAGCTGCTGTGTGGGATGGATTTGGAAGCTCGGTACAGGCAGGGATTAGGAATAGAGCAGAAGGACAACTCAATGGAGAAGGAATTAAGAAGACCTCAAAAGTTTTGGATAACTTATTGGTACTTAGTCCTAAAGAGGTGGAGAGTGACTGACTGAATGGAATCAAAGATAAAATAGTCACAAAGGGCACAAACTTCCCCGCCTCCAGATCATACTAAGAGGGGACCTGCCATGTGTAAAGCTCCCCTCTGTCCTCATGAAATCAGTGGGGGTTTTTATCAATAGCATATGAGCTCCCTTCTTGGGACTTCCTTACGGATTCCAGGATCTGCACATGAGGAGAGCAGGGCAGGCCTGTGGTGGAGTAGTGTCTGCCTTTCAGCCTCACAAGGAATAATCAGGCAAGTGAATAGAGTCGTGTGGTGGGGACTCTGTTGCTGGTGAGGTCGATTGGGGGGATTCTTGAAGTTTGGGGACAAACCATGCCCTAAACCCCATCTGCTCAATAGAAAAATTCAGAGCCTTTTTTGGGGAGAGAACCTCAGAGTTCTACTTCTTCTCTCCTCCTTTCCTCCCAACATGGTTTTTTTGGCCGAAGAGTGCATTCTGCGCTAAGATGACACTGTGAAATGGGGAGTGTGGTCGGGGGAATCAGAAAATAAAGTATTTGGCTTCAGCTGTGAGTGTATATTACTTTGGAAAAAGGTCTAGTCAATCCAAATAATTGTCAGAGAATTGCTTGGCCCTAAGGTCAGCATGAAGTTGGCAGTTCAGAAGGACCTCTACGTTCTGTAACAAACTGAGTGTTATCTAACAGTACCCATTGACATCCTGGGTCAAATTCTGTCCTTAATTACACTAGAGTTTGTCTAGAGTAACTCTATTGACTTCAGTGTAAGTGAAAGCAGAGTTTGTCCTCATAAATAGAATTCATGCCCACTTTTGCATTCAATGGCCTAAGGGGTATAGACAGTTGAATACAATAAATCCATTTTCACCCACATTTTGTCAACATTTATTTTGGTATATCATCTCCCTTTTGCAATTTTTTTTCCACCTGAAGTTTTTTGTTTTAATTTCTATTTTTTTCCATTCTGTTTTCTTTCTCTCTTCTAAGGCTTGTGCTCTCCCAGGTAATTTCGCCTTGAACTTTCATTGGTGCTTTTGTTTCCAGTTGTCAGAGGACGAAATAACAACAACTGATTAAAACTCTAAATTCAGACGCCCTTATAATGATGAGCCAGGTTATGTCAGAAAAAGCAAGCAGGCCTGACAGCAGAAACCAGTCATGACCCTAGGAAGAGTAATAAACTGAAGAACAAAGGCACTGAAATCTCCACTTTGGAAGATCTGAAATTGGTTTTTACCTGTTCTCTTTAAATTATAGCAGTAGTGCTGTGAGCAGCTGGTGTTAGAGAAATCACTATATAATTGAGAGAGAGTAGAGCATGCCTACAGGGGTGTGTGTGTGTGTGTGTGTGTGTGTGTATGTGTATATATATATATATATATATATATATATGAAAGTAATTTCTTTCTGAAGTGGGCTGTGAAAGGGAGTTTCTCTCCTGGGACTGTGCTCTGTGCATTCTGACTCATTTCCACCTTGGCAATTCCTAGGGAAATTTGATTAGGGATTACAATGACATTACTTGCATTTATAATGTTATGTACATTTATGGGTGGAGCTCATAGTGCTTTTCATAGTGAAGGTTATTTAACATTTTCCACCCGAATGTCCTATTGTTATCTACCCTCATGAAATAATAAGGGCTTCTTTATATGGACAGTTAGCGTACAGTAAGCTGGGGTGTAAATCTCCAGCGTGCTAGCCTGTAGTGCACCATCTGGTCATGTGGACCCTGACATTGGGCACTAAAAATTCTGTAGTTTCCAAAACATTTACCTTTCAGGGTTAGATGTCTCATGCATGCTGCTTGCCAAAATGTGTTCTACACTTTTCCCATCATTTAAATAAAAATGTAGTCACATTTTTCCAGGCACTGCTGCAGATGGGAACTTGACATGGACATGGGGACCACTTTACCAATCACACCAGTCTTCTGACCACACTTTTATGAGAGAGGCACTCATTTACAGCAGGGCTATATTTTCCCCAGAGTTCTCTTTAAGGACTAGTGATTTGCTTAATTTAGAGAGAAAGAAAATAAAAAATGCAAAAGTTATACGTAATTGAAAAATCGCTCTTGAGCATACCTACTTTACTAAACATCTGCCAAGCTGTTAGTAGGGCTTAATGAGTCACCACCCCCTTTCTGACTTCACTATAGTTGCTTTATGCCTGGCTTGATGGACCATGGGCTCTAGGATTGCTGTTGGCTTCATTTGCATGAGAGAGATTAAAAATCCTTCTTTGAAATACACACAGTATAATCCTCCAAAGAACTGCTTTATCAGTAACAGAAGAAAATCAACAGTGTGAAAGAAATCACTTTTCCAATGGGAAGCTTCTGTATTAAGCTATGACAAAGAGATATCTGCTGCCCACAATGTAAGCCAATACACGACTGTCCTAGTGAGTAAGTTTTGCAAAAAACTCTCTGCAGCCAAACAATAACAACAACGTAATGGAATGTGAAATTTACTCTTCATGCAGGGCCAGATTTTGGCTCTTCATGAGCAGTTGTACAAGGTATGGGGAGAGAGTTCAGGCAGCATCCAAGGTACTAGTATTGTGTGAGAAAGGCATAGCAACACCAATAGTGTTAGACAACTTAACAAGGGCATGAGACAGGTCATGAGTATAGCCATATTCTCTTCCACAACTGCTGGTGGTCTGAAACCAGCTGTGTGGGAAGCACACACTACACTTCCAAAACATTAGTACCACTGCTGAGTGCACTCTTTCAATCCTGTGAAGGCTTTCTGCATGAGTCTGTATGCAGTTCCAGAGACACTCCTCCCACCCAGCACAGCTGTGGATACTGCATCTAAGCCTCCGTGTGGTGGGATATACAAGAGTATGATATTTACTATGTAAATAACAAATATTAAGCACAGACTATTTCTCCCCCATCCTTTTTTTTTTTTTTTTTTTTTTTTTTTAAAGCCCACTCTTTTCTTCCTGTAGAGTAATTTTCAAGAGGACAAAATAGTCAGTTGGGAATTTCATGAATGGAGATGTATGGAGTTCCTTGAGCAGAGAAAAGGAAGGGGTTTTCTAACCTCATGCTTGTGGGATGGGGACACAGATTGCAAACCAGGCTTCAACCCTGCAGGTGTGTTTGTAGCTGGGATCTTTTTCCTGTTGGAAGCACATCTTACTGCTTCCCAATAATAATATGTAACCCTCTCAACTGATACTGATCTAATTCGCCTGTTATTGTAGGTTCCATTTAAACTTCAAGTCAAATCTGAAGATGACCTGCACTGCATTTTAATTTAATGCACGTACAAGCCATTCAAGTTTTCAGAATATTTTCCATTAGAACGTATTCACTGACAAATAATGTATTATGATAGAGACCATATTTTAGGCCCTGAATAGCACACACAAAAGTGTGTGCCTAAGTTTAAGTATGTGAGTAATGCCAGTGAAGTCAAGAAAAATAAGCATGTGCCTAATTTTAAGCATATTAATGAGTGTCTTGAGTTGGGGCTCAATGTATAAAACCAAATGTACAGAATCAAATTCTGTATTTCTTGACTTAAGTGTGAACTCTTCCTTGATGATTTTTGCACCTAGAAAATATGTAGGTTAGGCAGCAAAATGGGTAGATTACAAAAGAATTTTAAACATTGGATGAACTGTGTGTGTACACATATGCAGAGGAAATATAGTGTTAAACATTCCCTGTGAGATTTCAGGTATGTATGTAGCATATATGTAAATCTTTCAGGAATATTTTTCTTTTTCTTTGCTTTTATCAGAACATTCTCAAAAGTCAGAATAGGAAAGATCAATAAAATTAAGGAATTCATAGATTTAATTATTCTAAATATCTGTTCCAAAAACATCCATTTACACTGGATAACTTAAATTAATAAGTATTTTGAATGTTTTAAATCTTGACGTGAAAAGCATTGATACAGCAGTGCTTTGAGCAAAGCTGCCGGTGATGGTGAAAATGATGATTGAATTGCTTAGGTTAAAATTGTTTGCATGAATCAGTCTTATTATCAATATCAAACACAATTATTAATAATGCAAATATTCTCTTACAGTTTTCAGTCACTCATTTGTAAGTGAGGTTTTACATGATGACATTTAATTAGACTTCAACTGGCGATGAATTATATCTAATTATCCAGTAAACTTTTCCCTTTCACAAATGCTGCCATTAGGCTAGATTCTTATTATGTATATATTCTTCAGTCATATGCAATTCAGCCACTAAATGCCAATCTTTAAACAATCTTAAAGATGGAAAGAAATGACTTATGATTTTTCATTTCATTATATAATAAATGTATTGTTTGTCCCTGATAATATATAGCTGTCTTTCACCTGGAACATGGAGACTTCTCTTTGACTGTGGGCCATTTTGCATTCTTGTATTAATCCATTGAGGTTGTAAGGGGTTGCCTATTTTCTGACTAAATTTATGAGCATTTCAAAGTATAGCTTGATTAGTTCAATTAAATGGGATTATTAATTACAGATGAAATTTTGCTCTGTAAATTTCATAAAGATTTAAATTGTCTTTCAGTTATTATTACTATGTATTTCACTAATCATTATCTCTTTATTTATGAATACTAATTTGCTACTATTGATTAAAGTTGCTTTCCCATGCAAATTGGAGTATTTCATTTTCATTCTTATCTTTCATCAGCATTGAGGCATTTTTGTAATATTTTACATCAGTTATTTCCAAAATGTTGTTTGAGAGAGATCTGGAAGTACTTGAACTCTAACTACTATATGCTGTATCATAACCAAATTAGTTTAGAGTTTATCTTTGGGTTAAATGTTTCTCGTCATCTCTTGTGTCTTGACTTTTGTAATCTAATTAATTAACTTTCACAAAGACAGGAAACAATACACCATAAAGCACTGCAAAGCACTAGTAATAAATCTGGCATGACAAAATAAAAGTAAAGGATGGGTTTCAACATAGTCATAAGCAATTTGTTTAATATATGTGCTGTGATACTCCACCTTTGACAGAGGGCCAGGTCTTCAACTGGTGTAAAATAGCATAGTTCCATTTGAAGTCAGTTATGCCAATTTATACAAGCTGAGGCTCTGATTCATGTCCTATATTTTCTAATAGAAGAGAATTACATAGTCATAGGCACTGAGTATACAATTATGAACCTGATGGGGTCGTGGGTACAAACAGAATGTGGGATTGAGTCACAACTGGGTAAAAGGAGAAGCCTCAAGTGTACAGCATCACTAGCTGCCCCACACTTTCAGTGTCTTACTATTATTTTATATGAAGAGTCTATCTTTAAGCCGAAAGCTGTTCTAAACCTTGTCCTTAACTATAGTGGAGTTGGCACTCCACTCTATATTATTGAGTTCTGTATTCTTTTTCTTTTTGTTTTTGCTTGTAGATTAGACAGCTGTTTCTCCAGCTGCCTGCAAATCGGCAAACATAATCCAAGTGTCTGGTGGAGAGCTGTGTAACTCTTCATAGAAGCATTTATTCAGCTAGTGCTGTCAATATAATAGCTTTGTTCAATTTTTTCAGATATGCTTTTTAGTAGCATTTCTATGGATAACTGTTTCATGTATATCCCACAAAAATATAGTACAAGCTATTATTATAACTAAAATAAATGTATGTGTCATCTTTCAATCCTCATCATAAACCACTCACATGGAGTTCCATGATATTGGAATAATTGAAGGAAACAGATATAACTGAAAAAGGAGACCATAGGTAATGTTACATTTTTTATTATATACAAAATTATGCTTTTGAAAGTGGTCATTAAAAATACCCATATATTTGCACCATTTATCAAGTTCAAGCTGGCACAAGTGAGAACTGGAAAGTCATAGGCAGCAAAATCGACCTTAAAAGATGAGGTGAGTAATGGAACTCATTGGGAATTTAATGTTGCTAAAACTATTTTCAGCCTATGAGTGTTGGACTTCTCATTTAATGAGATTTAATTACAAGGAAATTTAGTTTGAAAATTTCAATCTCATTAGAAAACATAATGTAATGTGTCAGCCTTCAGGAAGACACACAAAGATTTAAGCAAAGGTCAGTTTTATTGTCCAGGTATTTCTTTAACAGTATGCAGGTTTCATATCAATCCAAGTTAAAATGCAGAGAAAATGAGCTAGGGTATGTGTTGCATTAGGCAAAACTTTAAGATTAAAAAAAAATGTAACCCTGGCAGTGGACAGGCTTAAGAACAGCATTGCTGCCATGGCAAATTAAATGTTAAACCTAGATATATCATTGAGAACTCTGCATGTACTGCTAGAAGAAGGGGTGGTCGTTGACTATTGGGCTTGTGCTGGATTAATTTCTAATGTGTATATATACTTACTTATTGTCTGCGACCTATCAGAAGTCTGGTATCAACTTCAGTGCTATTCCTGGGAAAAGAACTGAATGAAACAGGAAAAAAACAGTCAGTCACAGGGTCCAGATATGTTACCAGAGGAAAGAGCAAAGGCTTGAGAGGACTCTTGAAGAGGCCAATTAAGAAATTAAAGAGGGTTAGTCTATAAAACATACTACCTTCAAGAACGAAGCTATTTTAGGGGAATATTGATTAGTGCCTGCAGACTATTGATCTTTTCTCTGTGTGCAGCCGACCAAACTATTCATAATGGGAAAAAATATTCAATGAATTTAAACCCTTTATTCTGTTTGTGAGTTGTCTGTGACACTGGATGTCAATTTTGTACAAATCTGTTTACTATTTGTGAACAATCCTGGGCTCAATTGGGTTGATAAAAAAAATCTGAAAAGGATTACAAACTTTTTGTGGTAAGCATTCAGTTGATTATTCAGCATTTAGAATTCACTATTTGAACTTTGTGACTGGTTGTCTAAGTCACACTATGTTGTTTCTGTTCTCTGATTGGATGGTTTAATTGTTATCAATTATTCCTGCTTCCAGGTGAAATTAACTTCATTTTATTAATAATATGAATCTCTGTCTGAAATTCACTTCCTGTGATCATTCAGAAAGTTAGGACATAAGATCTTTAGAGCAGGGATTGCCCTTTACATAGTTTGTGCTATGTTCAGCACACTGGGACCCTAACTGTGAATAGGGACTCTGGCCGCTATTGTAATACCAATAATATCTATGCAGTTAACAATTTGGCTATGTGAATTGTGACGTTGTGCAGTCTATATGGTTTTATAAAAACATGATAATAAGTGAATATAATGTAACTGGGATAGTTTTATAAAAATTTGATAAGTGACTATAATGTAATTGGGATATGCTTCATGCAAAAGGTCTCTTGTAAGGTATCATTACAAAGCTCATAATCTACTGAGTGTGATCATCCTATTTGTAGAAATGTACCACTCTTGTATCTAAAACTAGAAATATAAAACATAACTCTGAGGGCCTATTGTAATTATGTAAAGTATGGGCCATTAATGATGGTTTGGAATCTTGATGACTCCCATTAACAAGGACCATTGTCTGCAGATGACTATGTTTACCTGTGAGTCTTCCTGTATACGTGTGTGCTGGCAAGTGAGTAATGAAGTCTTGCAGTGACATGTGATCATGTCACCTGAACTGGAATCCATCCTTAACCTGGTGCTTTTCCAGTGAGGGGGGGTGGAAACCCAGAGAGACAAAGGGTTCCCGCCTTATGCAAAAGATATATAAAGGGGTGGAACAGAAGAGAGAGGGAGAGGAGCCATCATGGAGAATCCCCTAGATAACACCTAAGCTGGAACAAAAGCTGTACCAGGGGAAAGAATTGTGCCCAGGCCTGGAAGGTGTCCAGTCTGAGAAAAACTTACTGAAGCATCTCTGAGGGTGAGATTATCTGTATTTAGTTTGATTAGGCATAGATTTGCGCATTTTATTTTATTTTGCTTGTGACTTACTTTGTTCTGTCTGTTACTACTTTGAACCACTTAAATCCTACTGTCTGTATTTAATAAAATCACTTTTTATTTAGGAATTTACTCAGAGTATGTATTAATACCTGGGGGAGCAAACAACTGTGCATATCTCTCTACCTGTGTTATAGAGGGCGAACAACTTATGAGTTTGCCCTGCATAAGCTTTATGCAGGGTAAAACGGATTTATCTGGGTTTAGACCCCATTGGGAGTTGGGCATCTGAGTGCTAAAGACAAGCACACTCCTGTGAGCTGTTTTTGGGTAAACTTGCAGTTTTGGGACAAGTGATTCAGACCCTGAGTCTGTGTTGGAGCCAGACAGGAGTGGCTGGCTCAGCAAGACAGGGTGCTGGAGCCCTAAGCTGGCAGGGAAAACAGAAGCAGGGGTAGTCTTGGCACATCGGGTGGCAGCTCCCAAGGGGGTTTCTGTGATCCAACCCGTCACATGAATGTTCACAAACAGAAAATAATAAAGGCTTATAACAAGCTGTACTGATACTTGGTTTTTAGCTCACTGTTTTGCTTAAATATATGATCAACTTTAGCAACAGCTATGTCTGAATCTCCATCCCAAATATATTTTACAACGTATGGGTGTCAGATATACACAAATGTACTGTTTAGGGCTGGTTGAATAATTTTCATCTCAACAGTTTTCAATGGAAATTTGAGGTTTTGTCTGAAGGAAAATTTTCACAAAAGAGGTATATTTTCCACAGAATTTTTTAATTTTTCATCAAAACCTGACAAAAAGGTTTCGAGGTTTTTGGCTGAAAACCCAAACCTTTCAGCTTTTCAACCAAACATTGAAATTTTCATTATTTTTAATAAACATTTTTTTTTCATTTTGTCAAAATTTTCCATGGGGAGGAGGAAGAAGCATCCCATTTTCCAACCATCTCTAGTATTTTTGCCTTTGCTGATTGATCACTAGAACACATGATATGCTGCTTCCCAGTGGAGGAGAAATGTGTGACAAGGAGTGTGGGTATACTCTAAGGATATATCTGTACTGCAATGTTAGCCCAGGATTCAAACTCAGGCTCAAGTCTAAATTCCCTTTTGCCTACACAAAAACCATGTTAATCCAGGGGACCCAGGGTCCTAGGACTCCACAGAGGGTGAGGGGGAGAGCACACAGGATCCAAGCCTGAGTCAAGCCAAGACCCAAGGTCTTCAAGCCCTGTTGCTTACATGTCCCACTGGACTCATGCTCTGGGAGTCTGCCAAAAGTATCCCACAAGCCCATGGGCCAACTTTCTTTATCTTCTGGACAATCAAGTTTGGTGGACAGTCAAGTTTTCCCATGCTGCACCATGAACAAAGGGCTAGAGCAGCCACATTTGGGGAGGGCTAGAGGAAGTCTGGGATGTGGGTGGTTGGACTCCAACCCTCCTAGTGAAGTGTAGAGGCTGGAGCCCCAAGTTAGGACCCAGTGTTCAACAATTCCTAATCTGCAGTTACAAATGAGTGTTGATGCTCACGCCCCAGGTTAATAAACCCAGGGACTGATAACTTGAGTGCTACTAACCCTGGGTTTACATCACAGTGTAGACATACCTCTAGACGGTACCTAGGGTATGTCTACACTGCTGCTAGGAAGTGTAATTCCCAACTTGAGTAAACATACATGCACTAGCTCTGATCAAGCTAGCATGCTAAAAATAGCACTCTGGCCATGTTGGCACAGGCAGCAGCTCAAGCTAGTTGTCTGAGAACATACCTGGTATCTAAGAGAGGACTCTATTCAGACAGCTAGCCTGAGCCTCTATCCATGCCACCCTGGTCACACTGCTATTTTTAGTACACTAGCTTGATCAGAACTAGCTCATGTATGTCTACTAAGCTGGAAGTTGTACTCCTAGCTGCAGTGTAGATGGACCCTAACAGTAACTCAGTTTATTTACACATAGACACCAGTCCTGAAATGAAATGCTCAAACAGCTTGCTGGGCACACCCTTCTTCCTGGAATCTTAACCCAGAAATGCCTGATTCCCAGAGAGCAACTCCATCTCCAATTAGAGAGCAAACTCTTGCACAATGCCTACTCTCCCCTAGCTGCCCTACAGAGAATGTTTTGTAATGCCAAACCTACAACACAGCATGTCTTTCTAAGAGTGTCCAAACTTGCTTGCAAGCTTAGAAAAAGTAATTGGCAGACTATATCTGTGCCACCTGGTGATGCCTGACATAAGACTATATTACCCAGCATGAGTGGCTGAACTTAAAAAATTTGGGGTTATATCATGACATATTCCTTACTTAGGCAAAACCATCCAATGAAGTCAATGTGAGTTTTGCTAGCATAAGAACTTCAGGATTTGTCCCATGTGTTTTAAGTTAATATTCTGCATCACCACAGGTTTTCCTATGTCCATCTCTGTAGAAAGCTATAGCCAGTGGAGGAGCATCTTTCTATCTACTGTGCTTCATTTCACAGTTCAGTCCTCTCATTTAAAAAAATTGCTCTTTCAACTCTGTGTTTGTTATCCCCAAGTGCCCCAGTAAACTTTTGTGACATACAAAAGCCAAATTTTTAGCTTTGACACATTTAGTCCTCCCTCCTTTTGTGGCCGTTAGATATGCTTTGTAAATGTAAATTGCAATATACGGTAAGTTCTATAGAGCAGTGTTGCTATGATAGCAATTCCATACCTCTCATTGATCACCATGCACACTGATGACAGAATAGATTCCTTCCAAAGTTTTGTTTTTTCTTTTATATGAAATAAATTAAAAAAGTAAATATAAAGTAAATAACACATACATAAAACCAGAGCTTCCTATATTTGTAACTAATAGAGTGTGTATTTTCCAAAACCTGACACAAAGCTGTCACATTAAAGTCACATTTTGAAAAATCATTAAAAGTGATTTGTGGTAATTTCAGTTTGAAGATGAAAAAGAATGAATTACTGGACTAATGTATTTTAGCAGCTTATGCTGACTCATATTTATTTTATAAACTATCACACCATCTGTGGCTAACTTCACTAGGGCTAAGACGGTTATGTGGTGTAGAATGAATCTATGGTGTCTAGCTCCAACTGCTGTCAGTATTATATGTCAAAGAGACACAACATACCTCGAAAAGGATATAGCAATTACATGCAATACTGTAAAAGTTGAAGCACAGCTAGGGGGCAATTTCTGCAATGAAAATCCAAAGTAATTACACTGACTTTGATGAAGTGACTCCAGATTTAAACCCATCTAAATGAGAGCAGAATTTAGTCCCAAGGAGGTTAATTTCCTTTACACATAAACCAGTGCACTAGAGGGGAAGCTGTTCTAGACTTGATTTTAACAAATAGGGAGGAACTTGTTGAGAATTTGAAAGTAGAAGGCAGCCAGCTTGGGTGAAAGTGATCATGAAATCATAGAGTTCACAATTCTAAGGAAGGGTAGAAGGGAGTACAGCAAAATAGAGACAATGGATTTCAGGAAGGCAGATTTTGGTAAGCTCAGAGAGCTGATAGGTAAGGTCCCATGGGAATCAAGACTGAGGGGAAAAACAACTGAGGAGAGTTGGCAGTTTTTCAAAGGGACACTATTAAGGGCCCAAAAGCAAGCTATTCTGCTGGGTAGGAAAGATAGAAAATGTGGCAAAAGACCACCTTGGCTTAACCACGAGATCTTGCATGATCTAAAAATAAAAAGGAGTCATATAAAAAATGGAAACTAGGACAGATTACAAAGGATGAATATAGGCAAACAACACAGGAATGCAGGGGCAAGATTAGAAAGGCAAAGGCACAAAATGAGCTCAAACTAGCTAC
>NW_020664420.1:55161005-55246195 GCF_002925995.2 Terrapene triunguis
TTTAACTTGTTCTTTTTTTATTTTATCTGCTAAACCTACCCCCTTCCTATTAGCATACTTCTGAATCATTGTGGTCTTGCATACTTCTGAATCATTGTGGTCTTGTTTTCCTAAATTAATGCTGACTTCTCTCTCCATTTCAATGAAAGTTTTCTTTTGTTACACACAGACTCAGGGTGTGTGAGTGGGAAAGTATTTACCTGTTAAATGCACCCGGGGTAGCATTTAGTTTTCCCAGATTTCTGGGTGAGGGGCTCAAGTTGGTTCTGTTTTGTAATGTTGAGAGGAACCCCTAGATATTGAACCTGGCTCTTAGTGCTGCTGGCACCACCTGGCAGATGGGCTTCATGTGACAAATGAGGCAGAACAAGTTCTGATATATTCTGTAAGAATATAAAGACAAGTAATTTCTCATTTGTAATAATTTCTGTTGCCCTATCTTATTTAAGGTAAAAACAGTGTGTATTTAAAGCATGAAAGGGTAATGTGGAGGTAATTACCAAGCTCACTTATTGGACATTAGGGAAAGAAGACAGAGAACATTTGTTCACAGGGTACAGGAGAGGCTGTGTAGTCCAGCAGCCAGGGCACTAGATTAGGACTAAGGATGCCAGTGTTCTGTTCCTGGCTCTGCCATTGACTAGTTGTGTGAGTACCTCCTCTCTGACCCATTTTTGGTCTTGTCTAGTTAGATTGTAAGAGTTTCAGGGTAGGCTCCATTTCTTACTATGCATCTATATGCCTAGCACACCAGTGCCCAGTTTTAGCTGGGGCCTCTAGGTGATACTGTAACACAAATAGTATTTTAGGCATTCACATACCCATTAATTCTCAAAGCATGATCAGCAGTTGACAGTTTTCCCTTCCCTTGAGCCAGGAAGCCACGTATCATTTCTACTGGCAAAGGCAGAACTCAGCCTAGGTATGAGACTGCCAAAATGCGAGGCAGCTTTGTGAGATTCAAGAAGGTGACGATCTAATTTTAAGGGGTATATGTACTTACTATTTGTTTGTAAGAATCTTGCTTTAACAGAACTGCAGCTTTCACTACCGCCACCACACCAAATAAACAAACAAATCAATAAATCAATCATATTTTTATTCATGTGTGGCTTGGGGCAATATTTCTCTAAAAATAAGTTTTTGTGTGTGTGTGTGTGTGTGTGTGTGTGTGTGTGTGTGTGTAAATAAAAAAAATGACTATAGCGGGTTCTTTATTCTACATCGTATTTTACCTGCCTTGATATATATAAATATATATATATATATATATGATGATCTCAAACTGATTTGAACTCTTAGTTCTAAAGAGCCTGATCCAAAGAACGTTGAAGTCAATGAGAATCTAGGGTGACCAGATGTCCCGATTTTATAGGGACAGTCCCGATTTTTTGATCTTTTTCTTATATAGGCTCCTATTACCCCCCCACCCCCTGTCCCGATTTTTCACACTTGCTGTCTGGTCACCCTATGAGAATCTTTCCCTTGACTTTAATGGAGTTTGGATCAGACCCAGAATGAATATATATTTTCATTTTCTGTCCCAAATACTGACAGCTGTTGCATCTTTTTTTTTGGCATTTCTCAAAAACTCTTCCCCTGTGAGTTAGATCTATTAAGAAACCTACATAAAGAAGATATTTAGTATTTTTTAACATAGACAAATCAGAAACATGGCTATATATGCTAATAAAATCAAAATAAATTATGTATTCAGTGATGGATAATTTCAAGAGCCTTGGAGGTTTAGCTTGGGTAAGCACTCAAACATTTGGACTGCCAAATATAATCCAAATGGTCCAAATCTGCACAAATTGGGTTTGAAACCTCATGCTAGCATGCATGAAATTTCTACTGCTTCCCATTTCACACTGGACAAGAACTACTGTAAGAATAATCTGTCTTGTGGTATTTAGTCATTGCCACTGCTGGATGTGTCTGAAATGAGGAAACACAAAGTGAGGACTAATGGAAAAGTAGGCAGGTGGATAATCAGCACCTAGCATAATAGTAAAGATGTAGGGCAGAACCTCAGCTGATGTAAATCAATGTAGCTCCATTTAAGTCAATGGAGCTATGCTGATTAACAACAGCTGAGGATCTGGCCTGCAAGGGTACAGTTGCCTGTAAAGGGTCTGAGTAGCTTCATAGCACTTTTGTTGGATTATTGAGGGAAAGTGGCAAAAGCAAAGTCTTTGCCTAACCCTAGCTTCAGAATACAAATATAAATATTTTAATTTTGTTAACAAATGCCCTGCTTGACTGTGCTTTACTTCCAAATTGTTTGAGTCACCACTTAGCAGCTGACCCTAAGTGCATTGATGAGGAAACAAAGTATCAAGTGGTCTCATGCATAGCAGGTAGATCTAATTCAGGGATCAGCAACCTTTGGCACGCGGCCCGCCAGGGTAAGCACCCTGGCGGGCTAGGCCAGTTTGTTTACCTGCCGTGTCCGCAGGTTCAGCTGATTGCCGCTCCAGGCCAGTGGGGGCTGTGGGAAGCGGCGCGGGCCAAGGGATGTACTGGCCGCCACTTCCCACAGCCTCCATTGGCCTGGAGCGGTGAACCGCGGCCAGTGGGAGCCGAGATCGGCCGAACCTGCGGACATGGCAGGTAAACAAACCGGCCTGGCCCGCCAGGGTAAACACCCTGGTGGGCCGCGGGCCAAAAGTTGCTTATCCCTGCTTGAAGCATGGGTGCTATGCCTGCTAGTAGGATCTGCATTATTTGCTGAGCCTGTTCCCTGAGCATGAATAGAAATACAGCAACAGCAGAAGGTAGGAATGCTTTCATGGTACAATCATGGTTTCAGTGACTTTTTAATTTCTGTGCTGGGTGAAATCTGTATGCTCTAAGTATGGGCACACAATAATGCTTCTCTTGCAGTAAATGGCATGAGTGACTGTCTTAGGTAGCATTTCCACAGTCCCAGATGAATATTGCCAGTGGCAGGGCTTTACCTAAATGACTAATGAGAGGGAGCTGCCTTTGGACATGATGAACAGTTGATGGGCTAGCAGCAGCCATACAAAAGGATTTTATTTTATTGTGTCAAGTATTTAATTGGACTTTCTTTCCCACACCCCAAAACAAAAAACGTAAGCCACCCCTATTTCCTGTAAGATAAGTTTTGCCTAATTCACACCTTTCCCTTCCCACAACACAATACAGAGTGCACAGAACACATCTCTCAGCAGTAGCAGGCAGTGATTTGTAACTGGCAGTTTCCTAATTAAGATCATGTTCTAGCTGATGCTCCTTTTTTGGCTGAATTGTACATATTTAAATTTGTGAATGTATTTATCTGAACAAATGATACAGTATTTGTCTTTCCTATATTTTTAGCACATTTACCAATACAGCATTAGTGGTATTTTAACTAATGACTAGGAGGAATTGTTCTAACTGATGTTGATTAAACTTTTACCAGTTGTTTTATCACATTGAAAATTACCTTCCTGGGTTTTTGCCAAATACCTGCACAATTTGTATCTGATTATTTCCTGCTAGCAAAGGAGCCAATATGGAACAAAGTAACCACATTAACTTGATCAATGTGTCACGAGGGAACAACTGAACTTTGCAGGAACCCCAAAGCAGCTCCCAAATGATAAGAAAGATGCATAATTTTTAACTCAATTCATTGTGTGATAGTTGTAGTTTAATAAAAGAGAAATTCATGCTTGTTGTTTGGATTACACACAGATGTTCTTGCTAATTATACCTTTATAAGTCATTCTGTTTGAAGGAGACAATCTGTCTGACCCTGCTATGTGTGCAGAACACTTTTGTTTTGCCAAGGGCAAACAATACAGAACTTTAAAAAAATCAATTATAAAATAATATATCAAAGTTCTGGATGCCCCAGGGGAGATCACTGGTTCAATTCTTTGCCAGTCCATATCAATAGAGACATTTTAAACAATGTGATGCCTAATCAGGGGCTTAACCATGTAAGGGGGTCATGAGCACACTGCACTCCCTATATTATTAAATGAGAAGAAGGTTTCAGCTAGATGGGAGGGAGGTCATGGTATGGAAAACATTGAGAACCACTGGTGTAAGTGAAATGAGCTGGTCATTTCATTCTAGTTCCTTTTTAGATAGGTGTCCATATCTTAGAACAAGCATCAGTGTCTACAGAAAAGGTACACCCCCATGCCGGAAATCAGAAACTGATAAACTATTAAGGCAGTGGTTCCCAAACTTGTTCCACCGCTTGTTCAGGGAACGCCCCTGGCGGGCCGGGCCAGTTTGTTTACCTGCCGCATCCACAGGTTCGGCCGATCGCGGCTCCCAGTGGCCGTGGTTCGCTGCTCCAGGCCAATGGGAGCTGCTGGAAGTGGTGCGGGCTGAGGGACATACTGGCCGCCGCTTCCAGCAGCTCCCATTGGCCTGGAGTGGCGAACCGCGGCCACTGGGAGCCGCGATTGGCCGAACTTGCTGACGCGGCAGGTAAACAAACCGGCCCGGCCTGCCGGGGGTTTTCCCTGCACAAGGGGCGGAACAAGTTTGGGAACCACTGTATTAAGGAGTACTAAACATATTGTGACCCAAACTCTGTAACATCCCTGCAAGAGTCACTGAATTTAGTATGCTGTCAAAGATGAATCAAGAATAAAGCTCTGGGTTTTACTTAATCCAGATGCAAAACTTGGCTATGATTGCATGAGCTTGGGGTTGCAAAACCAGTGAAACATCAAAATCCTGAAGTCTCAGCAGATGTGATTGCAAGGATGCAGCTTATGAGCTCAAAAGCACTAGGGGACAAGTCTACTAAGCACAAATTGCGAAGAGAGCTCTGACAAATAGTCCGCTCATTACTTGCCTCATCACCCCATCATTGTCTTTGACTATGGAGGAGGTAAACTATTTCCTCTCTCTCCAAAAAGCCAGGAAAGCCACAGAACCTGATGGCATCTTTCCAGAATTTCTTTAAAATCTCAGAGGCAAAGGAGGGAACTGTTTGGTAGCTCTGTCTAGATGCTGTTCTCTAATATCCATTCCTCGGAGCTTGTCCCAAGGATTTGGTGCAAGGCTGTGGTAATAGCCATTGCCAAGCCTGGGAAGCCAACCAGTAATCCTTCATCATACTGGCCCATATCACTCCTCTGCACATTGTACAAACTCATGGAGAGACTGTTACTGGCAAGGATTATGCCATTGTAGAAGCAATGTTATTGAATGAACAAGTGGGTTTTCAACTCAGCAGCAACAGCAGCTGTGTCAACCAAGTATTAGATTTAATACCACACATTGAGGCAAGATGCCACCAAAAACTCAAGACTGGGGCAGCTTTCTTAGACTTATCTGCCACCTATGATACCATATGGAGGAATGGACTTCTCCTGAAAGATAACAAAATTATCCCATGCAATGCAGCAGTGGAATTCTTTCAAGAAATTCTGACAATCGTGGGTTTTTCATTTTCCTTGGTGATCAAGTGAGCAGGCCACACACTCCCAGCAATGGTCTACCACAGGGCTCAGTCACAGCACCGATCTTCTTTTGTATTTATACCACCAACCTTCCCCAAACATCATCATGGATATTTGTCTATGCTGATGACATTGCTCTAATTACACAGGCATGGAATTAACCTCTCTTAGAACAAACCCTAACCAGGGACCTTTAAACCACAGAAGAATATTTCTTATATTGGTAGCTAAAACCAAACCCCACCAAGACTGTTGTGTTAGTACTCTACTAAATCATTCTTTCCTTCCACAGGCAACAGTCACACAGCAGCTTTTGTAAGGACTGAAGTAGTTACCATGTAATAGATAAAAAGGAAAGTGAGGTACTTCTGTTTTGATCCCTTTGATAAATGGGTATGCATGTTGTGTAATGAACTAGTCACTGTGTATGGGTACCACTTCCCATTAGGAGCAAATAAAAACTGCTTAGCTTCATTTCATAAATCCTGTACTGTTACTAACTAGTGGAGATTCCTCTTTACTTCAAATGATAGAGAGCTGTGGTTTTAAAGCAGGACAATCTGGGATCTATTGCTTCTGTAGCCATCAAGTTCCAAGTGGACCTATTATGCCTCATTGTATAAACTGTAGGTTCCTAAGTAGCCATAGAATTGATACAATGGTTTTAAATTAAATTCACTTTGTGTGTTTTTGAGGCAACTGGTTTGAAGAGTCTGCTTCATAAGCCATATAAACACATCCTTCCAAAAAGGGTGGGTATAAATTTAGAAGCCATATTTTTAAAGTTTTCCCTAACGTTATAACAGCAGAACAAGATATGTATGTTACACTGATCCACCTACCCTTCAAGAGTCAAGTAGTGGACTGTTCCATTGCCCAGCTCATTGTCAGTGGAACTTTGGATCAAGAATAAGCAGTCAGACTTGATCTCTGCCTACAGCTCAGAGTCTAGGCCTTTCTGGAGGTGCCTGGGCCCTTCTGAACTGCTTCAGTGCATCTGTATTTACAATATTAACACAGATTCTCTAGTTTAGCGTTCCCAGTAGAAACTATTCATATTTGATTTCTGCTAAATTGCAAATGTGACTAGAATACTGATAATCACCTGGATATTTACCTGAAGTAAAACAATTCTCACTGTTTCCCAAAATCAGTGATTTATAGTCTTATTATCAGAATAATACTTTTCTTCTACAAGGCAATATTTTAATTCTGGCAGATTCTATATGAACCAATTCCCAGATTATAATGAATGCAGTCAAATCACTTGTATTTACAGCACAAATTAAAAACCTTTATTTTTCCTATAAGAACTACTTGAAATTTCTTTCACACTCAATTGAATGAACAATTGAGCAATTTCCTTTGGTAATAGGCTTAATTAATCAAAGAAAGTATGTCTGCCAATGTGTCAACCTGAATAGGTTTCCGAGAGTTTAGTCTATTCTATAGGGAGTATTGGAGAGTAATGCAATTTGCTTTGGTTTTCATCAGTGTGGTTCAAAATATGAAGAATGTTTCATAGAATCAGGCTATTTAAAGCATCTTCTTTTTCAGGTTACCACATTTGTTTTTAATCATAAGTGGAAGGAAATTGCATATTTCATTCAGGGCAAAGTTCTTTCCAAGAAAAGTCTGCATCCTGTGCTGCCTAGCAGTGAAAAGAATGCAGCTTAAATATTTGTTGATGAAAGAGAGTCACCTTGCATAAAGGTTAAGCTAACCTCATTTACATCCCCCATCTCTTCTTGAAATCATTTTAGTTCTATATATTTTAATGTATGCTTAGGCATTTGGATTGTGGTAATTGCTGCAGTATGTCCATGTGTGATGACCTGGGAAATATCTGTATTGTTTTTTATTAATATGGCGTAGGTCTTTGTGTGTTTTGGTTATGACAGTTTGCTTCGAATGGAGTCAGATCAAATGAAGTTGTTAAAGTAGGAAAGGTAAAATAATGACTCAGATAAGAGCTCCTTGAGGAAACAACGGCTTGGCAATCAATGGGAAGAAATTACCTGTCTAATTCGGTCCCGGCTAGAACTGTTTACTCTTCCCAAGGCGAAGGGATCAAAGGGTATTTAAAGCTTCAGAGACCCTGGAAAAGGGAGGGAGTTTGGGTGAGCTAGAAGGGGCTGCTCAATTTGTGTCAGTGAAAAGCTGACAGGCTGACAAATGCACACATTGGGAGGGAGGGAAGGGAGAAAGTTCATAAGGAGCAGTCTATTTCTCCCTGCCAAAGATGCTGCTTCTGTGTCATTGCAAATTTATATTGTGACAGGCTCCCAGAGGAAACCCTTACATGTGCCAAAACTGAGTTGGGGATGTGTCATTAACACAGCTGGGAGTCAGGGGGCTGCAGCCCAGAAATCCAGTCTGAGAGTGGTTGTACCATGCGGTCCCACTCCAAGTGAGATGCAGAAAGGCAAGGCTGTCAGGTAAGGGGTACACTTGAGAGGTTTTGTAGTGGTCCCTTCCTTTGGGGTCTGGAGGGAGGCCACTCATCCTTAGTACAGCTGCTACCAATAGTCTGTGCTCTGGCCCCTTGGCCGGGCAGAGCAAACAAATGTGGTCTGTGGCTCTCAGCCTCCTGGGTGGAGCAGTAATCACAATTTGTGGTCTGGCCCTTTGGCGGGCAGAGCAATCAAAGCAGTCTATAGCCCACTGTCTCCTGGCTGGGGCAGACAACAGTTGGACAGTCTGTGGGCTCGGGCATGGCAGAGCATCAAACAGTCTTTGGCCCTTAGCCTCCTGGCAGTTTTGTATTTTATTAGGAAAATTTTGCAAATCTTTTCTTTGGACCATACTGTGATTTTCTTACTTATGAGATCCGGCAGGGTTTGTCAGTAACACAGTATAATAATTAAGTTATATTTTACTCACTTTTTTCTAAATATTAAAATTAATTTGTAAACAATGGAACGTATATACTTTCCACCAAGAATTATACATTTAAATAGATACATAAAATTCTATTTAATTGTGTATATGTTCTCGTGTGTATAAATAATATGGAGACTATTTTCAAAAATTTAGGAACCCAACTGCGCATGCAAAATATGAGCACAACTTCATGCCTAAATTGTATATACAATCACACTAGCTGTACACACAAGTGAGATATCTTCAAATACAAATGACCAACCGGACACACAGCTGGCAGTTTGGATGTACAAATATTCAACTGGTCAATGGAAGCACAGGAACTGTGTACAAATTAAGCAAAATGTGCATATGTGTACATACAACTGCACCTGGTGTTTGTGAAATTAGGCCTTTCACATTTAAGTATTCCTGTATTCAGTCACCCACCCCAACTCCCCCCAAAATGAAGAAGCAACATACTTAACTCACATTTGTTATCTATAAAAGAAAGATGTAATTGAATGTGCTAATAATAAAATCTGAACACAAATGTATAGCTAGTTGTATTATTCAATTAAAAGTATAACCTATAACTTCTCCTTGAGGCACAAGGAAAATGTTTCAAACTCTCTTAAATCTGAGTCTTTTTTAAAACTCAAAACATCTGCATATACCATGTTGTCATTATATTGACATGAAACGTTGTTGTCATATTGAAATGACTTTTTTTTGTTCAAAATTGTAGAAAGTGATGCTCTAGAATAAAATTAGGAGGAACATACATCTCCTTCTGTGTTCAGGTGGATAAAGCTAAAATCCTGTAGATTGTTGTTAAAATATATTTTATTGGAAGAAATTATTTCATTTTCTATCCTGAAAACTATTACATATTTTTGTTGGGTTAATAATTGAGTGGCATCACTTTTTTTTAATTTTCAGTCTCCTCTTTTTGTTTGGTTCTGCTTTCCCCCATGCCCAAAGTGGGAACCATTAGTTCAGGGGAAGGAAATACTGCTTTGAAAGCTAGTTCTACAGAACTTTTCCAGTGCTACTGTTGGGAACAGATTTAGTTTACTGCTCTTTATAATAATACCTTGTCTGACATGTCAAGATATGGACACTTATTGCTAATTAATGTGGCTGAGGACCACAATTCAATTGATGATGCCAAGAATTGAACTCCAGAGAAGTAGGAGTCATTGTGTCATTCTATGTTCTATAATCCCTGACTGATTACAAACCTTCTTATCCACATGTTGCTTTACCTGATAACAGCTAAATGCACTATGACAGCTCTGTTTTATAATTGCAGTAATGATTATGAAGCTCTGCATTCCTGTAATAACAGTACCTCTAAAGAAAGTTCAAAGTTTCATCTTCATTACTGAGAAAAGTGTTAGGTTTGATCCATTGAAATCATATGCCTGCATACAAAATAAGGTGGTCTTAATCTGTAAGGGATTTAGACACCTTACTGTGGAACATTGCCTTTCTAACTGTATTAACTCTTTCCAGACTTCACTAAATGATTTCAACACACCAAAGAACCAGCAGCAAACTGATTTTAGTAGCAGTGAACTTCAAAGCAGATAAGAGAGGATAAAAATAAATATTACTTACACCCAACAACAATTAACCCTTTGACCCATTGTTAATGGAAGTACTAATGCAGGGCTAGATCATATCATAGAAAGAAAATATCTGAGCTGTTCTAGTGTTTACCTGTAATTTCCTAAAGTATTTTCTTACATTAGGGACTCAGTTCCATAAATAAGTTCCACTTGGGTAACATATTTGTTGTTCTCCAGGGAGATGGTCTTCATGGTTGCTTGTTATTTGTGTTGTGTTATTCTGGCCATGCTCCACTGAATTTAGAGTTGTTGTAACAGGAACTTACATCTTAGCATATTAGGTAAGGCAGGTCAGATGGCCACAAAGGCAACGGCACTAATTCATCTCAGTGGCCCAATCTTGGCTTGTTTGTACATTTTCTTGCACTGTGTTACTCGTTAGACATGGCACACAGATTGACCCTGGTCATAATGCTAGTTGACAGAGCGGAAATAGGATGGTTTGGTTCATGACATGAAAGACGAATGTGATCAGTCCTACTGCTTGTTTGGGAGTAGGTGAAATGCTGCTTTCAGGAATGTGTGTTGAACAGAATACTCTAAACTTTGCCAACAGTCAGTGACCACCCTTCAGTGACCATCTTTGTCTGGAGAATTCCATACTTCAGTTTGCAACATATACAGTTCAGCCAGGAAAATTTCTTTTTGTATTTTAAAACCGTAAAAGTGATCTCTACAGCAGAATCAGTGTTCATCTCATCACAGCTTGAAAATGCCTCTGGACAACAGTAAAACCTTGGCAGAGTGCTGCTGACATCACTTACAGTCCCTGTGACACTAATCCAGCCGAGAGGTAAATTACATTATTAGTTTTGTTATTTTAATCTGCAGATTACTTTGGGTTTGCAGAGAATAGCACATTGTTTCCTGGGAGCCTTTTTCAATACCTTTCATTACATAAGCACATCTACTGTTCAACACCTTTCACAGCTTCTGGCTAGTTCTTCAAGCAGGAAGCCAGGAAATATAGAAGGGACAAAGGTTCATAAATCAGTGTAAATTACCTGATTTTTATTGAGATTATGGAGGAAGTTCTCTTAAATCTACATCACACAGTTTAAACCATGACAAGGTCTGGCCCACAAAAAGTCAGTGTGCTGACTGACAATATAAATGGACCTGCTGGTGCTAAGAGGCCCTGAACAATGTTTTGTGGTATCTTAATAAATACATTAGCTATGGGAATTGGAAAGAATAATGGTCTTTTGATGAAAGGTCTTGGTTCAATTCCCAGCCCTGCACAGACTTCCTATGTGAATTTGGGCAAGTCACTTACCCTCTGTGCCTCCATTCTCCCTCTGTAAAATTGGGATAATAACAATCCCCTATCTCACAAGAGTGTTGACATACATTACTTAATTTATTTTCACAGCTGCTCAGATATTACAGTACTGGGAATAATATATGTAAGTGTATAACTTCCTTGGTGTTCGTTACAGATTTTATCATATGGACTTACAGAAAAATCACCTTCTAGTCAGAGATTGGCCTGAGCTGCAGAGATCAAATTTGAATCCAAAGTTTTGCATCCAGGTTTTTGGGTTGACCTGTTCTCTGCTATTATATGCTGATAAAGTGACTAGAAAATAATTATGAAAACAGATATTGAAGTATAACAGGGAGAGTTAACTATCACTACAGAAACTTAGTTCTGACATCATTACAATAGTTTTTGGTTTTAATTAGCATTCCAGCAGATCCACTGGCATGTGTTTTTTATCTAATTACTTCTGCTATTTTATCTGTCATATCCTTACCTTTTAACAGGGAAATGAAAATATGTATTGTTTCCTTGGCAGCAAAGAACAAAGCATCCTCTCCTAAGGAGACAATCTATTTCTAATTTCATCTTCTCATATATATATATAAAAGCACACACAAGGAAAACAATCCTCTGAAACTGTATTCAGTTTTATGAACACAGCACCATTTTCTGCTGTAAAAGGAACAGGAGTACTTGTGGCACCTTAGTCTCTAAGGTGCCACAAGTACTCCTGTTCTTTTTGCGGATACAGACTAACACGGCTGCTACTCTGAAACTTGCCATTTTCTACTGTGTTTGCTAGTGTTTGAAAAATGGAAACCTTTATATTCAGCGTAACCTAGAGACACACTAATGATCCACCCATCTCTGACGTGTTTCATTTATGCTCTGCTGATTGACTCATTTGCTTGTCCAACTTTAATGTTGCAGTAGTATTTCTATTTTTGTTGTTTAATCATTTTTGTTGCCTTTTGTGGAATTTGGAGCAGTAGGTTTTCAAATACAATACTTCTTAAAGGCTTGAAAACACGAAGTGTCCATAAGTCCTTTTTGTAGAACAGAATGTCTTATTATCCTTGTTCAAAAGATAAGGGGTAAGTTTCAGGGCACTGATGATGACACAACTCAAATAACATTCAGCTTCTGTATTTGGCAATTAGTCATTGATCAAATGGCAGCCTAAATGAGAAAACAATGTGAACAGTTCCTATGGAAAGTCACAGGCTAAGCAACCAGATTAGTTTGTAAATTGATGCTTCAGAACAAGAAGAGAAGAAATGCTGTGTCTGATTTTCAAAGTAGGCCTCCTGTTTAGGTGCAGTTGTGCCCCTACAATCGTGTCATTCTGACTTATTCATGCTTTTTCCTGATCATTCATGGTGTGTGCCAGTACGTGGGAATTCAAACTCACACTTACGAAACTGGAGGTCCAATTTGAAAGTCAGTCCCCCAAATACATCAACTCACACCTAAACAACCTGATATAGAACTAAAACATTGGGAAATGTTTCCCTCCATTATCTAAAAATGATTGATCTCTTTATAGCTAGCACTTGATATACTCTCATCCTCATCCTTGTTTCCTATCTAAATTGTCGATCCCATTTCCTAGATTCTACTATAGTGCTTTGTATATAGACATTCCATGCTGACTCAAGTTTCAACTGACTGGAAATTATTGCATCTGTGATCCTAAGAGTGACAACGGGGCTAGATATGACCTAATATCTGCTTGGAACCATCTGGTAGATTCATGCTCTCTGTAAATCTAACAGTTATCTTTCCACTTCAGGTGAGGGGCAAAGAAAAAAATATTTTTTACTTGCATTTTAGTTGTGTGATCCCAATTGTGTCTGTTTGTGCTTAGTGCTGTACAATCATACAAGGAGGTATGGTCTTCAAATTTGGATGGATGAAAATACCTCCATATTCACCTCCACATAGTACTTATAAACAGGAGTTGTAGCAGTCTGTTCATATGTCTTTGTGAATCTGGCCCATTATATTATCCGTTTGTGATAGCCAAGTTTTGTGATAACAGTCAGAGACAGCCCTCATTCAGACCCCATTCCTAAAACACAGAGAGGAATTTGAATGAGGATTCATGTTTGTCAAACTTTCTTTTTACATCCCACATGTGAACTTCAAAAGGTTCATTCTTCCTCCAGGAGTGCATAACTTTTTATGATTTTGATTTAAAAAAAGGGTCAGAAATGGGAAATATCACAGAAATCAGAACTAAGTGGACACTTATTCAGCATCTGATCTTACATAACCAGATAAATGTATGGCCAGACTGAATGAATCTAAAGCAGCTTGCAAATTATTTATTTTCATTTAAAAAATCAAATAATGTCTAGCTCTGACATCTTTCAGGGACTCGTAAATACAGATAATACAAATACAAGTTAGATAATTGTGCATGAATTCTTTTTGCCTTGCTGGGAAAGATAAGTCAGTGCTTTGTTCTGATTTTTGAAATACAGAATACAGTTCCTCTCCAAAGTATTGTATACATCTGTCTCCTTTTATTTAGATGTGCGCGAGCACGCACACACACACAGACATACTTCCAAAAGCTTTGTTTTAAGTAAAAGTTGTAAATGTTGATGTTCATCAGTATGTAACCAATGTAACGCTTGTCTTCCTTTATGTCCAATGCACTTGTTTCAGATGAACTATCTACAACGTAGGTATTCATAAATGAAGCGTGGCAGGAATATTGACAAGGTCATTATCTCAGTGGTGTAACAACTAAACTGTGATTTCAAAGGATTTCCTGGCAGGTAGATGCAGGTGCTTTGAAAGGCAAAAGCTGAAGTTTTAAATGCATTTCTGTCATCCAAGCATTACAGTTTACTTAGACTTTCCCCTGTTAAAGTGAGGTAACCAACAAGCAGCCTCTCACTAATGAGTGTCATTCCTCAGAAACTTCCCATGGTCACAGTGGGACAAATTTCCTTCCCACCCTGTGGAATTATGCATGTAAATCCCACTAGACTAGACAAGGAAATATCTTCAGCAATATACCTAAAGCCAGTAGGTAGGCGTGTGTGTGCTTGGTTTTTGTTTTAAGATGCTGTTGGAATTCAAGGTCAGGCCTGATAAACAGAATCACTCATGAATAGCCAAGGAATATATTAGCACTTGGCTGCTCCTTTTGTTGGCTCTGCTTTGTCTTTACTCTCCTTTCCCTTAAACCCCTTCTTTGTAGCATTTCGATGGGCTCTAGCTCTTATTGTGTTTGGACTTGATCCTGCCATTCAAAAACTCCCAATGTGCTTAGTAAGCACTGGTCCTAAATAAGCATCTCCAAAATCAGACAAGGAAAGGTAAAAGGGGATGGGATCAAATCAGAGAGCAGTGGAGATTTGGGAAGAGAAGGTAAAGTGTGAGATGAGTGAAAGAAAGTGATGAAATGAAAGAGAAGAGGAGGAGCAAGGGCATGAGAGAAGCATGGATAAATGGCAAAGAGAAACAGAACTCTAGTGTGTGAGAGAAAAGCAGACCCTTTAAAATATGTTTTTAAAACTCATCCCCCATCCCCCATACAAAACCCATTTCCCAGAGGCATTTTCAAGCTTTAAGGGGGGGTTGGGTGTGTGTGTGGAGGGTGTTTTTTATTTTTAAATATAAGAGTTTGAGGACTGGCCATCATGCCATGTGTGGTTGGCTCTGGCCTCTCCCTTCCTACAAGATTAGGGGGTTAGAAGCAGTATGAAGAAGCAGCATGCAGAAGGGCCTGGTTCATGTTTACCCTCCAACTTATTTGTGCTGGTAACGCAGCTGTATGGCTAGTTTTTGTGCACTTCCAGCCTCCAGTTTGGTTTCTGTGTCACTCAAAACAGTCTATCCAGATTAAAAGGTCATCTGCTGCTATTAGGAACATGCATAAGTAATAGAATCTGTTTCCATAGCAATGAAAACCTACCGTGTAAGCTCTCTGAAAAGCTCTTTTCCTGTTTTCTCTATATATTTAAGCTAAATGAAAGATAGGTCAGAAAGTTTATTATTTTTTAGAGCTACATTAAATTTAGTAGTAGAAAAGGGTATTTAAAAAAGAAACAAACCAAAAATCAGTCTGTTAAATCAATTAGAAAACCCTGTCAATTTACTTTTGTATTTTGGCTTATCTTTCCACCTTAGCCTATGGTAACCTGATGTCCCGATTTTATAGGGACAGTCCCCATATCGAGGCTTTTTCTTACAAAGGTGCCTCTTACCCCCTCCACCACATCCCCATTTTTCACACTTGCTATCTGGTCTACCTGAGCCCCAGATTAAATAAACAAACTATGATGAGCTTGTTTTATATGGTTTTTAACAGTACACATCGCACATCAAATCCGCCAAATACAAAGCTTCTTAAATTAAAGTGATTTTTAAAATATGTTTGCAAGATAACTTCATAAAGGTACCTAGAAGAAGCCTGCTACACACTTTCTCTTCAGTTTCATAAGCTGTTGGTTGAGGCATGCATTTGAAGCATTTCTGCCAATCTGTGTTTATTCTCTCCTGTTATAACAGATTGGATAACAGTCAGTGGTATTACATGCTGAGACAATTTTTTTTTTTATATACCTGCAACTAAAATGATGGAAAATATCTGGAACATGGACTGTTGCCAATAAACACTGATGCTGAAAGGTAGGTTAATGAAGGAAACATGATACAATCCAAGAATAAGCCTGGTGTATTAACACCTCCTCGGTCATTTTTAATGTTTCCTTTTTATTTTCATTACATTTCATTTTTTTTATTTTTGCTTAAGTATATTTTAGATAAGGAACTATCTTTGAACAGCAGTGAATGCAGTTTGGACTGACTCATTGCACTACTGAGTTTGAGTCACACATCAGTTTGCAAAGCATTTATGTTCTGGAACTTACAATAACAAGATGCACTAGAACCCACAAAGTAATTGCTTCATAAAATGGTTGAGCACAGACTTCCCAGTTCCTTCACAACTTTTGCAGACCCAGAATTCCTGACTCCAGGATCAGATTAAGGCATAGGAAATATAGGCTATGCATAAGACCTTGGCTCCTGGAGTCATGTGATGACAGCAGAATTTCAGCATTAAAAACAAACAAAATAACCAAGTATAACTGCAGTGACACTTGCCTGAGTATGGACAAAGTCTGCAACTATAGTTCTCAGAGAGCTGAACTGCCTTATTCATCTCTGTTGAGAGTTACCACCAAGATCCAATGCTCTGGAGCTCTGCCAATAGCATGCCACTATAAGACTGTGAAAAAGACGAGTGCACTTGACCTGGCTCACCCAACCGTCCAAGCTTCTGGGGTAAATACAGTGATGGCACCCTTACTATCAGCTCTTTTACTCCTGAGGAGACTGGAATTTACTGCTACTGCCATTCCAATTGGTAGAGTAGCTTAGTCTAGTGCATTCTTATTAAACTGGGTTGCAAACATATTTTTTTAAAACTGAAATATTTTCACCATTCTCTCTGCACCTGGACATACAGGTCTTTGTGAGCTATACCGACTAAACATGCTACCTGTAAATTTGTCATACATTTCTCTCTCCCCCCACCCTTTCATAAAAGAATGTGCTCTGTATGCGAATCTTCCATCAGAAGCTTTTGGGGACATGGACTGTCTTTGCCTTCCATGTTTGTACAGCACTTAGCATGATAGGGGCCTGCTCCATGACTTGTGCTCCCAGGCACTACTGCAACCAAATAATAAATAAATAGAGTGAGCCTGAACTTTGAATTTTTTTGGCTTTTGTCAGTTTGCATCTGATTTAGGGTTATACAAGTACAAAGATAGATCTGGTCTATGGCTTTGTGGGGAGTGAGGGTCAGAGGAAGAGAAGAGTAATAAAATGTAGGCTAAGAAAATGTATGTGACTGCCACTCCCATTAGCGGCATTTTTTTTTTTTAAATGTAGGGTCCATTTCATTTTTTATATTAAGGCACCTAAGGTGGTTTCTCCATGCATAGAAAAAAGAAATTAGATATTCCACTTTTTCTTTAATTAACTTGGTAGTTCATGCACAAAATAATAATCTAATGAATTCCACAATGAAACATTTTTTTCGTGTGGGAGGTGGTGGTGGTGGGATTGTGCTTTGCTTGTATTTTTGGAGTATGTCTCCCCCTCTGCTCAAGTGTTTGATTCTTTTGGCTGGGCATCCATTGTTTTCAGCAACATACTGTATTAGTGGTTTTTTTTTTTTTTTTTTTTACATTTTTGTCCCCTTCACACTTGCTAAACTGTTGTTTGAAACAGTTGTATTCTTGCAATTCATTTCATTTCAATATCAGATAATCAGAATATAGACAAAAAGCTTTACAGCAAATTCTTAATATATTGTCCATTTACTTGTTCACTGCTATTCCTTACCCTTTGCTATTTATAGAGGAATTTGCTACTCATCTCTCTCTCTCTCTCTCTCTTTTTTTTTTTTTCATTTGTCGCTGCATCTGCTATTGTATTTTCCAATTTGGAGAGGGTACACAACTGTATTACCAGAAGAGCTCTGAGTCAGAGTGTGATGCTAATTGTCTAACATACCTTAGAACATGCTTTGTTGCATTGTTGAAATATGTCAATAGCTGTTTTTTTAATGCGCAGTTACATTATTTGAAATATGTCTCATGAAATGTAAAAGGAAATTTGTGTTTGGGAGACAAGCTGCTAACCATCTTCTAATGATTGTTCTCCTGTTGAATTTTATGAGAAATTAAGTCACTGGAAATAAGGAATTCCTCAGAACAGGATAAGAAAATAACATGCTTGTTTTAAGCAGACATTTTGCCATGTCTCTTGACATTAGTATATGGCAGCAAGGGCAAATTTATTTATGTAATTGTTAAAGTGTCATTTGAAAGTAATTAAATAATAGCTTTAAGGTATGGTAGGTATTTTTGTATGGATATGCATGGGTCTCTTTCTGCTCAGATTCTAAAACAGACTCTCTTCAGCATCTTCTAATTTAAACCATTCTCTGCCATGTTAGCATGAAGAGATGCTTATAAGTACTCTGAATCTGTCACTGACTCTATGAGACTCCAATGTACCTCAGTTTCCTCATTTGTCAGATAGGTATAGTACTTGCATGCCAATATAACAGGTGTAATGTGATGTTGGCAGGGCCAGTGCTACCATTAAGGCAAATTAGGCAGTTGCCTTGGGCGCCAAGATTTGGGGGTGCCAAAAAGCGGTGCCCCAATTTTTTTTTACAGCGTTCCTGGGCTGGGCTGCCGGCGGCGCGCTGAAATGTGCGGCTCAGACTCCCTCTGCGGCCGCTCCACTTCTCCCGCCTCCCAGGCTTGCGGTGCCAATCAGCTGTTTGGTGCCACAATCCTGGGAGGGGAGGAGAATTAGAACGGGGGCGACGTGCTCGGGGAGGAGGCAGAGCAGAGGTGAGCTGGGGTGGGGAGCTGCCACACGGCTCCCCGGGCCGGGGGGGGGGGGGGATCTGCCAGGGGGGGGGGGGCGCCTCAGGGTGGGTGGGGGAGCTGCCGCAGGGCTCACCACCCCAGCTCACCTCTACTACGCCCCCTCCCCAAGCACGCCGTCGCAACTGCCAGTTTGTAAATAGTGCCCTCACACTGGGCTGGGTGGAGCGGGGCTGCCCCTGCCATGCCCCATTGCCTCTGGCTGGCCCCTCGCTCTGGGGACTGACCTCCCTGCGCCATGCTCCATTGCCTCCATGGGGACCCACAAATATGTTGGGCACCAGGGGCCCACAAAAGGTTAATCCGGCCCTGGGAAGAGGGAAGAAAATATTGCTCTCTTCCTCCTTTATTCTTAACTCTTGCAGATGGGCCACATTTTTCCTTTTATGGTAAGACAATACTCCTGTGCTTGGGGAATAAACAAGATTACAAAGGTCATCTCTTGTGTTGTCCAAAGGTTTCCTAATTAAACCTGAAACCATGAGACATTAATCCAGTTTACGTTTCATTACAAACCTGAATCTCAGACCAGGTTCACTGAATTTTGTGAATTTTCTGCAAATCTGGGCCAACTTTTGATCAAAGCTGGACAGTGATTTTTTTCATGCCCAAAAAACAGATAATTCTTGGGTCTTTTCCTCTGAGATTCACTTGAAATTATTGTGTGGGGGAGGAGAAGAAGATAAGGGTGGGGAGTAGTCAAAGTGTGCACAAACTCACATGAAGTGAAACTGGAAAAATGTTTGTATTGTGAGTATATCTTTATGACATAGTGCAGAGAATAAGAGCTGCTCAGTGAGTATTCTGGATAGAGGTAATGCATGAGGGGGCATGCGGGGTCACATGCCCCCTCTCCCCATTTTCTGCTTCACTTGTACTGAGCATGCTCACACAAACTGAGCATGCTCAATAACACTGCTGAAGCCAGTTGCCCTCCCTCTGCCATCCTCCCACTATCGGCAGGCATGGGTCATCTCTGATCATGGACCCTGTGGAACTAAGAAATTCTTCTTGAGCTCATATGGTACAGGCATGAACTTTTAGAGCTGGCATATGTGATTTCTATGATCCTTACATGCACTATGAAGTTTTAGTGACCACGTGTGATGTTCTGAAGGGATGGGACTAGAACATGTCAGGGGACTGGAGCATAAATGGTTGTGCCCAGTGGTTGGAGCCAGAACCAGAGGCCAGAGCCAATGGTCAGAGTAAATGTCAGGAATTGGAGCCCAGGATCAGAACTGGAGTCAGAGGCCAGAAATAGGAACCAAGGGTCAGAACTGGGTTTCCTCGACTTGGGCCAGGGCAGGAGTTGGGCTGGAAAAAAGCAGGAACAAGACTGGGAACAAGTAGGTGCAGAAGCTATTGCATCCAGGAGCGAATACTTTAAGCAGCCCATCTGCTGACTCTTCCAACCAAACGGAGGGAGTGATCCATCAGACAGTCTAGCTGATGCGGCCCAGCTATGCTGACTAGGCTGTCAGGAGACCTGAGGAGGCACAGCTGCAGGGCCTTATTCCTGACAGAACCTGAGTCTGCAGGGTGCGGGACTGCCAACACCTCCACGCCGTTACTCCATAGCCACAATAGGCCTGCAGACATTACCACGCTGACTGTGTGGAGATGAACACCACAGGATGTACCACGTCAGAAGGCTGGACTGACAGCTTCCCTTCTTCAGATGCTCGGTTAAAGCTCAGCAGGAGTTCCAGGAAATGTATGTGCAACGAGGTGGATTCCCCTGCCAGCTATAGTGACGGACCTGTATATTGGCTCACTCTCAGACTCCTGACTCCAGCTTGGACCCTTAGCTTTTGCCCTTGAACTCCAACACCAATCCTGACCCCTTGCTTCTGTACTTGGACTCTGACACTGACTTTGACCCCAGTTTTGGTATTGAGATTCTAGCTTTTGACCTCTGGTTTTGGTACTTGGGCTCTGACTCTGGATATGACCCAGGCTTTGCCCCCGGCTTTTGCTGGCTCTGTTCCTGCCCTTTGACATTTATACTAGGACCCCGGACCCAGTTCCAAACTTAGGTTACCATTTTTAGACTCCAACCCAAGTTTTGACTCCTGATCTTGACACCTCAGTTCTGGCGCCTGACTGTCCAAGCTGCAGGTGACATAAGTGTAAAGTTTCTAGAGATCCATGAAGCTATCACCGTGAGAACCCCCGATAAACTAGAACCATTGACTATAGTAGTACTGTGTTAATAATGAATTTTCAGTTCACTGGCAAAGCCAAAAAATAGTGTTTTTAAAAGGACCATGAAAATGGTCAGGATTTTTGGAAAATTGAAAAGTTGAAAAGAAAATTGTTTTGTGTTGAATGGAACATTTCATTAAAATCCAAAATTAAACATTTGATTTCAATTTTGGCCATCTTTAAATGGTTTTTGTTGGGGTGAGGGGCAATTTCAAACTAAAGTCATTTTGAACAACAAAAACAACAACACCTATTTTCAAAATGAAATGTTGAAACAAAATATTTGGGGGTTGGGAGGGGGAATTGTTTGTTGGATGCAGACAATTCAGCAAAATAGACTATTTTGCCAAAGCTACATATTTTTTTTTCCAAAATAAAGTTCTGACTGAAAAATTTTACCCAGCTCTAGACTGGGGTATATCTCTAGTGCAAAATAAACTGGGCTTTCTAAATGGTGGCGCTCAATCTTCTCTTCTCTGAAAAGTAACGTTTGACTACCTTCTCCTTTTGCTGCTGCACTATTGAAAATCTTAAGAGTTACACCCCTCTCTTACTGTACCAAAGATCTGAAAAAAATCAATCGATTTCTGCTTTCTTTGCCAAGTGTCCTTGAGTGCAGACATCACAACTACTTCTTGATTGCTGTCTGGACTGCAGAGGAACCAATAAATACAATCCTGTTACATTTTTGTGGACCAAAGTGCCAACATGTTGCCCCCGATTTCTTCATTTAGTAGCTAATGAGGAACAGCGATGTCATGATCCTATTGGCTTCTTGATTTTTTTTAATCCATACTCTTATTACAGACACAAATACAGGGACAAAAATGTAGCATTTACCCCCTGGCCTGAGGAAGGGATAATGCAGAACTGCTGTTCCCCATAGGGAGCTGAAGAAGGGACAGCATGCAGAGAAATTCTGAAGGATGAGGCAGCTCATTCTCCCCAGAAAGCCTATTTGATCCATGAGGCTAAGGACCTGCCTGCTCCCTTCTCCCTGTTGGCTCATATGCAACCTGGGTGCAGAGGGAGGGGGCAGACAGTTAAATAATTATACTCTGGCCCAAAGAAAATATTCATAGATTCATAGATTCTAGGACTGGAAGGGACCTCGAGAGGTCATCGAGTCCAGTCCCCTGCCCGCATGGCAGGACCAAATACTGTCTAGACCATCCCTGATAGACATTTATCTAACCTACTCTTAAATATCTCCAGAGATGGAGATTCCACAACCTCCCTAGGCACTTGTGATGAGCAAATATCAAAAGAATCAGTGATATCACTTTGGATAAGCATCAAAACCTCTCTGATCTGTATATTAGTCTGGAAATCTCATGAGATGAGATCTCCTAGGAGACTTTCAGCACTTTCTGATTTCTGCTAAATATTGCAAGTATAGCTTCTCTTAATGCTTCTTTAATATTTTAGCATTTTGGCTTCTAGTCTTGTGAGCCGCTCCTCCCTCCCCCCCAACACACACACACACACACACACACACACACACACACACACACACACACACACACACTGCAGTCTTCTTGTTTAAAAACTTTTCTGAACCTCCAAAAGACTCTGGTGTATGTGTGTGTGAGCGGAGGTGGTGAGCTCTGTTTGTTTAGTGTTAAAGGAATGTAGGATCAGGCCCTACATCAGGGACCAAATATCTAAGTGCATTTGAGAGAGACTTTTCTTGCCTTTAAATTGAAACTCCTTAAATATAGAAAAGAAAAAAAGGGTTTTTGGTTGGTTTATTTTTTGTTTTGTTTTTACAGTTGCATTTTACAGTTTCAATTGTCTTTGAAAATATCTTTTTAAAGACTTTTTTTAAACAACAAAAAATGTTTCAGTTGGGGAAAAACAAATCTTTTCTTTTTTTTTTTTTTTTTTTTTGCATGGCTGCTTTGAACTTGATTGTGAGTAAGCTTTGGTGCTCTGTTATAATCCTTTAAATGAAAATCAACACAATGGTAATCAGTGAAAAATGCACACACCATTTTAAGTATTGTTGCTTGTATGTCTGTTTCTTGTTGAGGTTTTTGAGGGATTTATTTTAAATTCTTTTACTTACATTTTTATTCTTATTCTAATTGATTTTGATAATGCCATCATCATGCCTAAAGATTTTGGCATTTTTCTTCTCCCATAATTCTTTCAGTCCAGCTAAAACATATAATTTTATCTTGTTCGCTGGAAACTGACTTTCTTGAGTTAATGAATACCCCATCAGCTACGTGGAATTCAGCCACTTTTTCTTCTGGGTGTCTGCAATTTGTCTGTCTGTCTCCCTCTTCCCCCAACCTGCAGATCTCACAGCTCTACTCCTTTTCTACTCTTAATCAAAGATACATCCCCTAAGTATTCTCAAAAATATGTCACACATTGATAGGGCTTTATTCTAGCTTTCAAATCGTATACAAAAGATCTGTCTGCTGCTGCTGTGACTTTTGATAACTTATTAGCATTGGAAGATTTTGAAAAGTGGTGTGATTTTTCTTCACTTACAAACTATTTTTCATTTAAGGAGAAGATTACAGCAGGCATTGTCTATCACTTTTTCTCTTCAACTTTCCATTCCTTCTCTTAACTGATTGGATGAAATTCTACAGAGTTTCCATATATAGCCTACAGTTGCACAAAATATTGCCACCCTGTCCTGAAAGTATGTAATTTAAGTAAACTGCTCACTTTAGAGCATCTCTGAACATTAGAGGATTGCTGCATACCACTGGCACAAAGTATTATTTTTAGAGCTTCATTTTTCTGGTGACCACTAACTGCCCTTAAAAAACAATGGTTAGAAAACTAACTTGTTCTTCAATATGTAGTTACATGATTTAAAACAGAATAGGGGGAAGGGGGAGAACACCTGCTGAGGTAGACATAAAAACACTGAGACATAGACACCATAATGTGATAGAATGTGGATGCCACAACTTTATTTAAAACTATTACAGAATTGGAGTAACCACCCAAAATAGCTGGCAGGATCGTTCCAGTGCAGTTCTAAGTGGGTTCCAATAGTGCAGTAGTTCTCAACCTATTTACCATTGTGGGCTGAATATGCGGCCCACAATGTGTTATGTGGGCCTCATCCAATACTACCTGTATGGCCCTGAAGATGTCACATGGGCAACAGCCCTGTGCTGATTGGGCTGCAAGTTGAGAATCACTGTAATAGTGTGTTATGAACCTGAGTGTGGCTCTGAAGGCCATGCCAATTCTAGGCCCTCAGGCCTGCCAAGAGACCCTGTCAGGGTCCTGACCTCTCCCTTCTCCCACAACAAAGATAGTTGAAATGGGACAGGATGGAGATGAGGGAAGCCACGAACTATGCCAGACACAGAGGCAGAGAATGCTGTGCGAGTGCCCAGGGCAAATGCCCAAGCAGCTCATTGGGCTCTAGGGTCCTCAATCAGACACTTCTTAACCCACCAGCTGCACTATAATCTGCCAAAGTTGGGACATTTTACCTTTTGTGCCCTGACCTCCCCCACCAACCAGACTTCCTGGATGCCAAGTGGAAGGAGAAATAACTCACCCAGCAGTCTCCCAATTTTGCTATATAGGAATAAATCCCTTCCAGATCCTCAAAAGGCAGTCGTCTGAATCTCCAGCATCACAGGAAATCCAGCAGACTAGTTTAAAGGTGGGGCTGAAACAGGAAGTCCTCATGCCCAGGAAGCTGCCTATACCCCTCCCTCACCAGACAGGAACCAATCATAGCGCCTTGCACCACCACCCAATGGCGGCAGCAGCAGTGGATGGGACAAGCCCTAGCACTTGAATGTTGCATGGATCCTTCTTTCTTCCGCTTGCCCCCTCTCACCACACCACCACAAGGAAAAGAAAAGAAAAGGAGGAGAAAATGAAGCATAGTATGGTGTGTATTTAAGAGGGTCATAGGGAATGCTGCTCCCAGCCCAGCAGATTCCCCAAGCAGGAGTGTCAGTGTTGCTCCCAGACCACCTCCCTTGCCCCAGCAAGCAAGATATATAATAATTTAAAATAAAACTTTTCAAGGTTTAAAATAATATAAAATATTTTTTAAAAAAACACTACCAATCTTCCTTCTTTTCAGGGGAAAATTAAGCACAGATTATAACTGTAGATAGAAAATTTCCTTTATTAATGAGAGCAGCCTACTTCAATTTCTGTGTACTACACTGATAGCTCTATTAGGATTGATTGAAATTTACGTCTGAATTTCATAGATGTTGAGAAGAATATATTGAATCATTATGAGCTAAATAGAGTATTGGGTACTAGAGGGAGGAGGGATAAGTGGAAGAGAGATGGGATGGAAGACAGATGGTGTTGCCTTCTCATTTTTTGGAATTGACAAGTCCCAAAATGTATAAGGAAAAGTAGAATGATCATCCATCAGGATGACTGTGATGCTCAGTAAGCAATAATGATACAAGACCACACACATTTCCAATGTGTGTAGTGATAGTTTTCCACCATATACCTCTGTTACATTAATATACATTGTGTATTGACTTACATTAGGGCTTCTATTTTAAGCATTCAAAACTCAAGATGAAAAAGAGATTGTCTTTGCAGAAGTGTTGAAACCTATATGGGGTTGTAGGAGAGGTAGTACCTCTGAAAGTCATATTATTTTTGAGAGATCCTCTTTTGGTGGTTCACATTTCGCATCTAGCTCTCCCTTTGTCTGGTGGGCTAAACCAGGTAGAGGGTAGTCAAGAGGGGAAATTCCTATCCACAGCATACTAAGGCTGCTTTAGTGGGCTGGATGAAGGAGACTTCTTGGTCCAACAACTGGAAAGTCACTGCAGCAACATATTGTGGAATATCTAAGGCTTAGAGGAAAAATTTGATAGCATTACCAATAATATACTGTATTTGAAAAGTGCAGTGTATTCAAACAGGCCATCCTTCAAGACTCAGAAGAAACTTTAGGCAAAAATCAAGGATGGCACCAGGACTGATTTGCTGAAAATAATGATGAAATCAAAAAGCTCCTCCAGGAAAAGAACAATGTATTTATGTTTTGGCAAAAAGGACAGTGAATCAGAGACAGATAGATAAATTAAGGTATCTGCAAGCCAAGATCAACCATAGCTTCATATTCTACAGGGTAACTGGTGGAAAAGTAAAGCAGAAGAAATACAGTATTATGCTGATACTGACAATGTAAACATTTGTTTTCTGACTTCCTGAAGACTATTTAGTGGAGGTGGTCCTAATTTTTATGGGCCATAGAGTTCAGATGATCTGCCTTAATTAAAGACAAAAGAGGCATCTCTGAAAGATGGGTGCAGCACTCTACTAAGCTACTCAGCCATACCTCTACTGTCAACTGACAGGTACTAGAGGAACTAACCCCAGCACCTCATACATGACGAAATTGCTGAGTTACCTACCATCGAGAGAGTGCAAAAAGCTATCAAAAATGGTATCGAGTATATCACCAGGCAAAGACAACATATCAGATGAAATCTTTAAACTTGCAGTCCCCCAACCACTGAACTAGGTATACAAAATTATTAAGGATATCTGGGAAACTGAAAGAATTCCTCAGGATTTCAAAGATGCAATCATAGTTATATTATGCAACAAATCTGACTACCCAGTATCTCCTTGCTATCTGTAGATGAGCAAAATATAAGTGAGGATTTTACCAATCTGTTTGTTAAAATAGTGTCTGAAAAGCTTCTATCAGAGGCCCAGTATGGATTTAGATGGTCAGAATACCATAAACATAATTTTCATTGTGAGAAAGATTCAGGAAAAATGCACTAAACAAAATATGGAACTTTGAAGACAAAGCCAAGGATAGACCTGAATGGAGAGCAACTATCAATAACAATTGTAAACAATTTGAGAAAGACAGATGTGAAAAACCGATTGGGGGAAAAAAAGGGCCAAATGTCAAGCCAAGTCTTCAATGAGAACCTATGCATTCCTATGTGATATCTACTCATAACCTTGCTGCTCACAGATGGGACTATACTGACACAAAAGAACACATGAGATGCTGTGATGTCATCATTGGATACAACGGAGAGCCAGACTGCTATCTGTGGTCTGAGTGAAGACTATGTTGGTTATTCAGGTTGAGAATGGAGTCATGTAGACTGGGAGTGATGGAAGGGAGGTAGTTGGGATGTCCAAATAAGGACATATTTGGAATGCAAAGACCACCACTGTCACCCAAACCCTGTAGTTACATCTAGGAAATACTAGCCTCCTATAGCAGGCTGTCGCTGGAGATACTGTTCCTTAAGCCCCCAGGTTTATGAGCTCTCTAATAAAAAATAATTTACAAAAATCTGTCCAGAATGACAGTGGCAGACATTTTAAAAAACTTAAATGGTTTTGGGTATAAAATAAGGAAGTCAAATGTTATGTACTATTGTACAGAAGTTCCGGTCAAGGGTTGGACTTCATTATGCCAGGTGGTGTACAAACAGATGCTCCCTGTCTTCAGACACTTACTGTCTCATCACAATATAAGCTAATGGAGGCAGAGGAAATGGCGGGACTTTTCTCCCTGTCCACACAATTTGTCAAGGACTTTGTTTCATTTTTTTCTTTGTTCTCTTCTGAAGCATCAGATTATTGACCATTGCAAGATTTCAAGGGCCAGTGGTGTGATCTTATGTTTTTCCATTCACATAGAGCAAAGCAAATATACTTTCAGCATAAATGACTATTTCAGGGTAAAAAAAAACCCCACCTAAACAAGAGCAACAAAAGTGGAGTCTTCATAAGAAAGAATAGCATGTCGTCTTGGCTGCCAGTGGCATTGGCTCTGTCTCAAAAAATTGCATGTGCCTTACAGCCAAGCAGATTCCTAGAAATTTGTATTTGCAGTACTTAAAAACAAAATAATAAATTACAAGCTTTGTACACTGCATAACTGGAATGAAATTCCATGTCTTTGTCCACAGACAGAACAATGGTCTCTTTCTTTAAATAAACTAAATTAAAAACTAGTATAATTCAAAGTCACAATCCATCTCTGATATTATTCTACTGATTTCAGTGCAATTATACCAGCATGAATTTGCCCTGAGATGTATCTCCCTCCCAGATTCCCTCTCTTCCCTGATAAGTTGGATCACTGATGTTTCAATGAACAAAACTGTCTGTTTCTGTCATTTAAAGAAGCTTATGGTAGCAAAGGCAAAATATCAAAAGGGAGAATTAAAAATGGTGGTGTGATTTACAAGAGAGCAACTATATTCATATTATTGTTCTTCCAAAATTAAGACCCATTTCTATGCCTCTGGTCTCTAATTCTTCATTTTAATTTTTGAAAGTGATAGAATAGATGTTTTTGATTGTTGTTTTAATATGGTTTTGATATCTCTGGATAGTTTCCAACAGCCAATCAACATCAAAGTGAAATATTTTAATTGGACATAAATATTGCCTTGGTGCATTTCTTATAATTATCTTCAACATTAGAAGATTATTAATGTTTACCAGGTCCCAAAAGTCTCAGCTAGGTTCTTGGTTGTGACTGAAAACTGCACAGCACAGCTCAGGAGCAGTGTGTGCAAAGGTGGCATAGAACTCATCTTTGCGCTTCTCTAATCCTTGGCTGACTGTTTGCAGGGCTGGTTCCCACAATAAATCAGAGTAGCTAAAAGGCTACTTTGTTATACCAGCTACCAAAATCCCCAAAAGGCTAAATCAGAATCAGCTGGGCACCAGGAATCTCTGGCCAGGCCCTCTTCATTCCGGATACACCACTTGTGCCAGCAGCAGGAATGGAAAGGTTGTGTCAGACCTACCATTGCACCTCTAAACCACTGGAAAATCCCTACCTCTTGGGGTGAATATCCTGTGGCTGCCTATGCAGTAAGTAAGGTTGTGTGGTGGTGGATTTACTAAATAGGGAATTACAACACTCATCAGCACCCCTCTGCACTGCATATCTCCTTACTCCTGGCCAGGTAAGGGAAAAGATCCTGAACCGACAAGTGGTCGGGCTCTGTCAGGAAGTGGCAGCTGTATGGCTATCTTTAGAGAAACTGGAGGCAGAAAAGATTCCCAAGGAACCATACACCGAGATGCATGTGAAACAGATTGTGATTGCAAGATCTTACAGCTGGTTGCAAGTCTGTGTGGGATTTAAGGGGGGGCAGCAATGGCTGGGCAGGGAGCCAGTGCAGAAGGGCACTACTGAGAGACACTGACTGAGCCTAACTAACATTATGAGTCAATTCAAAAAATTAAATAGTCTAATTCCAGCCAAACTGACATAAAATGAAATATTTCATTTTGATTTTTTCCAACAGAAAATTTCAGTTTTGTGGCAAATTCCCAAACAGCTCTTCTGTATGTGCAGTTTTTCAGAATGTCCAGATCAGAGCTACAGGGTGTGAAGGCCAGGCAGCAATACATACATATTTCATAAGTGCATATACATCAGACTTGCCTTGTGTGCAACTCCAGGCCTCATGCTTTCAGTTAAGTTAAAAACTAGGAAGTATAGACTTTGGACATCACAATTTAAATGTAACCCCTTAAAGCTAATGGGTTTCACTGGAATCACTGGAGACATGATTGAAAGGTAGTGAGTAGCATAGAATATGGCAGGCAGAATCTGTTACTTGGAGTGATGCATGAGATGGGAAGAAGCCAGCCTTGCCTCTTGAAGCCTAGTGTTTGTTCCCAGGACTGCCAGGAAAAAAATGCTTTTTATTTAAAAATTAAGCAAATTTGATTTGGAAATCAGTGAGATGCAATGTGTATGGAAATCCCCAGTGCCATTCTATAAAGTCAATTTCTGGGGTGCTACCATGCTTTAACTATGAATTTGCCTGTTTTTAAATATTTGGGGCTTGGTTTGTTTTAAGTAGAAACCCTTCTGTATTTGCCAACAGCCCAACACGGTCACTGGATTATCAAGAATTGACTGATAGTTTTGTAAAGTGCTTTGTACCCTGTTTTGTTTTGTTTTTTTCTTTTTCTTTTTCAACTTTTCACTAAAAAGAATCACACAGCATTTCAGGCAAAAAAGCTGAGACAAACAGACTTGCAGCATATATAATCTGGAATCCAATTGTTGTATTTTTAACATAGTAAGCAGTTAAGTGATGGTATTTGCCATTTAGAAACAATTTCATTCCTCAATAAATCATGATAGTGGACAGTGGGGATACTGTGTGACAGTCACTGAAGGCTTTGCTGATGTCAGCTTAGTATTCCAAGTCCACTATTTTTCTTTTTTACTGCTATTTGTATGAGCAGTATGAATTCACCTATATAATTTGCATCAGTGAAACACTAAATTTCAGGAAGAGAAAAATACAAGTGTAGGATTGTGCATAAACAAAGAACTAAGGAAAGAGATTGCTGAAGCTCTTAGTGGTCTTATCAGAATTCGCACCCTATAATGTTAGGTGATGTTCAAGCATACAGTAAAAGACAGTCGTTTTGCTGAATTAGCTACCTTGTTATTAAGCTGTACCTTGAAATTTACATAAAGAAAAAAATTACATGGGAGGTACAAAAAACCCCAAGGAATGAGTCATGAAACAGTGCCATGGATTAATCTGTATTTTTCTTACTCTGGTACATCAAGGAAGATTTTTAGCCACCTACAATATGATTACTGTTCAAAAATGTTTTTTTTTTTTTAATATTTCCTTGGGCTATGGTAACTTCGGTGGGATGTTGAGTCCCTACACAGAGATCATGCTGCTGCAGCAAGAAGGGAGAGGGCAGAAACCAGAAACCAGCTCTCTTACAGAAAGTCTCCTCCAAGAGCCGCTCTGCATCACTCAGCAAAGAAAGGTCTTTTTAAATGTATTTATTTATTTATTTTATTTTTGACTTTTATGAAGCCATGGTTTCACATGGCTTTCAGTAGCTGATGTATCTCAGGAGACCGCAATTATTTCTACTATTTCTACTATTCTTCTATTTTTTCAAGAAAAAATACCACATTTTCCAAATATCCTTACATATATTCAAGAGCATATCTGATTGTAATCAAGTTCTCAGCAGATATTTAATAACTTTCTCAGGGCCTGATCCTGAAAAGGTACTACTCCCAGTATTAACTACTGTCCTCAGTAGTAAGTGCTTGCGAGACTGGATCCGAATTTTGTACTTTTTCATTGTTGGATAATACAGTGGAAATGCAAATGGTATTTTATCTATTTATGTCAATGTCTGCCTCTAAAATCTACCACCTTGAAACAATAAACTCAAGACTCTTTTACTCATGTTGGGACCTTTATTTCATTACTTTTATATTCTCCAGTTATGCCCAAACTCTTCCCACCCAGTTGCATTATCATTAAGTTCATAACTTCATCAAAATTCATAAGTTTGTTCCTGTTATGTACTATCACTTCTTTCTTGTCTCCATTCTTTGTGACAGAGGAAAGCAGTAAGCAAAATATGGCAATCAAGTTTATCTTCTACTAACTGAAGCAAACTGACACCTTGCACCATTTAATGCACTCCACCAGCTCACTAAATCAAAAGCCAAACATCTTTCTTAGGTTAATATGATGCATTGTGGAAAGGTTGTGTCACTTTGACTTATCTACAATGGGTACTAATTAAGTAGCCTGCGTGATTTATGATGAGTATTTTTCACGCTATTAGAATTTCTAATCTGTATCTAGAATAAATTGAGAAAGTACCAAGACATGAGGTAATATAGAAGGAAATAATAGGAAGAGGATGGATGCAGTTGATGCTACTTCAGCTCCCTGTTCATCATACGGAGGCTGCTCTTGCAGGTATCATTGAGGAAATCTTTCCATTGAAGTCAGTGATGTCAAGGACTGAATAATCAGGACAAATATGTAGGAATTTGGGGTGAAATCCTGGCCCTAGTGAAGTCAATGGGAGTTTGACTATTGACTTCGGTAGAGCCAGGATATCATTGTTGGTCTCCACTCAACAGTGTAACCTTCGTGTTTTGTTTCTCTTCTGTCTCTGCTATGCAGAATGTGTCTTAAAGTGTAAGAGCTCAAAGAGTATCTTTCCTGGGTGTTTGTGTAATACAAAATAAAATGAGCCTACTAAAAGACTTCTGAAAAACATGCAGAGAAAACTCTCTGTGCACAGATCTCACCTCTCCTGTGTGTAAAAAGAGGTCAGCTACCTATGTGACACTAATCCCCTTTACTAGGACCCACTGCATGGCTTTCTGTAGGTATATGCCATGGGGAGAGGTCAGAATGGGGACTGGGTGAGCTGGGGAAGGAGTGGGTGCACCAGGAGGCATGTCATCCTTCCCACTTATTCTAAGGGATTAAGGTAAAAATAGCTGGACACACACCTCACTATTGTTTTGGAAAGGAGGCTATTCAGAAGTTTTTGAATATTAAAACAAGACCCACAGCAGCCCCCTAACTGCACAAATTAAACTTACCTATCAAATGTATGGCAGATTCCATTTAAGATTTCTCAGTTACTTTCCCTGTTTGAGCAATTAACACTATTTTCTTACACTGTGTGTACTGGATACGTAGAATTTAAAATCAGAATGCATTACTGTCTTAAAATGTTCTCATAGACTTTAAGGTCAGAAAGGACGATCATGATTATCTAGTCTGACCTCCTGCACATCAGAGGCCATATCACCTCATTCCTGTACCAGACCCATAACCTCTGCCTGAGTTACTGAAGTCCTCAAACCTTGATTTAAGACTTCAAGTTCCGGAGAACCTACCATTTACTCTAGTTCAAACCAGCGAGTCACCCATCTCCCTTGCTGGAGAGGAAGGCCAAACAAAAAATACGGGGTCTCTGCCAGTCTGACCAGGGGGGAAATTTCTTTCCAACCACAAATATGGTGATTAGTTAGGCCCTGAGCATGTTGACAAGACCGACCAGTGGGACACCAGGGAAAGAATTATCTGTATTATCTTAGAGCCTGACCCATCTATGGTCCTTGTCCAGCTCTTGGAGATATTTGCTAATAGCAGTCGCAGATACGCCATATGCCATTATAGGCAACCTCATCATACCATCCTCTCCATAAACTTATCAAACTTAGTCTTGAAACTAGTTAGGTTTTTTGACCCCACTATTCCCCTTGGAAGGCTGTTCTCGAGTTTCACTCCTCTGGTGGTTAGAAACCTTTGCCTAATTTTAAAACCTAAACTTGTTGATGACCTTTTATATCCATTTGTTCTAGTGTGAACATTGGCCCTTAACTTAAAGAACTCCTCTCCCTCTTTAGTGTTTATCCCTCTGATGTATTTATAAAGAGCAATCATATTTCCCTTCAGCCTTCATTTTGTTAGGCTAAACAAGTCAAGCTCCTTAAGTCTCCTCTTCATAAGGTAGGTTTTCAATTCCTTGGATCACCCTAGTAGCCCTTCTCTGCACCTGTCCCAGATTCATCTTCCTTAAACATGGGAGACCAGAATTGCACACAGTATTTCTGTGAGGTCTCACAGTACCTTGTATAATTGTAATAATACTTCCCTATCTCTACTGGAAATTAATGTATTCGTTCCTGAACTGAAGACAGACTTATTCATAGGCTAAAGGCACTTAACATCCATGCACACGTGCATGCACTGCTTCACATTATAGCTAGCTTTCACAGCCTGCAGCTTGCCTAGTTAAGGCCTCCATTGAATTCCAACCTAACCTTGCATTGTGAGATTGCATGGCTTTCATGATTCTTCAGAGCATGTTTTACTTAATCAGGCAGTTGGAGATCCATTTTCAGAATAGTGCTTTGACTGTAAAAGCACAAATCCTGTTATTTATTCACAAAATCTGTTTGCTCTACTCCCATGCACTGCTTTGAATGTTCCCCTCAATCTTCCAGCTGGCAAAAGCAAAGTTGGAGCAGTGTTTTAATCCAGCAAAGTGAGAGCAAATTAGATACATCCATGAAACAACCTTGCAAGGGAAGGTGGATAAGTAGAAAAACATAGCAAAGCCACTATTCAATCAGGCAGAACAGAAACAAAAGAGCACAGGTAGTCAGAGTGAGTCCCACTGAGATAGTTACCATTCTAGGCAAAACCCAGAGTATAGCAGCCTTTGCATATGCCCATTAATTCACTTTCCTTAAAATTCAACACAACCAGAATGAAGCAGATTTAAAATCCACCTGTAAATTAGTCAAATCTGAGCAGAATAGATTTTTACACACTAAAAATATGACAAAGTACAGATGCAGGATTCTTATGGAGGTGGTGTCAGAAGGTTTAAATACAGTCAAGCACTCTCTAAATAGAACTTATTTAAAATGTCACACCAATTAGCAGAAGTTTAAAAACCTCAGAGAGAAACACACTCTGAGATCTCTTCTAAACTTGGCAAAACACAACAAGGCACATGCCCAACCTCGAAAACTAGCCAGGGCTATAAGCCAAAGCTCTAACAGTTGAAGTCAGACTGCTATTATGTTGGAAATGTTTCCAACACCTCACCGATCACAATGAATGTAAAGAGAGACAGCTGGACTCAAAACAAATACAGAAGCTGCATTTGTTGTTTATTAAGGGCCAGATGCTCCTCTCTCCTTCAGAGCACAGTTGTGAGACTGCACAGAAGGAAACGGTGGCATGCTGTATGTTCTTTCATTCTATTGAGCCAATGACAGCCCCTCTGTGAAAATAACTCCTACTAGAAACTGGGTGATGGAAAGCCTGGTCAGCTGAAATGGTCAATTGGGGAGCAAGTGTTACAACTTGGCACAGTTCATACCATCACTGATTGGTGGAAAGATCAATCAGTTGGTCTCCTGTGCTTCCAAGACAACTGAGTCTTGTCACCATTTCCAGATCTGGGGCCCTAAGGCATAATCATGAGCTCAGACCTCTTATCTGACACTTTTGTGTGGGTGGGATGGGGACATTGCTGCCCTGCTGCCCTAAGCCCCCAAATCAGTGTTTGAGACAGAGTCCCCAAGTTGCTTACACCTGATCCCTCATCTAGGCTGTGGGCACTCTGGACTTTTAATCCCTTTGATGACATGGTAGGAAAGCAAGGAACATAGGCATAGCCAACACATTTCTTAACCACATAAGCTGTACTCTTAAAAGCATTCATGGGTTACAGATCTTTGAAAACAACAAAAGTCCTGAGTTCCACTCTCCCCTAGTCTGATACCATCCCTTTTGTGAGTCCAGGCTTTCTCTGTATTTCAGGCTGGGGAGAGTCCCTCTTGTCCTTTCTCTGCTGCAGGTCCTCCTTATGTGTGGCAATGGTCAGAACTCTGCTCTTAAAAAGGATATCTCTTCTGTGCCAACTGCTTAACTCGGCCCTGGTCTACACTACAGAATTACTTTGGTATAACTATGTCACTCAGGGGTGTGAATAATCCACACCCCGAGTGACATAGTTATACCGACCTAAGCATTGCTGTAAACAGTGCTATGTTGGCAGAAGAGCTTCTCCTGCCTCTTGTGGAGGTGGAGTTATTAAGACAATGGGAGAGCTCTCTCCCATCATCTGAGGGCATTTTCACCAGAAATGCCAGAGTTTGTAGTTTGGACTTGTACTGAGAAGCTCCAGACCTTCTCCCCTTCACCCACTGCCTTTGTCGTGCCTGGCCTACCTGTGGGCCCTCATTTAGGAAAACCATTGTTTTGGGTGGGCCATCATTTGAGAGACAGTCAAAGCTGATGGCCCCAGATTACAATCTTGATGGCTGCTCAGTGATGGTCCTTCAAAGAGAAGCCAAGCACTTTTCCTGAACAGGGAAACTGTCTATAATGGAGTACAATCGGTTGTCTTTGGGCATGTCCAGTCTTGTGTTCAACATCTAGTACAAAATGGAGTTCCTAATCTGATACAGATTTATCCCACTGTCACGTCAGCCATTCAAATCAGCATGTAACCTTACAAAAGAGAGCTAAAGTGTTCAGTAAGGATGATGGAGTGGATAATGCTCCTTGGAGCAGCATTAATATCCTGACTGTGGCATTAACCCCCTCACAGAGGGAGTTAATACACACTTGTAGTGAGGCTAGTCCATCTTCTGTATTTCTAGAACTTCATGTATTACAAATGCTGAATTCCACCCCCACCCCTGGCTTTTTATGGCATCTTTACAACCCTACCTGTCATCAGAGCAGTATACAGGGCCAGGGGCCAGAATAGGACCTTGAGACTCTGATCTGGAAACAAATATTGAGTCAATGTAGGGGGTAGAGCACCAGTGTGATGTGTTTTCAACAGTCTGTCTTGCTTAATAGGTTGGCAGATATATATTCGCAATGACTATGCAGTGTTGGGGACTGAGCCTTTAAGGGCTGAGCTTCCCAGGAAGAGTCTGGGCGGGTTTCTGTGAAACTCTTGTTGTTTTGCATAGCCAGTTGGAACTGGACATGGAATAAACACAGAGTTTTTGCAAGCTCCTTAAGTACTAGGGTGGGATCTACAGATTTAGGCACTTATGTCCCGGTTTTGTCTTGACTGTGACCCACAAAACTCCTGCCCAACCCTATAGGAGCCAAGTGATTTCAGGCATTTAATTTTTAAGGGTAAAAGTTCCATAGGTGCCAGTATTCCTTCTGCCTCTAAGCTGCCTCACTCTAGGCATGGATGCCTATCACCCACCTAAGCCCCAGAGCAATTCACAAACCAAGGAGGAAGGTGGACGAATGTCTAGGTCACATATGGGGCCCGATCCAGTAGGTGTGCTCAGAGGCTGCCTATCAGATTGGGGTCCATTCAAAATTGAGGAGGAGAAGATGGAAACGGTGGTGATGCCAGCTTTATAACCAGGCTTGGCACAATTCAATTTTTATTTTTGATAATTTCAGTCAATAATATATTTATTTTTAAGCATTTCTTTTTCTATGTTTATCCATTTAAATTTTCACAGTTGCAGGAAATTATGGGGGTGGGGGATAAGAAATAGAGGGCTCAGACAATTATTTAATGACAGTAGATTTTGAGACTCAAAATTTTAAAGCGTTACAAACATTAAAATTCAATTTGTCAATATCCTATATCAAAATATACCAAGTAAATATCCTTTAATCAAATCAAAGTTTTCAAGTAGCATTTTCTTTGCCTATGTATAAATTTCAATTATTATTGATGGAAAAAATGTTTGGTTGGTTTGTGTGTACATTGAGAAATTGATGTTTATTGACATTTGCCAATAGAAATCTAGTCCTTCCTAGCTTACTTGTGACTTCATTCCAATGGTTAGAATGCTTGCCTGGGATGTGGGAGAACTACTTCAGTCCCCCCTCTCTTCCACAGGGAGAGAGGATTCTCCAACCTCTCAGGAGAGTGCACTAACTACTGAGTTGTGGGACAGTCTGATGTGGGGCTCCCACAATCTCTCCTGTTGAAGCTGTTCCATGTGGATAAATGAAAGAGTGATTGGAGCAGGGGGACTGGATGTGGGGGCTCCCACCTCCCAAGTGGGAGCCCTAGCCCCTGGACTAGAGTCACTCACTGTATCTCTCTCTGACCTTAAAGTCTATGATTCTATGATTATTTAAGTACTTATCCACTGTGGAATGGCTTAAACAGGAGAGCTTGAGGAATCCCTACATCAGAATATCGCATAGCTCAGTGCACTCTTCTGAGAGGTGAGAGCCCCCTGTTCAGATCCTCCTCCACCACCACATCCTCTAGTGGCTTTGTGTGGAATAAGGCAGGCATCTAACACAGAGCTGCAAAAAATACCTTAGGCACCTAAACTACCTGATTCCAGACAGCTGGTTCCTGTTCATGGATTGCTAAGCAGAGATATGTGCCTCTCTGCAGCCTGGAATTAAGAGCCTGTCTCTGAGGGAGGGGTGTAATATACAGCCCTGTTGTTGGCATCTTCCACTCACTGGGAAGGGGAGCCACCTATCATGCTGGCTTTTGTGGATTGCATTCTACAAGTGCCTATCTCTCCTATTTTTATAGGAAACCTAGGCACCTAACTCAGGCTTTGTGGATCACAAGGTTGTTCCTTTGATTTTTCTAGGCACCTAAACATTTGGGGCTGTGGCACTCAGCATTGCAACCACATTGTGATTGGGATCTGGAACAGAAAACTCTGAGAGGGAGTACTGGAAGACCCAGTATTAACCCTTGACAAAGCAATTAGAATTTGCCAAGCAGAGGCAGTCCAGAATGACACTTGTGTAGGGTAGACAGTGCTCTGTCACTTAAATATAATAAAGAATAAAAAATACTACAAGAAAAGACAGCTGAGGCAGAAAGGCAAACTCAGAGTCCAGCAAAAATAATACACAAAACTGCATACACTGTGGCAACTAACATAAATCAGGACAATTCCTGGCATACAGAAAAAGATGCAAGGAGTGCAATGGATTACATCACTTGGTAAGAATTGGTAAGCGCCAGCAGTATGCCCACAGCATGGACGAAGAGGACAGCAACAGCACCATTCGCTCAGATAACTTCTTCATAGGAGCAATGGACAATGTTGCAGCAGAAGGTGATTGAACTATCAATCTGAAAGCAACTTGGAAATGTTTTACTTTTCATTTGGACACTGGTCACAAGTCAATATGTTGCTAGAACCTAGTAAGTCTAAAAGAAAAACCATAGATAGTAGGTAAACGGAAAATGCAAGGCTTTGAGTGGTGACCTTATCCCCATTTAAAGCCTTCTGTGAACTAAATTGATGAGTAAATAACAAACTGGAGAAGATACAATTGGTAATAGTGCCAGGGAAAAGAACACTCATTATTGGGTTAAAAATATATTTCAAGCCTTTCGAGAGACATTAGAAAAGCAGATGACCAAAACAGAAGACGACTTTGAGGATGTCTGTTAGGGGATAGAGAGGTGCTCAAATACAGAATAGAGCTCACTGGGGAGCTGGTTGGGAGAGTGGAGGTGGCATAGACGTAGGAACTTGGGGTGCGGGGGGTGCTGCAGAACCCCCAGGTTTTAGGTGGGACTCAGCTCCCGGCTCCGCATGATGCAGACAGGTGTGAGGGGGCTGGCTTTCAGTACCCCAACTATTAATGTTCCAGCACCACTGGGAGATGGGTATGAGGAGATTTGGTGAGTACCACGTGAAAAATTTCTGGGAGTGCCTCTGATATAAATGCTATTTGGGGGGGGGGAAAGCAGAAGAGCATAACCAGAGGCTCCAACCAGCTATAGAAAGATCCAGAACTCCTTGGCCAAAGCTAAACAACAAAAAAGTAAATTCTGTGTATTGGAAATTACATACCTGGGAGAGAAGTTAACACAGTACAGTTGAGACCATCAGAAACACCTCTGCCTCAACAGACAAGGAAGGGATACAAAGATTCCTTGGAATGGCGAAGTGTGTAGGGAAATTTGTGTTTAATCTATCTGCCTGAAGCAGTGCTACTGTGCAAAGATGTCCAGTGGAAATGGGATGCAAATCTCAATGAAGAGTTCGAGAAATTGAAGGAGTTAATTAAAGAGGCCCCAGTCCTGAAGTAATGTAACAGCAGCACAAAATAAAACTGCTCACTGACACCTCCAAGGACAGATTGAGACAGTCCTCTTATAACAGTGTGGTCAAAACTGAGACCAGCGATTTATGTATCACAGGTGCTAACAAAAACTGAGTGTTAGAATGCTCAAATAGCGAAGGCGGCTTTGGCTTCTTAATCCATGAGTGTAAAAACTACTGTGTTTGTTTATGGGAGCCCTGTGTTAACTGCAATGAACCATAAACCAGTTATTGCCATTGCCAAAAGAGCCCTGGCAGCCTCCTCAAGAATATGGTGATGTTTTTTTCAGCTACAACTGTATGACTTGCAAATAGAATACAAACCTGGGTGAGATTTGGTGTTGCAGACACACACTAGAGCATTTGACAAAAGTGCAGTGCTGCAAAGTCCAGAGCTAGATTTTGTACATTTCAAGATGATTAAAGCCTGCCCAGTCTCAGACAAAATGTGGACTGTGATTGCCAGAGCTACTGCTGAGGATGATACCCTGCAAAAAGTGATTAAGGTTATTAGCACAGAGTGGCTGGGATAGCATATTCCCAGGACCTATTATCAACTTAAAAGGGAGCTCAGTACTAAATGGGATTTTGTTAAAAGGCACCAGGATGGCAATTTCTAAGATGTTACAGAAAAATGTTATAAAGGATACATGAAGGTCATTTAGGAATTAAAAGCATCTAAGAGAAAGGTGAGATAAATGAGACAGAGGTCCACTGGAAAAAAATGTGTTCATGTATTTAAAGACTGGATCATAATGCATATGCATAAAAGGCTCAGGTTAGGTTGCACAGGCAACCTTAATTCTGGCATTTTCTAACTACTGAATGCTTGATTTGCAGCCTTAATGTTCTTTTAACTTACTTTTTGTGTGTGTGGTGTTTTACAGGGAATATTACATTTCCAAAGATTTATGTAGTTAAGATACTGTGGTTTGCAGATATTTCTTACACATGTAATAAATTGGAATATACTGTGTAAAAATCATAATTGTATTTATTTCACTTAGTTTCTAATTTCTTAATTTTGCTATTTAGGTAGATAGAAATCTACAAAGAAGCAATATTAGTCATTTAGAAAAATTTATCAAAACTCATTGTGTTTCTTTGAGTTCAGTGAGCCTAAACGTTAATAAAATTCTCCCTTTCAAATTACATCTACAAGGCAAACATTAGATAAGACCTTGTTATGAAGGATAAAATGTGATTGACTTGCTGGTTTTACACTTACTAATCTGGAACAAAGTTGTAGGTTGATGAAACAAGGTAAGATGATTCCGTTTAGATAAAGTAAAATAACACTTCATTCAAAGGCATAGTCACCCTTGCACACATTTCTGTATGCTATTTCTTTCCAGAAGATAACTGTAAATTGTAATACTTGTTTAAAAATGGAAAGTTCACACCAAAAGGATTTTATGTTTTGGGAAACTGATAGAGAATAAGAATAATTTGATAACCGTGATGGACTCAAACCAAGCCCAAAGATTTAAATATCCTTCAATGTTCAGTAAAGACAGTTTCACACTTTTTCCGCAACTTTATGGCTGAGTCCCATCTCTAGTACTGCACATGGTACTTCAGGAGACTTTTTCCGTTAGTTACTGACTAGAATTTGACTATCCCTTTTCGATTGCCAAAAGCTAGGATAACTGTGAAAGTATAGTATACTTCTGTGTGAAGTTATCTTAATGACAAAATACGCAGAAGAGCTAGGGCATAATAGCCCTAATTTAATCCTGGCAGGCCAGGTGAGGCTGATTGGACAGGTTCAGATTCCTTAATCAGAATAGCTCATGTCCAGAGAAAAACTGCTCCTGAGGTTGCGTGGGGCAGTTTTAAAACACTGGAAGCTTCAGGATGCTGAACCTGAGTGACGGGTAACTTGAATTGTGACTTTGGGGTTTGTTCTCTCACATATACAAGATTGTGATTTTTGTTTTCATGCAAGCTAGACTCACCACTTCAGGCAGCCCTGCAAAAACACCATGACATCCAACTATTTTTGATATTATCTAGCAATCACCCAGGAAACTACTTAGTACAGGACTGATAAGCACTTGATTTGGTTTCCACAGCTTGTGTGGATGTTCTTTAGATGCTGATCCTTGGGAATATATGAAGTCCGAGTGTAGGAGCTGGTGGTTGAGGTTAGTATGATAATTATTTACGTCATCTTAACTTGTGACTAGAGCTTGTTGAGAATTTTTGACAAAAAGCTTTATGGTTTGAAAATGCTGGTTCATTGAAATGGAAACTTTTTGCAGGAATGTATGAGTTTTGACAGCTTTCATCCAGAAAGGTTTCTTGGGTGCAGTATGGAATTTTGAGAGAGATGGTTGATGATGAGTCTTACTACAAAACTTTATGGAGATATATACAGTATCAAATTTTTGTATTGAAGATCTTCTTGATGAACCACTGAATAAGGATTGCCACTCCTACGCTATCTTCTCCCCCCTCTGGTCTATATCAGTAGCTACTTATAATTATCAGAATTTTTGATTCTCTCACTATATAATGTGACTCATTTGTATCTATTTGTAACCTTCTTCCTATGTCCCTTTGGATTATCTATATGTGTCTAATTGAGACTGCTAGCTCTTCATGACCTGGGACACCTTTTTAAATTCTGTAAAGTGACATGCAAAGCTATGCTATATAAATATTTATGAAAAATAAAAAAGGGACCCTGTCTTTCCCAGGCCTTCCAGCTCCACTTCCATCAGTTCTAATAAAGAGGAACTTAATAGCTTGAGGGATTTGGTTCAAGTTGCTATTATAAGATGCTTTGGGGATGGAGGCTGACTCAGAACAGCTTAAAATATTAATATTTATCACTTTACATCCTCAACCACTGTGCAAACATTAACAAAGTGATTCTCCTGACACCTTTGTCAGGTAGGCAGGTATCATTGCCTTTTTTTAGTACATGGGAAAACTGAGATATTAAGGGTCAGAGTTTGCCTGGCCCTTATATAGGTGCACAGTGTGTGGCTGGGTGGGGAGACGTAATTGGCTCCCTCCTCTTCCTCCTTTCCATAGCCCATATAAGGACAATGCAGACCTAATTCCCTCCACTGGGGGTACAAGGGCTGCTCTCCTCTTCCTGCTCTAGGGACACTGGCACCCCAAATAGGGGGAATCTGGGACCATAGCTCCATCCCACACTGGAATAACCAGCTGCATCCCTTAAAGGGGTGTAGTAGCAGGCCCAGAGAAACTGTGTCTGGGAGCTCCAAAAGATATTCTGCAGAAGGCTTCTCTGCTCTCCTGGGCAGTGGAGCTCTGCACCATTTCTTACTAGGATCTGTGCCTAGGGTTTAAATGGCACCGTCTAGTACTTAGAGGTTTGCCTAAGAACACAAATTGGAATTTTAGATCAGGAAACTTTGGCACCCCTTCCTATACTGAGTCCACTAGACCATGCTGCCTGTATATCTTTTTAGGATTCATGTACCATTTATTCTAGCAAATCCAGGCAACTGTGTAAAATGGCTAGGAAAAGCCATGTAATCAGGCAATCCATAACAATGAATTAATTGATTAGGCTGATCCACTCCATCACACAAACATGGCTTTTTGTCAGCCTTAATTAGTTCAATCTCAGGGAATAATCACAAACTGTGAATTGACTTGGAGTGTGCTAACAAATTATTCATACCAACACATAGTAGGCTATATCTGTCCCTGGTATAACTTCACTGACTTCAGTACAGCTATCCCACAGCTGAATTTGACCCAGTAGTTTTGAAGATTCTGACTAACATGAATTATGTTGCCTTACACATTGTTTTACTGCTTCATACAGAGAATATTTAATGTAATTATACAGCACTCATCTTGGGTTATCGCCCCTGTGCACACTCTTCACTAATTAGTAGTTTGTCTGATTAGGGAGGAGAAAAAAAAACACGTTCAATTGAATCAAAACATCACACAAATAAAAATCCCAGTTTGAGCCTGAATATTTTCTGCCTATTTGAAGACTAATCACTGATATACATTTTTAAACATAAATGTTTCTTTTAAAATGAACTTTGCTTCCCACTAATATAATAGATTGAGGATCAGTTTTCATTAAAACAAAAAAACTTAGGCTGCAGGCAAAAGTGTGTGTGCAATTAGCTACAGAATAATTGGTTGTTTGTATGTGCAAATATTGGATTGTGAATAGCCTCCTTAACTGCACATGTAAAAAGTTGCACAATTCAATGTACAGTTTTGAATGTAGCCTTAGGCTAGGTCTACGCTACAAGCACTACAGCTACAGTGCTGCAGCTACGGCACTGTAGCATAGACACTTTCTACAGTGACAGAAGGGGTTTTTTAAGCCACTCCCTGAGAGACAATAGCTAGGTTGATGGAAGAATTCTTGTCAACCTAGTGGTGTCTATACCGGGCTTATGTTGGCTTAACTAAATCTCTGATTGACATAGCTAAATTGACCTAACTAGACCAGGATTTAGGCTTAGATAAAGTAAAATAACACTTCATGCAAAAGCATAGTCACCCTTGCACACATTTGGGTATGTTTCTAAAACTCCAGTTACTCTAGTCAGAAATGTGACTCTGTTTCTCTCATTGATGTTTTGTATCCATTGGGATAAGTTTCTAAGTAAAACCAAATAAATACATTTAGCCTGGCCTAGTTTCTCTACTTAGTATACAAGACAGTGTTAGGCATTTCAGGTCCCAGTCTGTGATATGATTTAGTGAGCTTTATCAAGAGAAAGAGGTTTTGCTTTATCCACTGCTGCTGAATTGGGGGCAAGCAGATAACCTGCTACTCTTAAGGTACTAGACATTTTAAGGAAGAAGAAAGTGGGGCTTAGCTTGCTGTATTCTCTGAAAGAAAAACTATAGCAGACGATAGGGCAAAGAAGTCTACCAGCTCTTGTTTTGAAGAAGGACAGTCATTCCAAAGAAGGAAAGATGGTGCAAGGCTACTTCCCTTGAACATTTGAGGGAATATCTTAAGATAAGGAGGGAGACGGTTGGGGGATTCCTACTGGTTGATATATGGTGTAGCTAATATTAGAGGTGGGTGATATTCAAACATTTAGATTAGTATATTATGCAAACAGTAGGACATCCAAATCTAAGTGTCAGCATATTTCTTCCATCCCTACTACCCAGTACCATGTGATACACATGAGCTTGAAACAAACATAGAACTCACTTTTCCAATCAGTTAAGGCTGAGATCTTGAGATCGACCCTCATCGCATGCCAGGGAAGGGTGAGCTATAGCAGGTATGATTCTCCAGATCGTGTATAAGCTGCTTTGATTCCCATAGAGAAATAGGTGAATGTTGTGAACACTGACACTGTCCATGGGAGAAAATGAAGCCACTTGTAAATAAACTGGTTGTGTTAAGTGTTAACACAGCTATACTGACTAGGTTTGTCATACCCCATGTTTTAAACCATTTCAGTGCAAAGCAATGATTTCCGACAAATTGTACCAGTGGCCTGGCGCTACCTTAGACAGTAGCGTTACGGACCAATTGAACTGTTTGAGTCCACACTGCCACTGAACCCATTCAGAGTGAACCAATTAAGCATAAACTGGTTATTAACATAATATGAGGTAGACAAGGTGAGTGAGTTAATATCTTTTATTGGACCAACTTCTGTTGGTGAGAGAGACAAGATCTTAAGCTACTCAGAGCTCTTCTTCAAGTCTGGGAAACTTAATCAGAGTGTCACAGCTAAATACATAATGGAGCAGATGTTTAGGATAAATCGTTACCACACATTTCAAGGAATCATTCAAGGTGAAGTGGCCCTTTAACACCCCTCCATGCATAGGGAAGAAAGGAGGAGGGGGGAAGCAGCAGGGCGGGATTGTTAATAGGTTATAGATTGTTGTAATAAATCATAAATCCAGCATCGCTATTCAGTCCATGATTTTGTGTCTAGTAAAGTTATGAATTTAAGCTCCCAAGCTCATCTTTTGAAAGTGTTGTGCAGGTTTCCTTTGAGGATGTGGACTGATAGGTCAGTTATAAAGTGATCACTTTTCACAAAGTGTTCACCAACAGATGATGAGGTGGCTTTTATCTTTTATCATTTTCCTGTGTGAGTTCATTAGAAAGCATAGAGATTCTCTGGTTTGTTACTGAGGCATTTAGTGCACTGGATGAGGTACACCATATTTATGATAGGCATGTGTAGGTCCCATGTGTGGATCTTAAAATGTGTGTCATCAGGGGTGCTGATCATCATAGCAGTGGAGATAAGTCTGTAGGTTTTGCATCTGTTGTTCTGGCAGAGTCTGGTGCCGCTTTGAGTTGGTGTGTCCTGGTCTGTGGGGAGCTTGCTTCTGATGATGAGGTTGAGGGGTTGTCTGAAGGCTAGAACTGGGAGTTCAGGAAAGATTTCTTTCAGGGTGTTTGGGCCACATCAAGTATGGGTTGTAGTTGTTTGATGACACCTCATATGGATTTCAGTATGGGGTGGTAGCTGACAACTAGGGGTGTGCAATTGGAGAGGGATTTATTTTTGTACTGAAGCCAATTCTCTCAGAGTAATTGGGGTGCTTGTTCCATGATGTGATCTACTTTTCTGGTGGACTGTCCTTGTTTGAAGGCGGTTTTAAGTGTGTTAAGGTATATATCCTGGATTTTCTTCTTAGAGCATATTCTGTAGTATCTGAGTGCCTGGATGTAGATAACAAATTTCTTGGTGCATTTGGGGTGGTTATTGGATCTATGAAGGTAGGTGTGGTGATCCATGGGTTTCTTGTATAATATAGTTGTCTGTAGGGTTCCATTGTTGAAGCTGATTGTGGTGTCCAGGAAGTTGATGCTGATGTGGGAGTATTCCAGAGGGAGTTTGATGGACAGGTGATGGTGGTGGAAGTTGTGATGGGAATCTCTGAGGGAGTTTGTTGTCTGTCCAGATGATGAAAATATCATTGATGTATCTAAGTATATCACTGGTTTTGTGGTGTAATTGTCCAGAAACTCATCTTCAAGGTGACCCATGAAGAGAAATCTGTTATCTACAGCCAGGCACTCAGATACCACAGAATATACTCTGAGGAGAATGTCTGGGATATACACCTTAACACACTCAAAACTGCCTTCAAAAAGTGCACTCCACTGGAAGTAGATTGCATCATGGAACAAGCAACCCAAATACCCCTGAGAGAATCTGCTTCAATACAAAAATAAAATCCGCCCTCCTACCACAGACCCCTAGTTGTCACATACCACCCCACACTGGAACCCATATGGGGTGTCATCAAACAATTACAACCCATATTTGATGGGACCCAAATCCTGAAAGAAATCTTTCTGGAACCCCATCTTCTGTCCTTAAACAACCCCCCATCCTCTCAAATCTCATCATCATAAGCATGCTCCCCACAGATCAGGACATACCAACTCAAAGTGGCAACAGACTCTGCCAGGTCAAGAGATGCAAAACTTGAGGACATATCTCTACTGCTATGATGATCAACACCCCCACAACACACCTTTCAAGATCCACACATGGGTCCTACACATGCCTATCACAACATGATTAGGCAAGTAAAGTGGGTAAAGAGAACTAACTTTTGATTGCTTTTGGTTATGAATATTCACTTTATCTAATTTAATGTGTTTGTAAAGACACAGTATAGTTAGCGCCAAAACAGGAAACACAACTGTGATGGGATGTGTCACTTCTAGCATCCGTATCTCTCTCACTGTACCATGATGCAGAAAAGAACCATTATGGTAGCATTTCATTATTCTGCAATACTTTGTATTAATTAACAGTGCTTACTCCACTTTTCATCACTCTTTATAAAGGATAAACCATCTGTCCTTGTCTAAACTCTGATATCTAATTCAGAAATTGTATAATTGGTACACACTGTATATTTTGTTTAAAAAGTTTCCTAATTTTTCACTAGCACATAAACACCTATAGAGTGCTTATAAGAGACTACACCTGTGGCTGTAGCACTACCTTATCTTCTAAATATTTCTTTTCAAAATGTATTGAATGAAAATATACAATATTCTATTTTATCTCTGTGTTAGTGGGAACTCAAACTAACAGTTGTCAGAATAAAAAACTACATTGCAGTTGTGTCTAGAGATCTAATAATCATAAAGTTTTGACTTAGTTTGTGTGTCTTGATATTGCACAGATCTGTGAGCAGTGCATTAAATGATATAGCGAAGAATGTGAAGTAGCTGGGGACTAAGATACTTTGGGCAATTTTTCAAAAGCACTTAAGACCCACTTCCAAAAGTGACTGAGGCACTTAGATTCCTAAGTATCTCAGTCATTTTGAAAATAAAACTTAGCCATTTAAGTCACTTGGGTCTTGCAGTGCTGAATGGAGCAATATCTAAATACAATGGATGCTGCTATAAACAGTTTCCAGTTAATAGCAACAGTTTCCTTGGGAACCTATCCTGTGCCATTGACTTTAATATTAATAATAAACAGATACTGGGAACAGTGTGCTGTTTATTGAGAACTTTTTTTGGAAGAAAGGCTCAGGATTGCAGACAAGTTTGTGGGGCTGCTGCCAGGGAGAGAAGCGCTTGGGAGGTGCCTTTAATGGCTGAAGCCCTGCAAATCTGCCTGCACTAGGGGTCCCACAGGAGGTGAGGGGCAGGGGCTCCTCCATCACCACTCAATGGAGGAATTCCTTCTAGAGTCCCAGCACTGCAGGCTAGGAGGAGAGGCTGTGGACAAGCAGCATCAGGAAGCGGGGCTGCAGACTGGATGCTGGAACTTTCCACAAGGAACAGGGGCTCTGGGAAACCACAGAGCTGCATGATACCTCTTCCTGCTGCTGCCCTGCTGACAGCCTCCTCTCCCAGTCCACAGGGAGGGGTACCGGGCAGCTTCATAGGTCCTCACTGCCTGCCTTTCCCTGCTGCTGCCCTCCCCACAGGCAGGTTTTCAGGGCTGCAACCAGGGAAGGCATGTCCCAGCACTTCCTCTCCTGACCCCAACCATAGAAACCAGCCTTCCACTTACTGGCAACTGCTGGATAATTGCAACTTTTTGTTGGCAACAGAGGGGTTGCTAATAATCAGAATCTACTGAACCTTTAGAATTCTGTTCCTAAGTAACTTTTGAAAATGAGATTTAGGCTCCTAAGTCACTTAGGAGAATGTTACTATTAAGGACTAGCTGGTAAGTTTACAAGCAATGCATGTCTGTCTAGGTCAACTACTCCCATAAAAGGCAATGGGAGTAATGTTGAAATTCCTATTCAACTCTTTGAAAATGTAGATCTGTCATAGGTTAGCTTGCCTGGAGCACCTCCATTTCAGAGTCAATTCAAATAGTCTTTCTTAGTGTCAATAGCCCTTCTAGGGTTAATTTATTACCAAAGAAAGCCCGCCTAGGCACATAGGTCCCAACACCATAGTCCAGACAAAACATCAAATAGAGTCTTGTCATCCTTTGCCAAGCCCTGGCTCTCCAGCACAGCCCCAGTGTCCCTCACCACACCCAGGTCCCCAGCACAGTCATCTCCTGTCTCTCCATCAGTATGGTCACCTCAGCCCTTCCAACTGGAGTACAATCCAGCTCTTCCCTCCACAGCCTTTCTGTTGGGAGCATCCTAGCCAGGTGAGCATCCCTCACTTATCCTGGCCGTCTTTGGTTCTAGCCCTGGAAGTGCCAGTGGGTAATCTCTGCTTTTCTTCTGCCTTCAGTCCCCTCTGGCTCTTAGCTCTGTTCTCAGGCTTAGAGTCAGCAGGTAACTCTCTACTGCTGCTGGTGCTCCTGCTCCTCTTCCTCCATCTTTCAGCCCTCTCTAGCGCTGGCTCTCTGGCTTGGGGATACCAGCTAGTAAACACCTCTTGCTGCTCTCCTTGCCTTCAACCTTCCCCCAGGACATGCCTTCTGCTTCCTTCTGGGATCTCCTCCAGTCCTTGTCTGTCTCTGGCAACTGACACCTGATCTGAATGAACCAGTCTGCTCTGACTCAGTGGGAAGTAAATGATGAGTTACTACCATCCTATAAAGTACCAATTTTGTGAAGTGCTATTTTGGGGGTTACATATGAAGGATGACATCTGTTCAGTCCAAATGCCTCCTCCTGGTTATTCCACCAAGTGACATTAATTGACATCCCCCCTAGAGCAGGTTTGTCCCTCATCCTTAGAATTTATCCTTCATCCTTAGAATTGTTCCTCTATGAATATTATCTACTCCTAGAATCATAGAATATCAGGGTTGGAAGGGACCTCAGGAGGTCATCTAGTCCAACCCCCTGCTCAAAGCAGGGCCAGCATGAACTAAATCATCCTGTGAAGTGCTTTAGATTTTCAGTGGAATGCCCTGCATAGTGCTAGGTGGTTTGTACCATATTAAGTACCCTTAAACTCTACTGCTGTTTACGTAAAATGTCAAACTATATGTAAATATCATACTATGTGATTAGCATTTTCAGTGACAGAACAATATATCTGGAATAAAAAACCAAAACACTGCTCTCTATGAAGTTGTCATTCACTTTAGTTCCAACACATTTTTACTATTTGAGTTAAATATTGTAAAATGCTATCTCAAAGGGGGAAATACTGCCTCCTGGTCAAGCCCAAGTGGTCAGACATGGCACAGGGATAGTGTGCTACCCTGCCAGCCGCAGTTTATCATGGAAGCTGCTCAATGGCTGCTTGCACCCTACGGCAGTAGTACCTCTTGTGCCCACTGTACCCTCACTTGACAGTGAGAAGGATAGAGACTCTATATACTGTAATGATGTATCCCCCAGCCCCATCTTTCACTCCCCATTGAATTGGGATGGGAAAAAGAGTCCGACAGCGCTCAGTTACAAGGTGCATGGGTGGTCCAGCCTCCTTATTGAGTGCCCCCAAGTTCTGCTGTCCCACGAAGAAGACAGACATTATACATAGCCCAAATCTGTCACAAAAATTAATCAGAAGAAAGCTTTGCCTGAGCTCAGCCACTGTATATTTTGCTGGATCTGGATGGTAAGATGACAGGCCCAATCGCTTTCACAGGTCACTGATGAAGTGCCTTGCAAGACAAATGAGATGTGAAATAAACACATCAACTTCAGTACAACCTGAAATAATAAAGGAAATGCATTTGGGAATATGCTGAAACATGGCAATTTGAAGCATGCAATTAGCCAGTATAGGTTGGTGATATTTCTATATTTCTAAAATGTGTTATAATTCCAACAGAAGTTATGGGCTTGTGCAGAACTTACTAGGTAAGGTTTTTTGCCCTGTGTTATGCAGGAGGTCAGAATAGATGATCATAAAGATCCCTTCAGGATTTAAGATCTGTGATTAGGAATAAAGAAAAAATGCAATCTTAATGGGAACAATGGAAACAAATGCAATTCTGCAATGAACATACCCTAAAAGTGTATGGATGACATTAGTTCATCAACACGCATCTTTTGGAATATCAAATGTATTTAGAGCTCACTTATTTCAAAAGAAATATATTCCCGTGAGATATTAACTGATTTACTAAAATTAGCTGGTATTCATACAAAGGTCAGTAATTTTATACTGTAGTTCTCTCTCTACTACTGTAAATCAGGTAGCAGCTCCTTGTAATGACTGATTTAGGGGATTTCACACCAGATTTCTGCTGGCAATGAGCTGGGACAGAAATGCTTGGTATTCCCACACACACCTGTATTACATTGACCTCCATATTTAGCCCAGCCTGCATCAGAATAGCTATGTTTTCAGAAAAGAGGTCACAGACACTGACAAGCAGTACTTTCTTACATTGCAAAGAAATCAGAAAAAATTGCTAACAGAGATTCATTGCCTCAAGGAATTACTGTAATCAGCATGACGGTGCCCACTGACTTTAGAGGTAGCAAATCCAATGTATAAGTGCATGTCACAAACAGAGGGCAATTATGAAAACAGGAAAGACCAAAACATGACAGAAAGCAAAGGGAGGTACAGCTAACATATAACAAGGAAAACAGCAGCAGCTCAAGCTACTACATCAACAGTTACTGTAAAACATGTAGCCCAATAGGGGAAATCAGAGATAAGTGAAAGAAGGGTTCACCCCAGCCTGCTGAGAAACCCATTGAGATAAAGTGGATTTCAATGAAAAAAAGAGTTAGCTCTACTGAGAAAATTCACACAGATAAAAGTTTTATGGAAAATGGAACACAACAGAAAGAAGCAGGGAATTATGTGATAAAATTTTGTATTGTGTCACACCACTGCAGTTAAATGACCATTTCAATTACTGGTACTTCTAAAATGGCCAAACGGGTCCTGTAACATTTCATCTTACAAGTAGAATTTACTCATGCCTCTAGTCCCATTCGTATCAGTGGGACTTCTTAGATGAGTAATGGTTGCGGGAGCAATGAAAAAAGTGAAATAAATATTCACTGCTGATGGAGATATGATTGGATCATGTTTAGACATGCACTAGCTAACTTTGTGAGGTGTACAAAATAGCCTAGGCTGCCTAGTTCATTATCTCTTGTTCCTTAGATGATTTGAATGGGTTTTATAAGAAAACATAAATCATGGCTTTACATTCAATATATATAACCCATAAAATTACTTATTAAAAACCCTACTGTCTTTCAAGAGGAGATAATCTTCAAAGGTTACTGTCACACTTCAGGGTAACTGCACCTCTATTCTCCCCTCATAGTCCACCAAGGGCACCCATTCTAGGCTTCTGACTCAACAGCCATTACCTCTCTTGGTCAGAGACCTGCATGTGTCTCCCTTCTGACAGGAGTGTTAAGACTGCACAGTGCTCGGATTTACACTGTGATATCCCCAGCAAGCCTGACTGCCTAAAAGTCCAGAGTCTATGCTTGTCTTTCTCTCCATGGTTACAAACAGGGTAATTGCCAGCAGTTACAAGTGGCCACACAGCTCTTTCTAAGCAAGCACATTTATTCATAAGGTGAAAGCATTACAGAGAAAACATATCAAAACAATAATGTGTTAAAAGCTTTATCAGAGGTCACCTATGGGGCCTCCATAGGCCAAACCCTTCCAACCCATCTGCAAAGATTGGTGTCTCCCCCCCCCCCCCCCCCCCTTGGGCAGACAGTTCTGTCTGTTTGCTGGATCAGGAAAAAAGGCCTTGTGTCAGTTTAAACTCAGACTATTTATCCAAAAATGGTTTTTCATCTGTTGGTCTCTAGAGAATCAAGTTTGAACTAGTACATGTGAGCTTTCGCAGGAGGTGGTACCTGGCTGAGTTGCCTTAATCACCACCCACCGCTTTTAGTTCCTGGAAGAGCTGTGGTAGCCCCCCTTCATGTGGTAGGACACAATCATACATAAACCTGTCATTTGAAAGAATGGACCCCAAACATACTGCAGGAGGTTGTAATGTCTGTCACATCTCTCTTCCCCCTCCCCTTCCCCCCCGAGTGGTTGCATGTTCCTGGCCCCCAATAATATATTAACTTAATACAAAAGATATTTTCAGGCTATTGTAGGACATTGTCATATCTGTCACAGTTACTATGGACAATTCAATGAGTGACCCAAAACTACAGTCATCTTAAGATCTGTTTTACAACAGCAGACAATAAGGGACGAGAACTGGGAGAATAGCTGATTTTTTTGGTATGATGGCAGCTCAAAAAAATTGAAAAAAAAAATGTTTTCGGTTGAACTGAATCTGAATTGAAAAAAAATGGGCAGGAAAAATGTCTTTTTGGTCTATTCCAGAGCAGGGATTTGGACCTGGGTCTCCCACATCCCAGATTAGTGCCCTAAACAAGGTCGGGGGGACCCACAATGGTAGCACTACCACCACCTATTCATCTTCTTTCTCTAGCCATTTTGTGAATGACCAAAATGATTTGTGTCAACTCTCAGATCATTTTGGATCAATCAGAAATTGCATAAACTATTTGTCCAAAAAAAAAAAAAATTGCTGAGCTCTACCTGGGATAACTATCTTATCTAATTTATCAAATGTTGATAAAACTAAACCTGGAGGGAAGATATGACAAGAAATAGCTAGACATGATGAAGCATTAGGTTATAAAGTATTTTAGAAAACAGGAAAGGAACTAGGAAGCAGGACAAATATGTAGATCAGAAGAGGTAACTGGTATAATCTGATGCCCTTAGAAATCTGCAATTCTCTTTTCTGTATCTTAGGGTTTTTCTATAGTTGCCATCATGATAACATCCAAGCATTGTGTGCACAACTACCGTTGGGGACAATTGCATTTATGAGTGTAAATGGAATGATTTGTAACCTAATTTGTATGCTTTGCACCTTTTTGATTCCAAATATATATTGTAATCTTCCTTCCTGCCCTTAGGAATTCTTTCTAACCAATCCTTTTTTTAATTCCTGTTATACCCAGTAGAAGTCACATCAACCAGACCCTCCCAAAACTAAAGTCCAAAAGTCTAGAGAGAATCTACTGAAGTGCACTGTTGTGAAGTGCCTTTGTTTTCTTTTAATTTGAATGAGCTATGTCAGTTACTTCTAAAGCTTCTCTTGTATAACGTTCTTTTTGTTCTTGTTAATTTTTTCCAAAATTGACCAGATTTTGAAAGCTCGTATTTAGGTGCCTAAATAAATGGTCTAATTTCCTAAAGTAGCCAACACCCTGCCACTCCCGTTGAAAGCAATGGCAGTTGCTGGGTGCTGATGAGCACTTCTGAAAATCTGGCCACTTCATTGAGAGCGGAGCTCTTTTGGAGTGAGATTTTCAAATGTCTCAGCATTTGACCCTATCAATTTTTTCATTTCCCACAATGTCTCATATAATCCTATGTGTTAGAATTCCCTGGTATTTTGAAGTAAGATTTAGGGTATAGCGGAGGAGAGGTGCGTGGATCCAATCGTGTGACAAGTGTTTTATGACAGCTTAGCTTTCTGACGTCTAGCAATTGTTTGATATAGAAGCCACTCAGAACATACTTTCAGTATAGAATCTAGGTAATGGCATCTAGCAAAATCCAGACCTTGTGTTACATACAAAACAGAGATTCTACTATATATACTGCCAGGGATCAGATTGCTTCCAAGCATTATAACCTTCAGCTATTGAAAATGTCAAGAAATGTCATTCCTATATAATAGAAAATATAGCTATCAAACATTTATAGTATACTGTAAATGAACGTGTGGAAGAAAAGCACCTTGTCAAACAATACATCCATCCACCATGAAAAAAGTGGGCCTTTAAATATGTTTTTATTTAGAATTCAATAATATTAAAATAAACTTTAAGTAGATTTTTAAAAATCTTTTCTGTCCTCAGTCATTCTGGATTTACACTGTTGTAATTCCACTGAGCCACTAGGAGACTTCATTCTGAGGATGGAATTTGCTTCACTGTTGGGTTTTTTTGTCCATGTGAGTTTGTTTTTTTTTCTTTTTGCTGATGAGCCACATCAATATCAGAGACCTTTTAAAGACTGAGTGGCAGTGACAACAGTAGACAAATTATTCCGTCAAAATGAGGCTTGTAGTGAGGCGGTGTGGCCTCCCTCCAAGCCAGAGGGGGAGGGACCACTCTCTTGCCCAGCTGGGCAGAGTCCGTCTGGGCCCAGCCCTCCCACCAGAAGTTGAGAGGCGGGGCAGGAAGTACAAAAGGCAGAGCACCTATCCCAGTAGAGTCCAACCCAGGGAAGACGACTGATGCATCCTGCTTGCTGCTGCCCGCTGACCCTGCTGCTGAGCCAGATGGCAGCCTGGACCTGGGGAGGCCCGAGGCCAAGGAGGAGCTGGAGCTGGTGGGACTACTGGCGGCCGAATACCCTGAGGAACCGGAGACCACAGAGCCGGATCTGGAAGGAAGGAAAGGTAGGAAGTAGTCCAGAGGTTTAGTTGATGGTGTTGTGGCTTAACAGCCAGTCAGCATGTTGTGGGAGGATCCCCGCTGACCCGGCGGTGGGATGCCCCACCACTGCTAGGGCCCTGGGCTGGAATGCAGTGGAGTTGGGCAGACCTGCATTCCCCTACCACTGCCACCCCACCCTTGGCGTGGCAGCCTCCCCGCCATAGGCCACGTGGCCAGTGCTTTCCAGCACTCCCCTGTCTAAGGGCTAGCGCTATAGACTGCTTGCTGGCACTCCCCTGCCTAAGGGATTAGCATTATAGACTGCTTGACAGTGCTCCCTTGCATAAGGGTTAGCAACACTGACTGTTTACTAGCTCTACCCTACCTAGGGGCCTATGGTCTTTTGACTGTTGGGAATTAATGCTGTTACAAAGGCCAGGACACTGCACCTACTCTGTTAATTCCGCGAACAGTAGGCCGCGATCCTGGTGATCCTCTTCTATGCCCTGGAGAAAAGGAGGGGGGCCAAGAGGCACGGCACCTGCCTCCTGGCGGAGGACGGCACCCCCCTCACGGATCCGGCGGAGATGTGCGAGAGGGCCAGGACCTTCTACGCACACCTTTTCTCCCCGGATCCGACCGACCCTACCGCTTGCAGAGTGCTCTGAGACGGACTCCCGACGGTCAGTGCGGGCGACCGGGACCGGCTAGAGTTGCCTCTCTCTCTGGCCGAGTTCTCGGAAGCCCTCCGCCGCATGCCCACCAATAAATCTCCGGGCATGGACGGGCTGACCGTGGAGTTCTACCGCGTGTTCTGGGACGTCCTCGGCCTGGACCTAGTCACCGTCTGGGCCGAGGCCTTGCTGAGCGGGGTCCTCCCTCTTTCGTGCAGGCGAGCCGTGCTCGCCTTATTGCCGAAGAAGGGGGACCTCCGCGACTTACGAAATTGGCGTCCCGTCTCGCTCCTCAGCACGGACTACAAAATCATAGCCAAAGCCATCTCGCTGCGGCTGGGGTCCGTGCTGGAGGACGTGATCCACCCAGACCAGACCTACACCGTCCCGGGCCGTAGCATCTTTGATAACCTCTACCTGGTCCGGGATCTTCTGGAACTTGGGTGTAGGGATGGTCTGTCGTTCGCCCTCCTGTCCCTGGATCAGGAGAAGGCGTTCGACAGGGTGGACCACGGGTATCTCCTGGGCACTCTGCAAGCGTTAGGCTTCGGACCCCAGTTTGTGGGTTTTCTCCAGGTGCTGTATGCTTCCGCAGAGTGTCTGGTCAGGCTCAACTGGACCCTGACCGAGCTGGTCAGCTTCGGGCGGGGAGTGCGGCAGGGGTGCTCCCTCTCGGGCCAGCTTTACGCTCTGGCGATCGAGCCCTTCCTCTCTCTCCTCCACAAGAGGTTGATGGGGTTGGTGCTTCGGGAGCCGGAGCTGCGGCTGGTCCTGTCGGCGTACGCCGACGATGTGCTCCTCGTGGTCCAGGACCCGGGTGACTTGGTGCGGGTGGAGGCTTGCCAAACCATGTACTCGGCGGCCTCCTCCGCCCGGGTCAACTGGGTCAAGAGCTCTGGCCTGGTGGTAGGGGCCGGGTGGCAGGCGAGCTCCCTCCCACCCACGCTTCAGGCCATCTGGTGGAGCGCGGGTCCGCTGCTCTATCTCGGCATTTACCTTTCTGCCACGCATCCGTCTCCGCCGGAGAACTGGCAAGGTTTACAGGGCAGGGTGACGGAGCGGCTCCGGAAATGGACAGGACTACTCCGGTGCCTCTCCCTTCGCGGGAGGGCACTGGTACTCAATCAACTAGTCCTGTCCATGCTCTGGTACAGTCTCAACACCCTGGTCCCGGCCCCGGGCTTCCTGGCCGACCTCCAGAGGGCGATTCTGGAGTTCTTTTGACCAGGACTGCACTGGGTCTCTGTGGGGGTCCTCCATCTGCCCCTGGAGGAGAGAGGGCAGGGCCTGAAGTGCCTTCGCACTCAGGTCCATGTCTTCCGCCTCCAGGCCCTGCAGAGGCTCCTTTATGGTGCAGGTAGTCCGGCATGGAGAGTACTGGCGCACGCCTTCCTGCGCCGCTTCCGAGGGCTCCGATACGACCGGCAGCTCTTTTATCTCGATCCGAGAGGTCTTCCGCGAGACCTCTCTGGGCTGTCGGTCTTCTGCCAGGACCTCCTCCGGACCTGGAAACTGTTCTCAGCGACCAGGTCCGTGGCGGCCACCGGGGGGGCAGATCTCCTCGCGGAGCCCCTGCTACACAACCCCCAGCTTCGTGTGCAGGTGGCGGAGTCCCCCGCGGTGCGCCAGAGGTTGGTCCTGGCAGAAGTCACGAGAGTCGGAGACCTCCTGGACTACGACCGGGGAGTCTGGCTGGATCCCCTGACGCTCGCTCAGCGCATGGGGCTCTCCAGGCCTTGTACTCCCCGGCGCGTACTTCAGGAGGTGAGGGCCGCTTTGCCGCCCGCTGCTCGGGTCTACCTCAACCAGGTCCTGCGTGAGGGCACGCCCCGCCCACCCTCCACCCCTGGTCCTCCGGACCTTTTTATCGGGCCCCTGCCCCGTGGACCCAACCGGCCTCCCCACCCCTTCTCCGTGAGCCGGCTGCACAACTTGCAGCCGGTTCGTTTCCTGACCGCGCCAAGGAAACATCTATACACGCTCATGCTCCACACTCTTCACTTCCTCACCCTCGTGTCCCACCCCGATACGAAGTGGCGGGACCTCCTGCCACCTGTCGAGGGTGAGAAGCCCCGGTGGGCCAGCCTCTATTCCACCCTGGTCCCGAGGCCCGCTGGGGATGTCAGTTGGCGGCTCCTTCATGGGGCCGTGAGCACGGGCGTGTACTTGGCGCGGTTTACCCCTGTCCCTGACACCTGTCCTTTCTGCAGCGTGAGGGAGACCCTGGCTCACGTTTACTTAGAGTGTGCCAGGTTGCAGCCCCTACACCGGCTCCTCACCGACATTATGTTGCGGTTTTGGTTACACTTTTCCCCTCACCTTCTCATTTATGCACTCCCTATCCGTGGCCCCACAAAGTCGCGGGACCTCCTGGTCAACTTCCTCTTGGCCCTGGCTAAACAGGCCATCTATAAGACCAGGGAGAGGAGGTTGGCCGATGGAGGTTCCTGTGACTGTGGGGCCTGTTTCCGATCCTCTGTCCGTTCACGTATCCGGGCAGAGTTCCTCTGGGCGGCGTCCACTGGCTCCCTTGACACCTTTGAGGAGCAGTGGGCGCTGTCCGGGGTTCTCTGCTCGGTGTCCCCGTCAGGTTCCCTCCTTTTGACCCTTTAATCGCACTCCTGTCCCTGTTTTTACATTAGTTGTCCCCGGTAATCATTTGGGTTTTAGGTCCTGTGGGTCCTCCCCTTAGGCTGGGGGGGGATCCTTTAGCAGTGGGCGGGCGAAGCCCTGGAGAAAAGGGCTCCACTTCCCGGAACCCAATAGGGACTTACTGAGGCGGTATGGCCTCCCTCTGAGCCAGAGGAGGAGGGAAGACTGCGCTCTCCCTACACTTGGGGAGAGGTGGGCAGCGATCCCACCCCTGCGATATGGGATTATAGCAAGTCGCCCCGCAAAGCATCCCTGAGGCGAGGATGGAGATGGACAAGCTCATTAATTTCCTGGTTGAGAGCCAGCAACAGCAGCAACTAGTGCAGCAGCTGGGTGCTCAACAGCAGCAGCTACTCCAGGAGTTAGGAGCCCGACATCGCGGGCAAAAGCAGCAGTGTCTTCAGCAACTTGCGGTCCTGTGGGCTGGCTCTGGCGGATCCCGGCCCAGAGGGGCAAACAACCCACCCGCCTCTGCTGTGCTGGTATGCCTGGCCAAGATGGGGCCTGAAGACAACCCCAAGGGCAATCTGGTGATCTTCAAGCAGGTCACCTCGGTGGCAGGGTGGGCACCCGAGCAATGGGCCACCCTCCTTGCCCCGTACCTGATGGGGGTGGCGCAAATGGCTTAATGGGGGCGTGCAAATGGCTTAATGGGGGCTCCCAAATGATGAGGCCTGGGATTATAGGTGGGTGAAAGCCGCCATTCTCGATGTCCTGGACATCACCCCGGAGACATTTCAGTGATGGTTCCAAGGGAAAGTCTACCCACTGGGTGCCCGACCCCAGGTTCTGGCCTGCTCTTTTGCACCCGGTGACAAAGTGCTCATCCTGCTTCCCTCCGAGGAATCAAAACTTTTAGCCTACTGGCAGGGCCCCTATGAGGTCATTCGTCAGATGGGCCAAGTCACTTATGTGATTAAACAACTGGATCGCCAGAAGAAGAAACAAACATACCATGTCAATCTTCTAAAACCCTGGTGGGAGGGTGAGGGGTTACTGATTGCCCCATACCCCCCAAGCTGGCACTGAGTCCACAGGCCCCGGAGACTCCTGTCAGTGAGAGTCCCAGCTGGCTGATACCCTCTCCACCAAGCAACAGAAGCAGGCCCACTGCCTATTATGAATGTTCCCCAAGACCTTCACTGAGACACCTGGTCAGACCGCCATTGCCCACCATGTCATCTTGACTGAACCTGGCGAGGTGATCTGGGAAGCTACCTAACTTCTTCCCTGGCAAATACAGGAGATTGTCAGGAGGTCCATGCAATGTTGGAGCTCGGCGTAATAGAGCATTCACAAAGTGAGTGGTGAAGCCCGATCATCCTTGTCCCAAAGGCCATCGGTTTTGCATCAACTTCAAGAGGGTGAATGCCATTTTGAAATTTGATGCCTACCCAATGCCCCATGCCAATGAGCTCCTCAACCGTCTCAGAGAGCTCATTACACTACTACCTTGGATCTCACAAAGTGATACTGGCAGATCCCCTTGGACTACAGCTTGAGGGAGAAGACAGCTTTTGCCACTTTTTGTAGCACTTCACCCAGATGCCTTTCGGCCTCCATGGGGTCCCAGCGACTTTCCAGCAATTAATGGATCACAATCTACAATTGCACAAGCGTATGCCGTGGCCTACTTGGATGATGTTGTGATCTACAGCTGCCACTGGGAAGATCACTTAAACCAAGTGGCGGCTGTCCTCCGAGCCCTGTTTGCAGCTGGACTTACCACAAATCTGAAGAATGCCAGATTGGATGGGGAGAGGCCACCTACTTGGGGTACATCCTGGGCAGAGGGCAAGAACGGCCTCTCGTTGGAAAAGTCAAAGCACTTCAGGACTAACCAGCCCCAGCCATGAAGAAGCAGGTACATTAATTCTTGGGTTTGGCCGGTATTACCGATGGTTTGTACCTCACTTTGCCTCCATTGCCACCCCGTTAATGGAGCTCCTAACTAAAGACAGTCCTCGCTGGGTCCACTGGTCAGACGAGTATAACGAAGCCTTCTGGACCCTCAAGGAGAGTCTATGTAGCGAACCAGTACTGTTCATCCCCGACTTCGAATGAGAGTTCATCGTCCAGACCGATGCTTCGGGAGTGGGACTCGGGGCGGTCCTCTCTCAGGAGGTAGGAGACGGGGAGCACCCCATCGTCTATCTCAGTCTATCTCCACATGCTCCTGAAATGGCTCAACATGATGAAGAATTCCAACGCCAGGCTAATGCATTGGTATCTTGCCCTACAGACTTAAGCCTTTACCATCCACCACCAGGCTGGTAAGGACAACGCCAACAAAGACTTTCTGTCCCACCTTGGGGAAACTGAGGACACCAATCCCGAGGACTGGGAGCTGGACATTAGGGCAGGGGTGGTTAATAGGGCAGGGGTGGTTAATAGTTAATAGTGTGGCCTCCCTCTGAGCCAGAGGGGGGTGAGACCACTCTCTCCACTCAGCTGGATGGAGTCTGGCCAGGCCCGGCCCTCCCACTGGAATTGAGGGGCAGGGCAGGAAGTACAAAAGGCGAAGCCCCTATCCCAGTAGAGGCCAAGTCAGGGAAGGACACAGATGTGTTGTGCTTGCCAGCACTCCCCTGACCGTTGGGAATTAACCGTGATAAATTAACCATTGGGAATTAAACCCTGACCCTACTCTGTCAATTCCCGCAACAGTAGGCCACGATCCTGGTGACATTCCGAGGCATTGCAGCCTCCCTCCGAGCCAGAGGGGGAGGGACGACTGCGCCCTCACTACAAGGCCATTGAGTTACAAAGAATATGCAGAAAGTCAGACAGAAGCAAGCCCAAACAGTCCAGGAGATGTAAGACATTTCTTGTGCACACATGTAACAAATATCCCTCCCATGACCAGTATTAGTAGTAGCTGGAGTATTTTCATGTTGAGCAAGGCAAGGTTCTGGGCAAAATTTTAGGGGGAATATTCTCTATCCTACTCTAGAGGGCATGGAGCCTCTCTGCAATCATTCTTTGGAGCATACTGCAGCCCAATGGCTGGAATAGTATGTAAAGTGGGGGATGCTCCCCCCGGCACATCTCTTCTCTTCTGTGTTCAAGCCCTCCCCTTTTATTCAGTAGAGCCACAGGAGTTCTGCTGCTAAAGGCTTCCAGTGGCTGTTTCAAAGGGAACTGGTCTAGTCCTGTATAGTATACATGCATGCAGGCAGGTGTCACGGGGTTCACTATTTAGAGCTAGGACACGTCTTTGCAGACCATCTGGGGACTTGCTCAGAACCAGTCTGATGCCTGCTCCTTCAGTTTCTCACCCCATGCTCTCTCTCTCTCTCTCTCTCTGGAGTCAGGTTACTCTCTTCATTGCTCAGGGTGCTCTCTCTTCATGGGTTGGCCTTCTGGCCAGGTCCCACTATAGTTTTCCTCTTCCAGAGTATCAAAGTCAACTGGACAATCTGTCCCATGCAGTCTTCCATTTCACTGCCAATACTGTGCCTCTTCCCCAACAGCTGACAGGGGAACCTGGGCACACCAACTATTCTGGGTTCCAGCCCAGGGACCTACAACCATCAGCCAAGGCTTGCATTGTCCCAAACCTTTCTGCTGTTTCTCTGGGTTGCTTCCTACTTCGCCTCTATCAGGCCCCTTCTCCACCCTCCTTTGAATATGCACTTCCCTTAGGGCTAGGATCCCAAGGCTTCTACTTTCCCCCTCATTTCCTCCTTTCCTTCTCTAAGCTCAGAGAGTGACTGCAGGCCTTCACTCTACAGCCATACTCTCTACTTCCCCAGATGGGCTTCATTATCAATTAAAAGCTTATCAGCCCTGACTCTCCTCCAGGTGTGGCCTACCACAGGGATAAATTCTCTCTATTCAGGCCTGGTTTGGGGTAGGTACTCCATATAACAGATACTTGCTCTTTTTCATCCTAAATTCAAATTCTGACATCGGATGTGCAGAATTCCCACTGATGTCAATGTAAATTGTCCTCAGGGATCTGAGAACAGAATTTGTCCCTTTGAATTTTCCAATAAAAGAAAATAGTGTAAGTTCTTCCTGACTAAGGATGCTGCACAGCCTGAATATTTTTTGCTTGAGATGATGGGAAGAATTAGTAGGGGAAGCAAAAGTAGATGGGAACCTGGGAGTCAGTGACCATGCGATGGTTGAGTTCAGGATCCTGACACAAGGAAGAAAGGAGAGCAGCAGAATATGTACCCTGGACTTCAGAAAAGCAGACTTTGACTCCCTCAGGGAACTGATGGGCAGGATCCCCTGGGAGAATAACATGAGGGGGAAAGGAGTCCAGGAGAGCTGGCTGTATTTTAAAGAATCCTTATTGAGGTTACAGGAACAAACCATCCCGATGTGTAGAAAGAATAGTAAATATGGCAGGTAACCAGCTTGGCTTAACACTGAAATCCTTGCTGATCTTAAACACAAAAAAGAAGCTTACAAGAAATGGAAGATTGGACAAATGACCAGGGAGGAGTATAAAAAATATTGCTCAGGCATGCAGGAGTGAAACCAGGAAGGCCAAATCACACTTGGAGTTGCAGCTAGCAAGAGATGTTAAGAGTAACAAGAAGGGTTTCTTCAGGTATGTTAGGAACAAGAAGAAGGTCAAGGAAAGTGTGGGCCCCTTACTAAATGCGGGAAGCAACCTAGTGACAGAGGATGTGGAAAAAGCTAATGTACTTAATGCTTTTTTTGCCTCTGTCTTCAAGAACAAGGTCAGCTCCCCAGACTATTGCACTGGGCAGCACAGCATGGAGAGGAGGTGATCAGCCCTCTGTGGAGAAAGAAGTGATTCAGGACTATTTAAGAAAGCTGGACGAGCACAAGTCCATGGGGCTGGATGCGTTGCATCCAAGGGTGCTAAAGGAGTTGGTGGATGTGATTGCAGAGCCATTGGCCATTATCTTTGAAAACTCATGGCGATCCGGGGAGGTCTCGGATGACTGGAAAAAGGCTAATGTAGTGCCCATCTTTAAAAAGGGGAAGAAGGAGGATCTGGGAAACTACAGGCCAGTCAGCCTCACCTCAGTCCTTGGAAAAATCATGGAGCAGGTCCTCAAAGAATCAATTCTGAAGCATGTAGAGGAGAGGAAAGTGATCAGGAACAGTCAGCATGGATTCACCAAGGGCAAGTCATGCCGGACTAACCTAATTGCCTTCTATGATGAGATAACTGGCTCTTTGGATGAGAGGAAAGCAGGGGACGTGTTATTCCTTGACTTTAGCAAAGCTTTTGATACGGTCTCCCACAGTATTCTTGCTGGCAAGTTAAAGAAGTATGGGCTGGATGAATGGACTATAAGGTGGATAGAAAGCTGGCTAGATCGTCGGGCTCAACGGGTAGTGATCAATGGCTCCATGTCTAGTTGGCAGCCGGTATCAAGCGGCGTGCCCCAAGGGGCGGTCCTGGGGCCGGTTTTGTTCAATATCTTCTTTAATGATCTGAAGGATGGCGTGGACTGCACCCTCAGCAAGTTTGCAGATGACACTAAACTGGGAGGAGTGGTAGGTACACTGGAAGGTAGGGATAGGATACAGAGGGACCTAGATGGTACCAGATGACAGAACAAGGAGTAATGGTCTCAAGTTGCAGTGGGGGAGGTTTAGGTTGGATATTAGGAAACACTTTTTCACTAGGAGGGTGGTGAAGCAGTGGAATGGGTTATCTAGGGAGGTGGTAGAATCTCCTTCCTTAGAGGTTTTTAAGGTCAGGCTTGTCAAAGCCCTGGCTGGGATGATTTAGTTGGGGATTGGTCCTGCTTTGAGCAGGGGGTTGGACTAGATGACCTCCTGAGGTCCCTTCCAACCCTGATATTCTATGATTCTATGATTAATCAAGCAAAGCATTTGGAATAAACTTAGAAAAGATGGTATCCACACTATCTAGTCTTACTATAATCATACTTTGAGTCAGAACATTCTGAATGATTGTGTTCTAAGTATCTAATGCGAGCATATATTATTTTCATAGGAAGTATATCATTATGTTTTAGTCCAGGACACTTTTGTAAATGAGATGTTTACCTAAATGAGTTTATCCTCCCTGGCAAATGAAAATAAATAAATAAACCATATGCTTAGAATTAATTCAGCATGCTCTATTGTGTTTAGATTTCTCTTTTAGCATTTTCAATAAAACTGCAGTGTTTCTGTGCATACATCTGTACAGTAGGTATGGCACAATGATTTTCAGAGAAATCAAATCCTACTGAATATATTGTTTGCTATAATGAAAATAAAAAAAAAATAATTAGATGGTGGTCCCAGTCCTAGCAAATATTTGTGGATGATACCAAATCTCAGAAAGTGATCAAATAGGATAAAAAAAATCAGATTAATTTTTATTTAAGTTTTTTTGTAAAGGATATATTGGTCCTAATCATATCTAAAATGATTTGCCCATTTTTAAATTTCTGTTGTGACCTTTTCTATTTGTTTGTTGCTTTTTAAATATTCACATGCAGACTATGATGTTTGCAAACTCTTTATGAACATGTGAATTAAATTCATGAAGCAATAGCACCATTTCTACCACTACACATCCTTTACCAGTGAAAATGCTTAAGTTCCATCCTCTGGGCACAATAGCAAATTTTCATTATGTTGTCACAGATGGAAATTGTCATTTTGTAGAGAAACTACATAGAAACATTGGAAGTGCCATGCCAGTTCAGCATTCCACCTAGTTCAGTTTCCTGTCTCTGATGGTGGATGGTATGTGGTACTGCTATCCACCATACATGTCACATTATTTAAAATGCACAAAATGCTGATCAAAATTAATTTACTTTGCACATAATTTTGCTGTTAGACTAAGTTATTTTGCTGCTCATCAGCTACATATTTAGCAACTGGAGCCCCATCAGGGTCTCATAAAAATTCAATTAAAAACCTCAGTTCAGGATGTTAGCTTCTGGAACAAATATGTCTCTGAAGCCTGTAAAATAAGTCTGAAATACTATTAGAAGGACCAAGCTCCACTGTCACAGGAATACTATTGAAAAATAAGGCCAAATTCAGGCCTGGGATAACCAGGCACAACTCCATTGAGCTGAATGAATTTGTCGCAGTTTTATCACAGAAATTGACAGCTGAAGTATTCATGCTGATCTTAACTTTCGTGTCACTGTAAGACAGGGAAGTAGCTTCTTAAGTAAATATGAAATGATATGAAAAACACATAAACAAACATCTTCCTTTCCAAATGCAAACAGATGGACATCATACCAAAAGGACTAAAGGTAAAAAATCCATTACAATCTACATATCACACAGACTATGCTGAGAGATTGTGCCACACACTCTCAAAGAAACTGCAAAACCACCTGATCAACATCCTATACAGCAAACAGGAAAAGATTAAGAATGAGCTCTCAAAACTGGATACTCTCATGAAAAACCAACCTTCCACACAAACTTCCTCATAGATAGACTTTACAAAAACAAGACATGTCATTTACAACACAAATTTTGCTTCTCTACAAAGGAAAAAGGACACTAAACTATCTAAACTGCTACATGCCACAAGGAGCCACAACAGTAGTTCCCTTAACCCACCCAACAATATTGTTAATCTTTTCAGCTATACTCTTAGCCCAGCAGAAGAGTCTGTCCTATATCGGGGCCCCTCCTTTTGTCCCTCCAGACCCACGAACATGATACAGTTCTGCGGTGACCTAGAATCCTACTTTCGACGTCTCCGACTCAAAGAATATTTCCAACACACCTCTGAACAACATACTAACCCACAGAATCCTTCCTATCAGCACTACTACTGAACAAAAAGAAGAATTCTGCGTGGACTCCTCCTGAAGGTTGAAACAACAGACTGGGCTTCTACATAGATTGCTTCCGTTGACGTGCACGGGCTGAAATTGTGGAAAAGCAGCATCACTAAGAGATTGCTCCATAATCTCAGCAGTGCTGAACGCAGCCTCAGTAACAACTTTGACATCATAATCAAAAAGGCTGACAAAGGAGGTGCTGTTGTCATCATGAATAAGTTGGAATATGAAAAAGAGGCTGCTAGGCAGCTCTCTAACTCCACATTCTACAGGCCATTATCCTCTGATCCCACTGAGGATTACCAAAAGAAACTACACCATCTGCTCAAGAAACTCCCTGAAAAAGCACAGGAACATATCTGTACAGACACATGCCTAGAACCCCGACCAGGGGTATTCTATTTGCTATCCAAGATCGATAAACCTGGAAATCCTCGACACCCTATCATCTCAGGCATTGGCACCTTAACAGCAGGATTGTCCGGTTATGTGGACTTTCTCCTCAGGCCCTACGCTACCAGCACTCCCAGCTATCTTCGAGACACCACTGACTTCCTGAGGAAACTACAATCCATTGGTGATCATCCAGAAAACACCATCCTGGCCACTATGGATGTAGAAGCCCTCGACACCAATATTCCACACAAAGATGGACTACAAGCTATCAGGAACAGTATCCCTGATAATGTCATGGCAAACCTGGTGGCTGAACCTTGTGACTTTGTCCTCACCCACAACTATTTCACATTTGGGGACAATATATACCTTCAAGTCAGCGGCACTGCTATGGGTACCCGCATGGCCCCACAGTATGCCAACATTTTTATGGCTGACTTAGAACAACACTTCCTTAGCTCTCATCCCCTAAAGTCCATACTCTACTTGCGCTACATTGATGACATCTTCATCATCTGGACCCATGGAAAAGAAGCCCTCGAGGAATTCCACCATGATTTTAACAATTTCCATCCCACCATCAACCTTAGCCTAGACCAATCCACACAAGCGGTCCATTTCCTAGACACTACTGTGCTAATAAGTAATGGTTACATAAACACCACCCTATACCAGAAACCTACTGACTGCTATACTTACCTGCATGCCTCCAGCTTCCATCCAGGACACACCACATGTTCCATTGTCTACAGCCAAGCTCTAAGATACAACCGCATTTGCTCCAATCCCTCAGACAGAGACAAACACCTAAAAGATCTCTATCAAGCATTCTTAAAACTACAATACCCACCTGCTGAAGTGAAAAAAAAAGATTGACAGAGCCAGAAGAGTACCCAGAAGTCACCTACTACAGGACAGGCCCAACAAAGAAAATAACAGAATGCCACTATCCATCACCTTCAGCCCCCAACTAAAACCTCTCCAGCACATCATCAAAGATCTACAACCTATCCTGAAAGATGATCTCTCACTCTCACAGATCTTGGGAGACAGACCAGTCCTCGCTTACAGACAGCCCCCCAACCTGAAGCAAATACTCACCAGCAACCGCACACCATACAACATAAACACTAACCCAGGAACCTATCCTTGCAACAAAGCCCAATGCCAACTCTGTCCACATATCTATTCAAGTGACACCATCATAGGACCTAATCACATCAGCCATGCCATTAGGGGCTTGTTCACCTGCACATCTACCAATGTTATATATGCCATCATGTGCCAGCAATGCCCCTCTGCCATGTACATTGGCCAAACTGGACAGTCTCTACACAAATGAATAAATGGACACAAATCTGACATCAGGAATCATAACATTCAAAAACCAGTAGGAGAACACTTCAACCTCTCTGGTCACTCATTAACAGCCTTAAGGTGGCAATTTTGCAACAGAAAAGCTTAAAAAACAGACTCCAACGAGAAACTGCTGAACTTGAATTAATATGAAAACTAGATACAATTAACTTTGGCTTGAATAGAGAATGGGAATGGCTGGGTCATTATACAAATTGAATCTATTTCCCCATGTTAAGTATCCTCACACTTTTTTGTCAACTGTCTGAAATGGGCCATCTTGATTATCACTACAAAATTTTTTTTCCTCCTGCTGATAATAGCTCATCTTAATTAATTAGCCTCTTAGAGTTGGTATGGCAACTTCCACCTTTTCATGCTCTCTGTATGTGTGTGTATCTATCTATCTATCTATCTATCTATCTATCTATCTATCTATCTATCTTCTTACTATATGTTACATTCTATGCATCTGATGTAGCCCACGAAAGCTTATGCTCAAATAAATTTGTTAGTCTCTAAGGTGCCACAAATTCTCCTGTTCTTTTTGTGGATACAGACTAACACGGCTGCTACTCTGAAACTTTACACACAGTTGGGTGTTAGCACATTGCTTGTCGAGTCAGGCCTCCATCTATAACAGATTACTCTATTCCTGAAGAGTTTGAACCCTGGAAAGCATGAGCATGTTGTGATGAGATGTGCATACTTGGCAAGAAGGAGTTAATGAGCGCTTGCTGGCTCAATTAGCCCAGCCCTGCTATAACTTCAGTAGGTGTCAAGCCAGGAGGGAGGTGCTAAAAGGGCTGAATGTGGTTCAGTTGGGGACTGGCTAGGCTGGCTGGGGCTGGAGGGAGATGGAGGATTTTTCTGACCTCAAATGAAGTCCCTCTCGAAATGGAAGAAAAGTCTATTAAATAGGAAGAATGGATATAAAGTGGGGTAGGGGTGGGGGTAGAGAAAAGAGTAGAAGAAGAATCAGATGATGATGATGATATCAGGGTGGGGGGAGGAAAGCAAAGCCGAGGAAGGAAATAAATCAAAATGCTATAATTGTAAAATCCCAAAGAAATAAGACTAGGTGATGTTGACCCTGTGAAAGTAGCTGACTGGATTAAAAAATGTGTAGGGGATATTGTAAAAGCCAGGAGTCTGTGAGATGGAGATATTTTAGTTGCATGTACAAATAAAGAGTGAGCTGATAAACTGCTAAAATGAAAATGCTAGGGAAAGTTAATATAAGTTACTTGCTAATAAAGCATTTGACTGAAATGAAGGGAATAATATATGGAGTGCCATTAGAACTGACCAATGATGAGAAAATCAAAAGCACTGGAGAAGATAAAGTTTTAGGCTATGTCTACACTACCATTTATGTGGGTATAATTTAGGTTGCTCAGGAGTGTGAATAAGCCACTACCCTGAGTGAAATAAATTACACTGACCTAAGCACCCGTGTAGACAGCGCTATGTCAGCAGGAGAGCTTCTCCTGCCAACATAACTACCATCGCTCATTGGGGTGGATTAATTAAGTCTACAGGAGAGCTCTCTCCTGTTAGCTTAGAGTGGCTACACTAATGAGCTTATAGTGGTGCAGCTGCATCTTTGCAGCTATGCCATGGTAAGCTCTCTAGTGTAGCCAAAGTCTTAGTAAGTAAGTGACTAATTAGTAAATGAGGAGGAGAAAGCCAGTCATCAATGATTGTACTTATTACATTTAAGGGAGAGACTCTACCTGAGAAAGTAACAGGGTTTCAATGGTATCCAGAACCAAGCCATATATCCGCCCTTCCCTAAGGTGTTATAAGTTATACTGTTTGTAAAGGGAAAACAAGATGTGGTAAAGGTGGGGGAGAGGCTTCCTGTGAAAATTGTGTAGAAGGGACAGAGGTCAAATATAATAACTGTGGTGGTAATCACAGTCCAGCATAGAGAGTGTGTATTGTGACAAGACAAGCTAAAGTGATACAGAAGACAAAAATTGTTAATAACATATCTTATGCGGAAGATGTAAGAATACTTTTAAAGCATCAGGTACAGAAGGAAAGCACAGGAAAAGGGGAACTGCAAACACAGCCTCACTCTATTCAGATTATGATAAACACTGCAGAAGAAATAGGAGATGATGTACTAGTAGTGAAAAAAAGAAGGTTATTGCATTTATGATAGAAATGATAAATTGTACTCCACAAATTGGGGGAAAATCAGAAAAAAATGAAAATTATAGCAAAGGCAGCAGAAAAATATTTGTGTGTTAGCAATTTGTGAATGGATCATATTCATGCAATTTTGAATGAGGTTAGTGGTGAAATATGACTAATATGGGGAACAGAAGTTTGATAGCACATGGTCAAGAACTAAAAGAAAATATCCTGGAAATGAAAACTAAGCCAGATATCATATGTGTTCACAAATATTGGTTAGTTGACAAGCTTGCTTTTAAAATTTCAGGGTATATTGCCTTTTGGTGAGGCCAAAAACTAGTAATCGGAGGAGGCTTTGTACTTTCATAAGGGAAAAATTAAAGTACATAGCAGTAGAGAACAAAGAAGTAAGCCTAGTATATAATGCTGTTGAGATCCAAATGCAGAAGAGAAATATAAGGCTTTCTAATCTCTATAACCCTTGTGGGAAATTAGAAAGTTTGGCACTACAGGAAACAGTAAAGAGTGCTAAAATACCATATATTATATGTAGTGACCTAAATAGTCATAATAAATTGTGGGGAAGTGAAACAATTGATAAAAATGGTGCATGCTTAGAAAAGTTCATTGACGAAAACAACCGACTGGTTTTAAACAATGGCACCCCAACTAGATTTAATGCAGCAGATGGTAATTGTTCCTGCTTAGACCTGGGAATTATAACAGCAGACATTGCAAGTAGATGCACCTGGGAAATATATAAGGAAGAAGGAATGAGGAGTGATTATTTCCCTAGATGTATTACTTTTCAAGGGCAAGATAAGGTGGAAGATACTGAAAAATTACCCACCTGGAATTTTAAGAAAACTGTCTGTGAGCTTTTAGTAAATGTACTGAATTTGTGAATAATCATTGTCTGAGTGATGACATAGAGAATTACGATGACAATGTAATAAAGAGATTAATACAGGGGTTCCCAAATTTTTTGCTGGCATGACCCCATTTTAATGAAGTATTTCCAGCCGGGACCCCAGACAGCATGGAGGACACCATTTTGAAAAGAAAAATGGCATCCTCCACATAACATGACCTTGCACACACTATATGTGCAAAGTCATGCCATATGGAGGACAACATTGTGCTCCACAAAATGGCGTCCTCAGCACAGTGACCTTTTACCTATGGTGCACGCAAGGTCACACTGCGGAGGATGCCATTTGGTAGAGCCAAATGGTGTCCTCCATGCACCTTGACTTCGCACACATTGTACATGCTAGGTCATGCTGTGAAGAGCAAAATGGCATCTTCTGCTTACTAGGAATTACCGCAACCCCATCTGCTGAAAGTGGGACCTCATCTCAGATCATGACCCACAGTCTGGGAATCACTGGATTAATAGCAGTACTTACTGTAGCCATACTTAGGATATTGAAGTACCCCCAAACTAAAAATGCACTGCCATGGTGCAATGAGAAGTTCACAATGGCAGTTAAAGAAAGGAACAAAGTTTAAAAAAAAGGAAAAACTAAGGAATATTGAAGACCTCATCAATTATAAAAGAAGAAAGGCAATAGCACAAAGAACTGTTAAAAAAAATCAAAGAAAGAGAGTTGGAGGAAATACTGTGGGTGGATCAATAAAGATATCAAGACATCAAAAAATATACACACAAATTAGAAGAATGAATGGAATTCAGACTAAGAATAGTTATGTCCCAGGTCCAATTGGTATTGACAACATGGTTAGAAGTTCTGAAAATGAGAAAGCAGAAGTTTTAGCAGAAACTTTCCATTTAGTGAGTAATGACGAAAATCAAAGTGACATTTTAAAAATGAAGTATACCAGTATATAGATGAAAAATGGAATAGATTTGTAAAATGTATACAGATAGGTCCAAAGAAGAAAATACTGGAAGCATAGGGATGACATATTGTATAACAAAATTGGTAATAACTACATCTAAAAGAATAGCCGATTATGTACCTGTTGTGACAGCCGAACTAGTAGCAATAATGCTAGCACTGAACTGGGATGTACGCCCAGCAGCAGCAGCAGCCTTTTTTAAAATTCAGTCTCAGGCCTTATGGCAATTAAAAAGGGTATCTCGGTATGTAGAAGCTATTTAATCAATGAAATTAAATTTCTAATAAGAGTTAGTACAGATGGTGATACCTGTAATATTAGGTTGCATCCCAGCATGTATTGGGATAACAGGGAACAAAATGGTGGACAAAGAGGCTAAAAACACTCTAAGAAATGGAAAGGTTGACATGGAAATACCCTTAAATAAACAGGAATTCAAAAGTGTAATACAGAAAAAATTAAAAGAGGAATGGCAAAAAAAAATTGAATTAAGGAAAAAAGAGGAATAAGACTTTTTAAACCGTTTCCGAGAGTTGATGAAAATGACATACTTCAGGGCCTGGATATGACTAATGATGTGCTTTTGTTTAAAGTACTAAATGGTCATTGTGGCTTAAACAAATATCTTTTTTAAATAAATAGACACAAAGATGGACTATATAAGGTGGAAGAAAGGACATTTTGTGGGCATTTAAGGGCTTTGATAAAGAAAGGGAAAAGCTTTCTGAGTAATTCAGATGTCTTAAGGAAATGCGATATTTTTAAAAAGGCATTGTTATATTACCTGAAAGATACAGGGCAGAGCGAGAGAATATAAACTAAGTATTGAGGAATTATAATTGTTGGTGGCTATAAACTATTCAGTCAACCATGATCATCTAGTTTGACTTCCTGCATAACACAGTCCTAAGGACTTCCCCGAATTAATCCCTGATTCGAGTCCAATGGTGATGGTGCTACCTGGGGTTTTTAGAACCCACAGCAGGGGCAACTTAACTATTTTATTGCAGGTGATATCAGGAATAAATTAATAGGAACACAGCAATTCTCTCTGATCAAGGATTAGATACAAGCAAGCGTGCTTTTGTCTAACACTGCAGTTTATTAGATTTTAAGCACACAGAGACATAAGCAATAGGTTTAGAACATCCCAGATATTTACCTAACATTTGGAATGGTATTGAGTAATTAACAGCAAGTTCGCAGTGACCAGTTGCTTACCAGCCAGGGAGAAAAAAGTGTCAGGAAAAACGTCGCTTAAGATGGCTTCAGAGGACTACTTTACAGTATACTTTATTAATAATTTTTTTATAACTAACTTTAATAAAACGCATAGGTCATAATGACCCTTACTGGATTATTACTTTTTAAACTTTTAATAAACTTTTAATATTAGAGGTGTCTAGATTCAAGGTTTTTCAACCACCAAGGTTTTCAGGAGTTGACCCACTGCATACCCTCAAATCCAGGGCAACAATGGTTGAAATCAACCATATCTTCTTGGAAAAAATTTATTTTTTATTTTAAAATTTCCAGTGATGGAGACTACAATGTTCCTTGGTAAGTTGTTCCAATGGTTAATCACGCTCACTGTTTAAAAAATTGCAACTTATTTCTAGTCTGAATTTTCTAGTCTCAAATTCAAGTCATTGGATTTTGTTACATATTTGTCTGCTAGACTGAAAAGACCCTTATCAAATTTTTGTTTCCATTATAGGTATTTATATATGTGATCAAGTGACTTCTTAACCTTCTCTTTGATAAGCTAACTATACTGAACTTTTGAGTCCCTCACTATAAGCCACGTTTTCTAATTCTTTAATAATTTTCATGGTTCTTCTATGAACCATCTCCAATTTTTCTACATTATTTTTGAACAGTGGACACCAGAACTGGACAAAGCATTCCAGTAGCAGTCATACCAGTGCCACATAGGTTAACCTCCTTTCCCAGTCCTACTTGATATTCCCCTATTTATACATCCAAGGATTGCATTAGCCCTTTTGTTAATGCTAGAAGCTCATGTCCAGCTGATTATCCACTATAACCCCCGCATCTCTTTTTCAGAGGTGTTGTTGCCAGGATAAAGTTCCCCATCCTGTACATATGGCCTTGCATTCTTGTTTTTAGCTATGTGACCTTACACCTGGCTATATTGAAACACATGTTGTTAGCTTGCACCCAGTTTACGAAGTTATCCAGATTGCTCTGTGATAGTGACCTGGTAGAAAAAATCAGTAATAAATCAAGTCAGAAGAAACCTCCCAGCAGTTGAGGCTTTGTATCCAAATGGAATAATCAATGCAAATGACAAGAAACATTGATGACATCTCCATTTACAGAAATATTAAGGAATCAGAATCATCACAGTACTTAATTCATTAAAAGCCTGGCAAATGCTCTCTATTTTAGTGGGTTTCTAAGTCTCTTAATAATAAAATTATCATGTATTCTTTTTAGTAAATAGGAAGATAAAGCACATCAAAATGAAACAAAATAAACCTAGTATTATTATGTCTATAATGCTGAGCTTAGTTCCTGAGAATCTGACGTTATAGTGTTTGTAGTAGTGATGAGCAAACCTCAAAATAGTTGGGGTAAAATCCTAGACCCATTCAAGTCAATGGAATTGACTTGAATAGGGTCAGGATTTCACCCTTTGAAAAAAGGCCTAGGTTGTTTTACCTGATTTGATCTGCCTATTTAGAGTTCATGTACATTCATGTCAAGAAGATCTTCCTAATGAAGTGCTACAACAGATTGGAAACCCCAGAGCAGGGAAGGATGGAGTTCAATTCACAGAATGTTTCCTTGCATTTTCTATCAATTTCCAGTTTCTGAACTTTTTGACCAGTTCTGTCAAGTAGTCAGACCATAGAATAATAATAAACTCAAAGCAAATTGTTAAATGATGGATAATGGATAATCCCCCCCACCCCAAAAGAGAAACAAGTTGTAATGGTCCCTCACTCTCCCATGGGGAGGGAGGCTGCTCAGTCTGGACCTGTCTGGCCAGGACAAGAGTCTGCAGGACAGCCAACAGCCCACAATAGGGCTGGGCAACCAATAATCACAGTCAGGATTTAGCCTGGGTTTGGCGGCTCAAGCTGTCAGCCCTTAAACAGAGTCTATAACTGAGCTGGGGGCCCGGGCTTGAGGAGGCTCAGGCTGCCAGCAAGCAAAACAGTCTCAGGACTGGCTGTAGCCTGGGTGGGGCTCAGGCAGACAGCAAAGCAAACAGTCCATAAGGGAATTGGTAAGGGAGGCTACTTCTTCAGGGCTAGAGCTTCCCTGCACAGTGTAGGGAGTCAGCCACCTCAGGGTGGGGTGTGGGCCCACCCTACTCCACCGCGTCCCAGCCCAGGGCCCTGGTAGGGGCAGGATCCAGCCGCAACACGCTGTCTGAGCCACACCTGGCTCTGCAGCCAGCTGCTCTGTGGCTGCCCCGGGCCACTTCCTGCCTACCCAGGGTTCGATACCTGTGGCCTCCAGACCTCTTCTGGCTCCTCAGGGTACATGGTGGCAGGCACTCCGGGCCGGTCCTCGTTGGCATCTGGGGATCAGGAACAGCCAGGAGTAGGTTCCCCTCTGGGATGCTGCAGAACAGGTGGAGTGTCCTTCTCCTCCTCAAGCTCTGCCCCAACTGTGCTTTAGGGCCTGCCTGTTATACTTCTGGCCATGCCCTGGTACTTCTGGTGAGGGGGGTGGGGCGATCTAGGCTCCGCCCTCCAAAGGGAGTGTAATGGCCCTCCCCTCCAGAGGGAGGCCACAAATACATACGTGATATTAAGAATATCTTGACGGCTGTCCCTGAGATAATATTTTCCATATAGGTTTCACTTATATTGCTTAACCTTCAGCTATCCTCAATATCCAGGTTCAAAAGAAGGTGCTTTATCAACCAGTCAAGCCAGCTTTTCAGGTTGCTAGTTATCCATGTAAAGAAAATAGGATATTTATATAGTAGGAAAAGGATACTAATGTAAGGGGATGTTTTTATATATTTACCAGAGAACAATGTAAGGAAGAAATGGGGGTACAGAGAAAAATTATTTCATGTGATACTATGGAAAGTTATATGGGAGAGGAATTATTTTCATTTCAAATTAAAAAGTAATTATTTTGTGATGAGATGTGCTATACAAAGTGGTTTGGCAAAGGATCTATGCAAAAGTTAATTTGCAATGAGAGATGTTTGAGGCATAATTATAAGAAAGTAGGTTATATAATTGGAGAAAATACAATAGAAGGCAGGCAAAATGAGAGAGTCACTGAAAGTTCTCATTTTCTCTGAAAGGTTAGAGAATGTAGATTTTTGTTTTTAGCAGTTAAAAAAAAGAACAAAGGACAAAGGGCAATCTTATAAAATTTTTAAGAGAACAGAGTCGAGAGATGCTTTAAGAGTATTTGACTTTCTATTGACAATGAGAACAAAAGAGAATAACATTTTTAAAAATGCAGAAGACCAGAATCAAATATTAATAAAATATTGTGTGTACATACATATGCACATGTGCTTAGGGGAAAAATGTCCGACATTTTCTTTTCCATTTGGTAAACATTTGCTATTCTCCTTTCTTAATTTTCAAACTGGCACTTTTTGTTTAGTTCTATGTTTGTGCATTAGTACCATCGATGATGTCAGTGCAGCACTGCACTAAGAGCAGAGTTTATTACCAACTTCTGTTACAGAACTAAGGGAAAAAAGTGTCTGAAGCAGTTTTTGGTGTATGTAATCCTGCTATCACATTGGCTTTAACTGTAGATTTCTGATGAATGTTCAGCATTATGTGGGAGATTATCATACAGTTCTCTTCAGATCAGAACAAAGATCTAAGAACAAATCCAGTTGCATAAGTGTATCGAAAAATCTAATACTATTAACTTTCCATTTAGGCCAAACTATCTTCTGGTGTTGATCCAGTCTCAACCGGAGTAAATGGAGCATTCTGAAAAAGAAAATTTTAAAATGACTGATTAGCTATGTTTTTTGTTTGCAGTGATGTTGTACCATTGTTTGCTCCAGGATATGAGAGAGACAAGGTAAGTATGGTAATATTTTTCATTGGACTAACGTCTATTGGTAGAAGGTACAAGTTTTCAAACTTCAGAGTTCTTCTTCAGGCCTGGGGAAAGAAATCAGAGTGTCTGAGCTGAGGCCAAGTTGGGACAGATGTGTTACCCTCACACTTAACAATCTGTCACAACTTGTATTTAGCTCAGACACTCTGATTTCTTCCCCCAGATCTGAAGAAGAACTGTATGTAGTTTGAAAGCTTGTTCCTTCTACCAACAGAAGTTGGTCCAATAAAAGATATTACCTCACCTACCTTGTCTCTCTGATTAGCTATGGTCATCCACTGACACTGAGCAAACCAAATGTCAAGGAATATATAAGGAAAAAAACAGTTTTTACACTCCGTGTCTCTTTCATTGACAGCATGTCAATTGTAAGTATTGATTCAGCAATAAAGAAATCTATCTCCAATTCTATCATACTCATCATCTCAGTTGAATGACATTTATGTCCTGATTCACTAAAACAATTTGCTACTGTTAATGAGAATGCTTATGAAATGGTCCCTGCTTAGTCGTACAGTATTAACTAATCTTAATTGTAACTGTTGACATTTTTACCTAAAATAACTTGTAAGCAAGTATTTACAACTTTCAACCAGAACCAGCTCTTAGCTCTGTCTTGCTAATCTTTCTATCAGAACATAGTGCTTGGTCTCATTGATTCTAATAGTACTACATGCAGGAGCTTTTAGGATTAGCTGCTTGTTTGTTTGTTTTTCAAACCATATGACTTTTCTAATTTGATCAACTAGGGTCAAATTTCCAGGGGTAGTGGGCCTGGTTTGAGTTTAAAGATGTATTGAATTACCCATGTCTTTTTCTGGCCACCTCAGAGGTGAAAGTAAGCTGGTATGGTCCGGTATGGCATACCGGCAAAAGCCAGTACACAGCTGACCGTATCAGCAGGAGGCAGCTTCCCCAGGCTGGCAGTTTAAAAGGGCCCTGGGCTCCCAGCAGCGGAAGGAGCCCCTGGCCCTTTAAATCACTGCCAGAGCCTCGGGGCTCCTGGCCACTGCTGCAGCGACTGCTACCATGTGGCTCCAGCGATGATTTAAAGGGCCGGGGGCTCCTGGCCACCGCTACTGCAGCCAGAGACCCGGGCCCTTTAAATCGCAGGCGGAGCCCCGGGGTAGCGGTTGCAATTTAAAGGGCCTGGGGATTTAAAGGCCCCGCTCCTTCTGCCCAAGCCCCAGCCTCCTGCTCAGGACCCCGGCCCTGTATACTAGTAAGTCCCTTAAGTTACTTTCACCCTGGCCCACCTCAACCCTGAGATAAATTAGTCCTTCAGTTGTGTGCTAGAGCCAAATCACTTAGTTTATAAATAAGGTTATTGTTAAAGTATATCTTTAATTTATTTGAATACTAATCATCACTACATATATCTTATAAGGTATAACTGTCCACATTAATTTCCATAATCAGGAAGTTTGCCTGTTTTATTTTTTTTTCTACTTGTCAAGCATAAAAGACACGATTCTGTGGAGTATTATCTTCATTTGCACGAAGTCCCACTGAAATAAGTGGACTTACAGAAGATGAAAGGTTACTACTCTACATGAGTAAGAGTAGCAGAATCATGCTCAGAATAAAAGATTTGTGCCAATAAAAACCTACCAATTTTAAAAGAATAAATCACTTGTTACCTGAAAAACGGTTACTACCATTGTGTCCTCCCCAAAGGATCTTTTCCTAAGCTATAAACTCTTGGAAATAGGGTTTTACAAAAAAAATCCTGACACAGCCTTGAATATAGTGTTGCTACTGGAATACTATAATGTATGCAACAAACTACCAAGGGCAATAAAAGGAGCGACTAACATAAATTATTTTAAAATGGACGAAAGACAGTTATGTGGGGAAAATAAATATTTTTGGGGTAGAACTGCTATATCAAAAGCAGGCACATGCAGTAAATGTCAAGTTACTAAGCTTTTATGAAATTTACTGACAAAGCTCAAGGTAGCTTCATTTTTTTTTCTTTTAGGAAAATTAAGTTATTACAAGATATCAAGCCAAATCTTATTAAATGTGATGATAAAGTGGTAATAAATCAATATGTTCTTTGTGTGAAGCCATTGAAACTGGGCTCCTTCTGGGATAAAGTGGATTGTATTTTGGGTTGAAACTATCCTACCTTTTAACAAATACAACTTGCAAATATTTTCACTACACACCATGCCCGACCTACAATACCAATTTTCAAAGTGTTAATTCTGACTTGGAATGCAGAAAACGTGCAGGTATTTATACATCTGTACTAGGATGTTGAAACTCTCTATTTGTTTGCTCAAATTTGGTATCTGCAAAGACACACAACAACGCTTTTGGTTCACATATTTGCACATGCAAATCATCCTTTGTTTCTTGTGAAAAAAAAAATAACCTCATGACTGAGTAACCTCATTTATAATAACTCACTTTGGCAGATGGGAGGAGCTCCCTGTGTCTTTCAGTGGGTAGCGAAAACGAACATCAAAAGGTACACTCAGAGTATCATTAATATAGTATCATTAAAGACCTTAACTTATTTATTATCCTAACTAACTAGGCAAGTTGACACTTTTGTGTGTGCTGCATTTTATGTCCAATATGACTTATAACTAATTATTTTTTTTAATCAAATGATTGTTGGAGGGTAGATTGGCAATATGATGGCACCCCCAACTTTCAGCCAATCTGTTAATTTTTGAAAATTTGGGGTTGGCAATATTGAAAGTTTGTTTGGAGTTTTGTTGTCCAATAAAAGTTATTACCTCACCTATCTTGCCTCTCGCATATCCTGTGACCAGCATGGCTACAATAGTCCATTACAAGATATTATCTCACAAATATTAAAATTGTCCATTTTTAAAGTCAAATTCTTATAAGCACAAAATGTGCAGTCTACAGACTGGGTACAACATGATCATCATTGTTCATACCAGCATTAGCTAAAGTGCTTTGTGAATATGGTGCAATAATTTTCATCATGACCGTGTATGACCTGTATCATCACCAGTGAGCTTAAGCCCTTTGTCATGTGCTGTGATACATATCTATCCATATGCTCTGGAGTGCTATTCAAGAAGAATGCCCACTGGCAGATGAAATAGAGGTCAACAGGAGTTTGGGAAAGCAAAGCAATTTCATTGGGAGTTTCAGTGTTCAAAGAATGCAGGGATCAAGTCCTAAATAGTTTTATAGATGGGTAATAATTGACAAAGACAGTCTCCCTACTCTGAGAACACAATATACAAAATACAAATAAAGCTCAAATCCTGTCAGCTGGAGCTGCTCCAAAAATTTTGATGAATGGAAAGAAAATGTTTAGAAGATGTTCATGAAATTTAGTTCCATTTTTCAGACAGCCTTAATATCCACATAATTTCCGGAACCCTCCTTTATGATATTTTGTCAGTTACAATATAGTAGTGAGAAAACACAAAAATGCTTGGGAGGTAGTTCACAAAGAAAACCAAGCATAAAAAATATCAATAACATTACAGTGACTGTAGTCACATCCCTGTTTAGTTTAATGAGCTCATTAAAGTCACAATGTCCTAATGTTAGGAAAGTAGAAAGTAGTCTGACATTTCAGACATCTTCACTTTAACAAATTTGGTGACTTGCTTCGCAGTTTTCAACAAACTGAAGTTTCTAGATTACTCTTGAAATGAGTCTTAACTATTTCCATAACAATAGTTTTTGAAAGCTAATAGCAGGATGGAGTCTGATCCTGGCACCCATTTTCAACCCATCTAGAATCATATTACTGGTAAAGAGAGCTTATATGAAATCAAGACTGTCCAGAGAATGTAAAAACGTTTATTATCTTCACTCTGAGCTGAATTAAAAATGTCAGGCAAGTAAAAATTATTTCTTATGCATCACTTCCCACATTCACTTTGCAAAGATTGTTCCAGACTCTCCTCATTCAACGAACTCCCACTAAATGAAGATTTATTTCAGATTTTTAGTCTCATCCAATTTCTATTGCAATAGTTCACTGTCCTTATAATAATCCAACTATTTTGGTAAATCTGTTTGATACTACTGTAAAATATGAAAGAAGGATGGGGCTCTGGCGTGGGCTAATAACTTTGCACACCAGGCAACCTCATGACATTGGCAGTTTTTAAAATGCATTAAAGGACATATTCTGCCCTGAGAACTCTCATTGATATAATTGGAAACTACATATGGATGGAGGGCTGTGTAGTATTCATCAAGTATGAAAATTACTTTCCTTGCAGCCATTTTGCTAGTTGTATGTGAAGCAGGTACAAATGTCCATGGTACACAGATGTCTTCTGGGTGAAATGCAATGTTTTTCTGTTATTTTAAATAAGTTGAAAATTGATATTTATGGGTGCTTTATACTGTTTAGTTTGTTTTTAAACATGGCTGTTCTTTTGTGGTCTGTTCCACTGCCAGCTCTCAGACTCCCCCCAGTCCTGAAGTATTTTCATACTGTATGCAGTTATAAACAAGGCTTCAATGAAACTTAGTGTACAGACAGAAAACACTTTTCAAGCAGACATGAAAATGCATTAAACAATATTAGCCAGAATGAAAACTGGAAAAAAGCCATCAGCTATTTTCCCATCAACATCTATTATTGGTAGCACTTTATACAGCGTATGGGAAAAAAGCTCAGATTGACACTTCCAACAAAAATGAGACTATTGTGTTACCACTAAGATGGGGGTGGAGGCAAGCTTGTGTCATGTACTTCTGTGCAAAACTTTAATATCCTCGGAATAGAATTGAGTTGGCTTCATTAAATAGCCATGTATTAACATACTTCTTGATATTTTCATATAGCTGCAGCTGTGGCATAAGGGTTCATTCTGTGTATAAGCAGACCTACGGTGGGAGTTCATAGGTATACAGCAGGCAGGGTGAAATGAATCAGTTGGTGTGGCTATATAACTAATTGCTGGCTATGCTCTTAACCTGCTTTACTGATACTGTAGGTGATTCAGAAAGATTGGGATAACTACAGTGTGAATAGGGAGCCATCCATTAAACTGCCATAGAGCTGTGCAAAATGTTCACCTTGGACCACAACAACAAAAAATCAACTTAATGGATCTTTATTTGATTTTTGGTTAGCAAACTAGTAGCTGTTTATCAGAACTTTTGTGTATCCTATGAAGCAGTTTTTTCGATTTTAGTATCATGAATATTTTAGACACATTTTCAGCAATGGAGGACTGATGTCCATGCACAAAAACACAGTTGTGATAATGTAAGCAATTGTATCTTCTTCATGCACACTTCTTTGTAAGTTGATCCTGGTGTCTTCCTTTTGAAAATTTGGCCCTTTGAGATTTCTCTTCACTGGCAGATTTCATATTTGGTTTGTGTTCACCAGAAATAGTAACATGGGGCAAGCCATATTTTTTCTTAAAATATGGCCAAAAGTCTCTTTCAGTTATTGTAAATTAATAAACTCAATTCAAGCACACAGAAATATTTACATACCCATACTAGAAGTACCAATTGTTTCCACGGTGACTAGCTGAAGCAATCTTGGAACTGTTAGCAATTATCTTTGAATTAATGGAGGACTGGTGAGGTCCCAGATGCCTGGAGAAGGGTAAACATAGTGTTTTTTAAAAAGGGAACAAAGAGGACCTGGGGAATTATAGGCCAGCCACTCTGACTTCAATATCTGGAAAGCGACTGAAGCGAATTATTAAACAAATAATTTGTAAGCACCTAGAGGATAATAAGGTTATAAGGAACAGCCAGCATGTATTTGTCAAGAACAACTCATGCCAAACCAACTTAATTTCCTTCTTTGACAGGGATACTGGCCTACTGGATGGTGGGAAGTAGATATGATATATCTTGATTTTTAGTCAGACTTTTCACACACTCCCATATAACATTCTCATAAGCAAAGTAGTGAAATGTGGTCCAGATGAAATTACTATAGAGTGTGTGCAAAACTGCTTGAAAAACTATTCCAAAGAGTAGTTATCAATGGTTTGCTATCAACATAGGAAGGACTATCTAATGGATTTTCAGAGGGGTCTGCCATGGGTCTAGTACTGGTCAATATTTTCATTATACTTAGATAATGGAGTGGACAGTATGCATATAAAATTTGTGGATTACACCAAGATGGGAGGTGTTGCAAGCACTTTGGATGACAGAATTAGAATTTAAAACAACCTTGAAAAATTAGAGAATTGATCTGAAATCAACAAGATGAAATTCATTAAAGACAAGTGCAAACTACTACACTTAGAAAGGAAAAATCAAATATACAACTGTAAAAGGGGGAGTAACAGGGAGTAACTATAAAAGGGGGTAGGCAGTACGGCTGAAAAGGATCTGGGGGTTATAATGGATCACAAACTGAATATGAGTCAACAATGTAATGCTGTTGTGAAGAAGATTAATATTCTGGAGTGTATTAACAGAAGTTGAATAGTAATACATGGGAGGTAACTGTCACTCTATTTGGCACTGGTGAAGCCTCAGTTGGAGTACTGTATCCAGTTCTGGGTGCCACTCTGTAAGAAAGATGGGGGGAAATTGGAGATAGTCCAGAGAAGAGCATCAAAAAAGCTAAAAGTTTAGAAAACCTGACCTAAGGGAAAAGGTTAAAAAACTGGGCATATTTAGTCTTGAGAAAAGAATACTGAGATGGGACCTGAAACAGTCTTCAAATATGTTAGAGGCTGTTATAAAGAGGATGGTGATCAATTTTTCTCCATGTCCACTCAAGGTAGGACAAGAAGCAAGGGGCTTAATCTGCAGCAAGGAAGATTTAGGTTAAATATTAGGAGAAGCTTTCTCACTATACAGGTAGTGTGATGGGGTGTGTACCCCACACAGTCCTTGAATTGGTTAATGTGGACCTGAGAGGCCAATTAACATATGTGGCAACACCTGCAATAGAGAGAAAGCCAGCTTTAATTGATAATGAATCCCATCTGGGGAGGAGCTGGGTTGTGATTGTAAAACCAGGAATCCCTGTAGCTCTTTTCTGCTAGGGACAAGAGTCTGCAGTGATTCTCTGGAGGATAGAAGAGGTAGGAAGTGGTCTAAGGCAGTAGCAAGGAGTCAGAGAGTAGATCTTGAGTGCCAACAATAGGGCCCCTGGGCTGGAGGGAGGCACTGGCAAAGTAGCATGAGCCCAGAGTTCAGGCCAGACACCTGACATAAGGTCTAGGATTTATCTGTTGGACTTTTTTGTTGTTGAACATGTTACCCTGAAAGGGGAGATGTAAATATTTTGACCTGAGTGGAGGGCTGAATTTTGGAAGAGAGACCACTGCTGTGATGGAGCAACTGTTGGCAGGGAGCGCCGGAGTGAAAGACAGCTACTGTGCCATACCTGGTCATGAGGAGGTGCTCCTGCAGTGAGTGAACACCTTTGTAAGTAGTTAAGCTCTAACACAGGCTTCCAAGGAAGGTTGTAGAATCCCCATCATTAGAGATTTTGAGAACAGGTTAGGGATGGTTAAGGCTTACTTGGTCCTCCCTTAGCACAGGAGGCTGGACTTGACAATCCCTGAGATCCCTTCCAGCCCTACATTTCTATGATTTACATTGGGCAAATCCAAGGGTATATAACTTAAGATATTCATTGATAAATGTGGGTAATAGGGAGTCAAATACTTACCCACTTTCACCACTATCTGAGAGAATGTAAGCAACAGCTATATTAAGGTCCATATTTTTGACCTGTTTAATGAGGACAGATACAGCTTGGAAGCATTCACTTGGCTATATTTTCTAGCAAGCAGCCATTGCACTGCTCTGGCTATCAGAAAGAAAGAGACAAAACAACAGATGTAACTAACGTATTATAGATTAGATCTACTGGACAGAAGAATTTATCATTGTTGTGGAGGTGGCTGGAATAATATTTCAGAAATTTAAAGTCACTTGCTTTTCAAAGGGGATTTTTAATTGCGCAAGCTGCCCTCATAAGTGGATATATAAGTCATGCCCTTAATGCATTGGGTTTAATATTTGTTCTGCAGTAGTCTGACAAAAGGAAGTAGTCTTACAAAAAATTGAAGGCAAGTGATTACCCCACTGTATTTCCTACACTTTTAGTGTATAAAACCTCTAAACATTATTTTTACAGTGATTGAAAATCATGTTCTTGCTTTGTATATTAGAACACTCTAGTTTACTAAGTAGATTCATAGATTCAAGGACTGGAAGGGACCTCGAGAGGTCATCGAGTCCAGTCCCCTGCCTGCATGGCAGGACCAAATACTGTCTAGACCATCCCTGATAGACATTTATCTAACCTACTCTTAAATATCTCCAGAGATGGA
>NW_020664420.1:55246205-55248448 GCF_002925995.2 Terrapene triunguis
CATTCCTTCAGACTTCTCGGTGAAGACCGAAACAAAGAAGTCATTAAGCATCTCTGCCATTTCCAAGTTTCCTGTTACTGTTTCTCCCTCTTCACTGAGCAGTGGGCCTACCCTGTCTTTGGTCTTCCTCTTGCTTCTAGTAGACAGGAGTGTTGTCCAGTGGTTACAGCAGAGCAGTAGAAGCCAGATCTTGATTCTGTTCCCAGCTTTACTAATAACTCACTTTGTGACCTGGACCAGATTGATTACTTTGTACTTCCATTTACCCATCTATGAAACACACACCACTTATAAAAAGAACAGGAGTACTTGTGACACCTTAGAGACTAACGAATTTATTTGAGCATAAGCTTTCGTGGGCTACAGGCTACTTCATCGGATGCATAGAATGGAACACACAGAAAGAAGATATTTATACATACAGAGAACATGAAAAGGTGGGAGTAGCCATACCAACTGTAAGAGGCCAATCAATTGAGATCATCAATTGATCATCAGCAGGAGAGAGAAAAAAATTTTTTGAAGTGATAATCGAGGTGACCCATAGAAGGTGTGAGGATATTTTAACATGAGGAAATAGATTCAATTAGTGTAATGACCCAACCATTCCCAGTCTCTGTTCAAACCTAAGTTAATTGTATCTAATTTGCATATTAATTCAAGTTCAGCAGTCTCTCTTTAGAGTCTGTTCTTGAAGTTTTTTTGTTGCAAATTTGCCACCTTCAGATCTGTCACTGAGTGGTGAGAGAGATTGAAGTGTTCTCCCACTGGTTTTTGAATGTTATGATTCCTGACGTCAGATTTGTGTCCATTTATTCTTTTGCATAGAGACTGTCCGGTGTGGCCAATGTATATGGCAGAGGAGCATTGCTGGCACATGATGGCATATATCACATTGGTAGATGTGCAGATGAATGAGCCCCTGATGGTGTGGCTGATGTGATTAGGTCCTATGATGGTGTCACTTGAATAGATATGTGGACAGAGTTGGCATCGGGCTTTGTTGCAAGCATAGGTTCCTGGGTTAGTGTTTATGTTGTATGGTGTGCGGTTGCTGGTGAGTATTTGCTTCAGGTTGAGGGGCTGTCTGTAAGTGAGGACTGGTCTGTCTCCCAAGATCTGTGAGAGTGAGGGATCATCTTTCAGGATAGGTTGTAGATCTTTGATGATGCTCTGGAGATGTTTTAGTTGGGGGCTGAAGGTGATGGCTAGTGGCGTTCTGTTATTTTCTTTGTTGGGCCTGTCCTGTAGTAGGTGACTTCTGGATACTCTTCTGGCTCTGTCAATCTTTTTTTTTTCACTTCAGCAGGTGTGTATTGTAGTTTTAAGAATGCTTGATAGAGATCTTGTAGGTGTTTGTCTCTGTCTGAGGGATTGGAGCAAATGCGGTTGTATCTTAGAGCTTGGCTGTAGACAATGGATTGTGTGGTGTGTCCTGGATGGAAGCTGGAGGCATGTAGGCAAGTATAGCAGTCAGTAGGTTTCTGGTATAGGGTGGTGTTTATGTGACCATCACTTATTAGCACAGTAGTGTCTAGGAAATGGACCGCTTGTGTGGATTGGTCTAGGCTAAGGTTGATGGTGGGATGGAAATTGTTAAAATCATGGTGGAATTCCTCGAGGGCTTCTTTTCCATGGGTTCAGATGATGAAGATGTCATCAATGTAGTACAAGTAGAGTAGGGGCATTAGGGGATGAGAGCTAAGGAAGCGTTGTTCTAAGTCAGCCATAAAAATGTTGGCATGCTGTGGGGCCATGCGGGTACCCATAGCAGTGCCGCTGACTTGAAGGTATATATTGTCCCCAAATGTGAAATAGTTGTGGGTGAGGACAAAGTCACAAAGTTCAGGCACCAGGTTAGCCGTGACATTATCAGGGATACTGTTCCTGATAGCTTGTAGTCCATCTTTGTGTGGAATATTGGTGTAGACAGGGCTGGCTCCAGGCACCAGCTGAGCAAGCTGGTGCTTGGGGTGGCAGATTGTTCGAGGCGGCATTCTGCCCAATCCTAGGGCGGCACGGCCGCTTTTTTTTTGTTATGCTCCGGCCGCCCTGTAGGGGGCGGCGGCGCAGAGGACTGGAGCACCCTGCAGGGCAGTCCTCTTCCTTCCCTCCCCGCTGACTGGAGCGGAGCCCTCGCGGCAGGCAGCAGCGCAGCGAGAGGGGCCGTGTGGCAGCGCCCCCGCTGTAGCCCTGGCCGCCCCCTTCTCTCTCTCTCTCTCCCGCCCGCTCCCTCCCCCCCC
>NW_020664420.1:55248548-55380469 GCF_002925995.2 Terrapene triunguis
TTTTTTTTTTTTTTTTTTTGCTTGGGGTGGCCAAAAAGCCAGAGCCGGCCCTGGATGTAGAGGGCTTCTACATCCATAGTAGCCAGGATGGTGTTTTCTGGAAGATCACCCATGGATTGTAGTTTCCTCAGGAAGTCAGTGGTGTCTCAAAGATAGCTGGGAGTGCTGGTAGCATAGGGTCTGAGGAGAAAGTCCACATAGCCAGACAATCCTGCTGTTAGGGTGCCAATGCTTGAGATGATGGGGCATCCGGGATTTCCAGGCTTATGGATCTTGGGTAGTAAATAGAATACCCCTGGTCCGGGTTCTAGGCATGTGTCTGTAAAGATCTGTTCCTGTGCTTTTTCAGGGAGTTTCTTGAGCAGATGGTGTCATTTCTTTTGGTAATCATCAGTGGCCTGTAGAATGTGGAGTTAGAGAGCTGCCTAGCAGCCTCTTGTTCATATTCCAACTTATTCATGATGACGACAGCACCTCCTTTGTCAGCCTTTTTGATTATGTCAGAGTTGTTCCTGAGGCTGTTGATGGTGCTGTATTCAGCACAGCTGAGGTTATGGAAAAAAAAATAAAAAAAACACATAGAAAAAAATCAAATGTGGGTACCTCCAGTGAGGCACCTACAGAAAAGTAACCTGTACAATATGTCAGACTTTCTGAGCGCTCATCATCATCCACTAAAGGAGCTGTGTGCATTCAACATCTCTGGGGGGAAAAAAATCAAGTCACTCTTCATTGGGTTCCTAAAATAAATTAAGATTTAGGTGCCTACTTTTAAAAAGCCAAATTTGAAAATGTTGACCACAACTACCACCTCACAATGGGGTGGTATGAGGCTTATGTCAGACCCAAACAAAAACATTATGAACTTTTTTTTTTTAGTCTGGGGACAGATTGGATGGAAAGAAAAAATGTTGTTTCAAACAGCACTACATTAAAGCAAATCAGAGATTTTAGTGTGCTCTAGTAGGGTTTACATGGACCAATTAATGCACAACGCATTAATGGGTTTTAGAAATGACACCCCTGTCAAGCGCATTATCCCACCAAGCAGACAAGCCCTAAGATTCTGGAGAACATGGTAATTGCTTCAGAGAGATGCTGCTACAATGTATGGCCACTTACAAGATGTTTCCAAATCCTTTTCTTAGTGACTGTTGAGAAATTAATTTGCATAATCTTCACTTATAAATTAAAGTTCATGTGGATAAATCTCCCTGGATTTTTAAAATTAGCAACAGTAGTAGCAGGTAAACACAGCTGCATGCAGAGTGTGTCTAGGGGAGGGCTGGGAATTAATACAGTGGGAGATATTCATAGAAACTTAGTTTCTGCAGCTATTTGAAAAGTTGATTTTGATAAGGATGTCTTAATTCATGGTGACTTCACAGGCTTACTTCCTTTTAAATTTAAACAACACAACCTTAACTATGGAGCTACTGAGGCTTTTTCAAATGTGTAAACTGTTTTGGTGTTTTCAGATGGGAAGTGTAAACAGTTACAAGACATTATTAGGTCTTGGATAACATTTTCAAAACTTCCAAAGTCACTTAGGAGTCTAAGTTCCATTGACTTTCAGTGAAGGCTTGTATACACACGGTGGGATAATGTGCACTACAGGCGTGATTTCTAAAGCCCATTAATGTGATGTTTATTAATTGGTCCATGTAGCCCCTGCTGGTGATCATTAAAAGCAAACAGCACCACATTATAGCACACTTGGAAACTTTTATTGCACACTAGTAGCGTCTACACAGACCAATTAATGTGCAACATATTAGTGTATTTTAGAAATCACACTCCTGTAGTGCACACTATCCCACCATGTAGACAAGCCCTAAGACATTTCAATGAGGCTCCTAAGAGTGACTTAGCAACTTTTGAAAATGTTGCCTGTAGTCTTCAAAGCAAGGGGACTCATTTTTGTCTGACAGCTCAGGACCCTGTTTGAAGTCTCCCACAAAATTTAGGAGGGATTGGATCAAGATAAAGTGCTTTGTAGTTTAGGCTTATCTCTAGCAAAGGTAAAGTGAAGGAAGTAAAGTCAGACTTTGGTACTTGTTCTAAGAGCTCACTATTATGGAAGAGAACTGATTACTCCACAATGGTGTGCTTAGATACAATATTTAAATGACATGGGAAAATAACTTCACTGTATTTTGTACATAGAACACTCAACATGTTGCACCCATTTATTTTTCTGAGATGTTTGTTAAGCACTCACAAATAAACTCCATCTCAATATTTCTGCCAAATGGAAACCTAAGATGCCAGTTCCCCTAATTACAGAATAGAAATGTGTACTAATTTATAGAAGAGTGGTATTATAAATGCATGGTATTGTTAAATTGCTAAGACATATCTAATATCACAACTGCATAGATATTCTTACTGTATTAAAAGTAGTGATGAGTTCACCTCAAAGTTTAGGAGTTGGCCATCTATTCAAAACTTATCTGAAACTATTAGAACCTTTAAATTCTTCTCTTGAACTCTCTGTCCCTCCTTTGTGCCCCATCTTCCTCCATTCCACCTTACAAACCAAACAGATCCTTCCCTTCTTCCCAGTTCCCTCTCCTGAGTCAAGTATTGTCAATTGACAAATGACTGAGTGCAGTTTCTGAGACTAAAATGTTTCTCAGAAGGATATGCTTAACATTGATCTATTACACTATTTTAAATGGTCCGAAATCGGTGTGGGTGTATGATATTTTAGTCTACCTACCTGTTAAAAATTAACTTAAGACATTGTCGTTTTTTTACATCATGGAAAGCTTAGTGCAATTGAAACCTAATTAATCTTGAAGTCCTTTTAATCATTCCTTCCTATGATCATTGTAATCCAAGATAATTGGCAAACCCCTTTATCAGTTGGCCTTAAAAAGACTAATTTGTCATTAGTCAAATTTTGCTGCACAATAAATTTGGCCTTACTGATATTCCTATTAGCATTCTGACATTTAGACCTATAAATACTATTGATGTCTCTCCTCAGAAGTTCAAAGCATTTCTCTATGGAGAAGTTAATCCTAGATGGTATGGATTTCCACCTATGTTTTGACTCTTTTAGCAGAATGTAGTTTACCTGTTAGTTTGTTTAATCTCTTTCCATTGGCCAGACTTTCTGGACTTTCTGCAAGATCTGTCTCTATTTTACATTGGTTCAGAAAGAGATGAGTACACTGAAGAGACTTCAAATGTATACATTATTTTCATCTGTAAGTATTTTTGTCTTACTGTCTTCTTCCCTCCACTCTCAATCTTGTGTCTCTCATCTTGTTTTGAGGTTAGCTCATATTTCCTCCCTCACAAAAGTGACAGATATGGATGATTGAATAATTTCTGGTTGTAATATTAAATGGATACTGTCAGTGATATGATCCCTTTAGTAACAGGTAGAGTACATGCTTGCCTAATGGTGCCTGCAATTGCTCTTCAATTCTTTTTTTCAATCTTTGTGAATCTTTCCTGAAGATTTTAATTTTTGAATGTCTGTTTTGTTTGTTTACTGCCTCATACTTGGTTCAACTCTTTAATTCACTTTGTGCTTTATGAATAAGTTTAGCAATCAACAAAGTAAAGTATTCTCAAAGATAAGCAAAACTGTGTTAAATGGAACAACAGTTAAATAGAAAACACGATTTCTTGCACAAATCTGTATTATTCTTACTGATCTTTTGCTATTATAGATTCCTAAACCTTTCAGGAATCCTGATATTTTAAACAGAGACTGAACTGTGCCAAATAGCGTGGTAACTTTTTGTGTTTCAAGCATACTACAGAATATACTAGGCCCTAAGAATATCAAACAACTAAACTCATTGTGTGAAATTCTGAAGTCAATGAGAGTTTTGCCACTAAGTTCAATAGGGCCAGGATTTCACTCTTATAACCAAAATTCACGCTTGAATTTACAGGCTAAATTCACTACTGTTATAATCAGGGAACAGGTCATTGATTTCAGATCATTAGTGCACTCTGTTCTCTAACACTTGCCAGTTTGCTAATTGTTACCCCCTTTTGACCTGAGCAGTTAGCCAATGTTTGGGGTTGGTTTTGTTCAGAGAAGAAATCAAACAGGAGGTAGTATTTTGCTTATAATTCGAAGCCTGCTTTTCCAGCCAGTACTCTGCCCAAAAAAGTCTCTATCTTGACATACTCTTAGGGATACACTACATATGATTCTCTTGCTGTCTCCTGGTTTTCTGCTTCCTTTCTGGATTTTTCTGGCCCACAGACACAGCTGCAGAAAATCAATCTCCAGCCCCTGCATTTATATTCAGTCTAACTTTTGGGAGGTGACTTTGTTTCAGCGATTATCAAATAAAAGTTCATTTAAATGTTGCCTCATTTAGCCTTAATGAAAGGTTGCTTCCCCACCCATCAGTTTCAATGAGGTTTGTGACAGCCCATCAACCACAGACACGATTGGTGGAGGTTGCCCCACTTCCAGCATAACATTATGGGAGGAGGGGGAACCTTGGAGTATTTCCATCATACAAAGTAAGAGAGAGATGAAGCGTTTTTTAAAAATTAGAACTCCTAATTTTTCATCTTCTGAAGTGTCTTTACACAAATGCAAGGAGTACGAGAAGTAAGAAAGAATTAGGAGTGGTACTAATTGGTAAAGATGATGACCTTGTGGACATAGCTTAAATCTGGTGGGATGATTCTTACATCTAGAATGTCAGTACAGAAATCTATAAAGGAGAGATGGAAGGGGAAGAAGAGGTTGAGAGTTGGCAACGTAACTTGGCAACAAAGATATGGTTAGCTGTGAAAATTTCTACGTAAGGTTAGAAAGAATGAAACCAAAGGAGGAAACAGTGGCAAACCAGAGCTGTGGAGGAAAATGAGAATAATTAATTTCTGGAACAACTCTTCAGGTACCTGTAAAACCAAAGAATACTGTATGCATGGGGAGTTCCAACAATGCTGACTTCTATTGGGTTACACATAAAGCCAAACATCCTCCATCATGGAGGTTTCTAAATTTATATAGAAAAGAACTTTATGCTCCATAAAGTAAATAATCCAGCCACAAGAGAAGCCAGTCTGGATCTCCTTCACAATAGTCTATACAAGGCCTAAATCATGACAGTTCAAGTAAATTGTTCCAGTGGTTAATTACTTTGTCTTTAAATCCAGATGGGGTGTCTTTCTAAAAAAGATGGCTATAGCTCAAACAGAAGCTATGGGCTTGCTACAGAAGTTTTTGGATGAGATTCTTTGACCTGTGCTAGGCAGGAGATTGCAGAAGAGGATCATGATGGTCCCTTTGGTTCCTAAGATTTATGCATATCATGGCTTTCTAATTTTAAGATGGATTCCCAATTGATTCCAGTGCTTGAAAATGCAAGGCATGAGATAGCCTATTGCTAGCGAGGAACTGCTTGAGAATATGGGACGCTTGGCACCAGAGATTAGATGCAAAGGCCATTAATACCACTGAAATGAATGAATGGACCACAATTCTTTTTTGGCAGTATTTGTCCTGTTTTGCCAGTGAAGGTGTACTCTTATTAAACACTACAAGGAACTGATTTGCAGGATACAGCAGTATAAAGTATTGGATTTCAAGAAAGCTCACTCTGCATAATTAAATAATCCTGACCCTAATCCTGCAGACTTATGGACACAATTAACTTGATATGCTCCAACTAGCCTTGTTGACTGTTACTTGCTTTTTTGCCCAATGATGTTGCCTCCTTTCTTAGTTATGAGAGGGTTTTATTTATTTACATGAGAAAATGAATAGTTTTCACAGTCCTTCCTCTCTGCCACCCACACACACACATCTGGGGCATTCAGTTTATCACATGCGTAAACTGGGTCTGCACTAAGGAATTTGACAAAGATTCACACTGGTGCTACCTTTAATTCAGCTTGATGGGTGTAAGTTTTAGTGGGAAACAGTGCCGACAAGGCTTTAGTGGCATTTTTGTTTGTTCCATGTCAATGAAACTTGAGCAGGCACAATTTATTTTTCTACTCTGAATAAGATTGGCAGCCTGGCCTACAGCTGTTGGCTTGCTAGATGAAATACTGAAACCACAGACAGGTTGACTCAATGGTTCATAGACATGCAAGAGAGACTTTGCAAAAGGTTTTTAGCCTAGACTGAAAACTGTATTCAAACAGTAGAAAAAGACAAGTTTGTCATTCATTTTTGGGTGTTATCACCTTTATTCTATTCTTAGAATCAAATTACAACATTTCACCTATAAATTATAGCTTTTAATTATATCGTATTGGATTTTTATAATAAAATAGTTCCTAGTGAAATTGCTGTTACAACCTTTAACTATACGGCTTCACAAACACCATATCTGCCCTTGCTCCCAATGAAGCAAAGAGGACACTATTGTCACTCCAGTTCACTTAAATGTTAAAGATCATGACTTTGGAAGAAACCAATCACACTAAAATCACTGACCTGTAGATTTGCTTGGGGCCACTAACTTTGATATTTTACTAGTTCCTCTGTCTATTAACCATCTAAGCATAATTTCTGGCTTCAGTGACGTGTGTCATGTAGAGTTAGAGAGCAAATGATCTCTAACTCTATTTGTCTTGTCACCTTTAATCCTGAGCAGCACAATATATATCATGATCTTTAAAGGAAACAAGTTTGTAATCAGAAGAGCCACAAGAACCTGGGGAAAATCTTGCTTCTAAAAAACCCCAAACCCTTTGTGAAATTACCAAGGTTTTATTAAAAGTCAATAGAGTCTCTCTCTCTCTCTCTCTCTCTCTCTCTCTCTCTCTCTCTCTCTAATACTCAAATCAAGTTCCTAAAGTGCTCTTTAGGGATCGATATTACCTCATTCTGTAGTAGACAGGAGTCACAAAAGCTTTTTCTTAATCTGTTTGACGTACAGAAACAGATACAACTGACTTTAAATAAATACTCCCTAATTCATCAGCTGACTTTTATTTAGTTGTCTAATGTCCTCCCCGCCCCCCTGACCATGTTCACCCCCGCAATTGGTCATACCCTTTTTCATAACTCCATCTCATTACCTCTGGAATTATTTCCTCAATGGCAAGAGGCTTATTAAGGGAAGATGTGTCTAAAGTATGGTGTGAGGCTATGGTAACAGGTGCCTTTATAATAATCCTTATACAAGTAAGAGATAAGGCCCAAGAATTCTGCAGTTCATGCCATGGAAGTTACTTAGGCATAAAATTGTGCTGAAAATGTGAATTAAGTGCAAACTGATGTAGCATTGTCTTCTAACTAGAAAGATAGCTTTAAACAGTTACTCAAAGAGGTGTAAACTGTCCCATTCATTATAGTGAGTGAATTCTACACCCAAATGACAATTTCAATTTAAAGATTAACTATATCACTGCTGATAAACATTGTAGAAATATATCCATCTGATGCACTTATCCTAATTCTTGCAGTACAGTTCTGTAACATCAAGGCAAAAATCTGCAGCACACAAACTAAAATGTGGGGAATAAGATATCAAAATAATCAACATAGGGTTACCATTGCTAATTGCAGTCTTCATTTTCATATTTAAATAAATAAAACCCTCAATTTGTTTTAAGTAAAGCTGATGTAGAATTTCCACCATAATCCCCAACCCAAATACTTTGCTGCAGAACCTGGGTTCAGACTGACAGAATACACAGGGAACGGGGAATAGATTTGTTGTGTTATAGATTTTTCTACAAAAACAATTTACTAAAATCTTCACACTGCATTTTCTTCTGCCCCACTTTCTCAATAACAGTTGAAAAATTTTAAACAATAACCTCCCCCCCCCCCCCCAAAAAGTGAATTATCACATCTATATGTTGTCTGCCTATGGGGCAACTCACATGTGCCAGGACTGGGACACGGGTGGTCTTATCTAATGGTTAGAGCTACAGACCAAAGCTGGAGTCAGGAATCACCAATCAAGTCAATGGTCAGAACTGGAGTCAATACTGGAGTCAGGGGTCAGAGCTTGAGTCAAAAGCTGGACAAGGGAGCAGGGCTGGGATGGACTAGAGCAGGACCAGAATAGTGCAGGCATGACAATGGGAACACGGCTGGGTATAGGAGAGATTGCAGCTGCAGGCACAAGCAGTGAACAGCCAGTGACCTGCTAAGCTTAGATGCAGACCTGTTGGCTCTATCAGCTGATCATGCAATTCTGCCACAGCCTAGCTGGGCTCATTAACCTGCCTGAAGGTTGAACCAGATAGCCCTAAGCTCAGGTGAGGGCACTCAACCCAGGGGACCTGACAGAATAAAAGTACAACCCAGAAGTTGGGAAGCAATCAGGCTCTCTGACTGTTTTTACAATCAAATTGATACCCTGTTGCCTACAATGGCTCACATAGTTCAGTGTCTTGAAATTCGTAACAATGCCCTTAATGACAGACATATATATAAGGTGACTAGAACCATCATCTATCATACGAGAAACATGAAGACGAGAACATGAGTTTACATGAGTTAACTTCTTGTTCACCATACATGGGATATGAGACATTTATCAAACCTTCATAATATTTACACATACGAATGTGACAACTAAGGGTGTGTTTGACCCTGTATCTTTAAGCCTTTTGAGCTAAATCTATCTATAAACCACCCAGATTACTTTTGCCCTTATTTCTTTGATACTACGAATGAGCCCAGTGCTTTCAGTAGACTAAACAAACTAAAAGGCGGGGGGGAAGCTAAGTGAGGATAATAGCATTGTTTCTGAACTGGACTTTATTATTTAAACACAAGCAGCAATGGGCTTTTCATAATTATTTTCAGCAAAATGAAATGTCTTGTCTTTAAACAAACATGGGAGATCATAGTGAGGGAAGTGGGCAGAAAAGACAAGTGGACTTTTGCCCATGTCATAGTGATTTTATTTCCTTTAGATTAGGGGTTCTCAAACTTCATCGCACCGCAACCCCATTCTGACAACAAAGTTATCACATGACCCCAGAACGGGAGCAGAGACCGAGCCCCGTTGCCTTGGGTGGGAAGAAAGGGGGTCACAGCCCAAGCCCCACTGCTCCATGTGGGGGTGGATCTCAGGCTTTAGCTTCAGCCCTGGGTCCCAGGAAGTCTAATGCTGGCCCTGGCGATTGCATTAAAATGGGGTCGCAACCCACTTTGGGGTCCTGACCCACAGTTTGAGAACTGCTGCTCTAGTTGTAATCACCATTTTTATGATATAAGAAAAAATATTATAAATTTTTTTTTATGATGCTGAACTTTATTTAGTGTGCCCAAAGACCTTAATTTGACTCTGCCCAATACATGAGCTAAAGCATCTATAAGATGCAATATAAATACAATTCACTATGTTTTTATGGGCCTTTGGGGTCTAAGTAGACAAAAAAATTTTACTGGTTTAATTTTTTACTATCTGTGTAAAAAGGAAATTCTTAGCATTCCCTTTGCTTGAGAAATCCAGTATTATAAAAAGTAGACTAAAAGGAAACAACAAGATTTATTGCCAAGGTGCACATTAGGAGGGCTAAAACAAATCTTTAAAAGTTCCACAGGCTGTTGAACAGGAGGTGCTTCAATCTGCAGGCAATCGCTTTTCCCCCCCTTTAGTAGCAAAAGAAAAAAAGAAACAGATGATAGAAAGGGATGGGGAGTGCACGTGCAGAAAGGACAAACCATTGAGAGGTGGAGGCCTGTAAATAGAAGTGGGTTGGCAGGAACAGGCAGATAATATTTCTTGGTTGGTTCCATTTTTGTCTCTGCTAGAATGGTCAGAGATGGGGAATTAGATTGCAGGAGTCCTGACTCCAACTTCAAGTTTGTGTTTGTTCCTTAGTCTGGATGTGGGAAGTAGTGTCTAGCCACATTAATTGTATTCCAAACTCTAGGAGTGGAAGAAAGCTGATACGGGGATTAGAACAGGAGATAGGCAATTAGGACTCCTTGGTTTTATTCCTGACTCTGGAGAGGTTGTTGCTATTTAGTATTTAGTGCAGGGAGGAATGTGCATCTTTATACTTGAGTTCTGTGCTGCTTTTGTGCGACCTCCACTACATGCAGGCACCCCTTACACATTAACTTCCCTCCCCAAAACCCCCAAACCATAGAAGATCGACTGAAGTTAGGTTATGGCTACACTACAAAGTTAAGTCAACTGAAGATATGTCAATGATCATCCATCACTGCAATTAAACTGCTTTTGCACGTCCACATAATACCCCTTGTGACGGCAGAGCGTGTCCACAATTGATGTTCTTGCATTGACAAAGAAAGCAGTGCACCACGGGTAGCTATCCCATTGTGCAACTTTCCACCATCTACCACTGGGTGTTCTGGGAAGGGATTGCAGTGCCTTGTGGGGGTGGGGCCACCATCCCATAATGTAATTTTCTCCGTCTCATCATTCCATGGGCTTCTGATTATGTTTCGCACCACTTTTCAACAGCCCCTGTAAACTTCTCGCCCACCATCTCTGTCTGAAAGCATGGATCCTGCACTGCTCTCCAGTATTGTGCTGAGCATTATAAACACAACATGGCTGATCCTGCAGTATTTCATAAACTGCAAATCTGATAATGACACCATGGTCTCTGCCCTGCTGTATGCTATGGAAAGAAACAGTACATGGCTTTTGCCATTCATGGAGCAGCTGCACAAGATGAACCATCAGTTCTGGGCATGGGAAACAAGCACTGAATGGGATCGCATCATTATGCAAATATGGGATGACAAGCAGTGGCTACAGAACTTTCAGATGCGCAAGGCCATCTTCCTGGAACTGTGTACGGAGCTTGCCCCTACTCTGTGGTGCAAGGACACCAAAATGGTAGAGAAGCAAGAGGCGATTGCTATGTGGAAGCTGGCAACTCTTGACTGCTACTGGTTAGTCACAAATCAGTTTGGAGCTGGGAAGCAGGGCTGCCCAGAGGATTCAGGTGGCCTGGGGTCTTCGGCGGCAGGGGTACTTCCGCTCCAGGTCTTCAGGGCACTTCGGCGGCGGGTCCCGGAGCGAGTGAAGGACCCGCCGCCAAACTGCCGCCGAAGACCCGGAGCGGAAGGAACCCTTGCAGCCGAAGACCCAGAGCAGAAGGAGCCCTTGCCGCCGAAGACCCGGAGCGGAAGAAGCCCTTGCCGCTGAAGACCCAGAGCGGAAGCAGCCCTCGCCACCGCCGAATTGCCACTGAAGACCCAGAGCGGAAGAAGCTCCGGGTCTTTGGCAGTGGGTCCTTCACTCGCTCTGGGTGTGTTCGGTGGCACTGAAGAACCTGCCACCAAAGACCTGCCAAAAACTCTCATGGGGGCCCCTGCGGGGCCTGGGGCAAATTGCTCCACTTGTCCCCCGCTCTGGGCGGCCCTGCTGGGAAGTTTACTGTGGAGGTTGTAGTGATGCAAGTATGCAGGGCCATTAATCACCTCCTGTTACCAGGGACTGTGACATTGGGAAATGTGCAGGAAACAGTGGATGGTTTTGCGGCAATGGGATTCCCTAAGTGTGGTGGAGCGATAGATGACACACACATCCCCATTTTGGCCCCAGACTACGACAGAGTACATCAACAGAAAGAGCTACTTTTCTATGGTATTGCAAGTTCTGGTGGCTCACCAGGATCATTTAATCAACAGCAACACAGGGTGGTTCAGGAAGGTGCATTACACATGGATCTTCAGGAACACTGGCTGTACAGAAAGCTCCAAGCAGGGACTTTCTTTCCAGACCAGAAGATTCCAAATGGGGGTGTGGAAATGCCAATAATGATCCTTGGAGACCTAGCCTGACCATTTCTCCCCTGGTTCATGAAGCCTTACACTGGAAACCTTGACAGCAGCAAGGCGCACTTCAACAACTGGCTCAGCAGGTACAGAATGATTGTTGAATGTGCCTTTGGCTGGTTAAAAAGGCACTGGCGTTGCCTTTTTGGCAGGTTAGAGCTTGATGAGGAAAATATTCCCCTGGTCATAGAAGCCTGCTGTGCTCCGCATAACATTTGTGAAGCTAAGGGGGGGGGGAGGTTTCTGTGGGGGTGGAGCATGGAGGCAGATCACCTGGTGGCTGATTTAGAGCAGCCAGATACCAGGGCTGTTAGAGGCACTCAACATGGAGCTATTCGAATCAGGGAGGCTTTGAAGGAGCATTTTGACAATGATCCCCAGTAATTTGTCTTTCTGTAATGCATTCAGCCAGGCATTGTTTTCTTGCACTGAAATATGAACCTTATAATGATTGCTCTGTGTGTTAATTTTACAATGCAAATGCACCGATTCCTACTGTGTATAAATTTCAGCAGCCATCTTCACTTGTAGGAAACAAATAAAGATTGCTTTTCTTTCTATAGTACATTTTTCTTCAATAGCACTACAAACATTTCCATGTTCTGTCAGGGACATGAAAATGAATAGCACATTTTCAAATGAGGCTCTCACAGCTGGGTGTATGTCCAGATGTCATTGTGAAACATGTCCCTCAGGGTGGAGAGTGTGAGGTACTGCGATGGCCCGGGAACATGTGAGGAATGTGTGTAGGGAGGTCATGGAAGGCTGTTATGTATGGGCTGCCGGAGGAGGCAAGCACAGATGTGTTCTATCTGCAGTTCAGTCAGGGACCTCAGCATGTCTGTTTGGTCCTGGAGCCGCTGTATCATCCACTCCTGCCCGTTTCCTCTCCTGGCTACCCATACACAGTTTCTCATTGATAGCTTCTCTCCATTTCTCTCTGCTCACAATCCAAGGCATCAGAGGATTGCAGCATCACCCGGAACATCTTTCATTTGTTTTGTCTCTATCAGACAGAGCAGCTCAGCCAAGGATGCAAGGGTGCAGCTCCTATATGTGTGCAGCTGCAGACCAGGTCCATATGCTGATCACCTATGTGCTGCTTTGGTGCCTGCAGAAGTAATTGCTGATTAACACGGAAAAGTTTCCTACTGTGGGGGAAGAAACAAGGCAAACCTCCCCAGAAACTTTTAGTATATGATTGCAGAGTGCCTCCAGGAAAGTTTCCTAGAGATCTTTATGGAGGATTCCTGGGACATCCTGGTGTGCATGAACAAACTTTTCCACAGGGCCCCTCTGCCTAGCTGGACAGAGGAATCAGACACAGATTCAAACTGTGCCTGAGTCTGGTTATTTCAATCTAGGGTGACCAGATCACACAGGTGAAATATCGGGACGTGGGAGGGGGGGACGGGAGGGGGCGGAGCAAAAAAACCCGGCCACCAGAGCTCCACGCCCCCCCACCAGCTTGCCTCCGCTCCGTCTCCACCTCCCCGCTCCCTCCAGCGCTTGCGCCGCCATACAGCTGATCAGCACAAGCCTGGGAGGGAGGAGGAGGAGGAGGAATGCGGCGTGCTTGGGGAAGAGGCAGGGCCAGGGTGAGGATTTGGGGAGGGATCCAATGGGGCAGTGAGGGGGCAGGGCTGGGGGCGTGGGGCCAGGCTGGGGATTTGGAGAGGGGGCGGAGTTGGGGCAGGAGGGGGCGCGAGCCCCCTCTGGGCTCCGCTCCGCCTGTGAGCGGAGGCAAAATATCGGGACAATTCATGTCCCAACCGAAGGTAGGGCGGGACGCGGGACAAATAAGCAAATATTGGGACAGTCCTGATAACAGGAGCGCCGCCAGTTTTTCCGCTGCCCTAGGCGGCGGAAGGTCCCGCCGCGGAAATACCGCCACGGTCGCCGCCTCCCCAAATCGCAGCGCCCTAGGCAACCGCTTAGGTCACCTAATGGGTTGCGCCGGCCCTGCCCGATAAAATCGGAACGTCTGGTCACCCTATTTCAATCCCTCTTCTATCCTGATTTAAAAAAAAAAAAGCAGATCACTACCTTATATCTTCCTGAAGTATCTAAGCTAAATGAGTATTTACCAGAGCTTCCCTCTCCTGCACCAGGCGTGCCCAAGCCAGAGTGCTGGGACTGAATAGAACCCTCTGGAATTAAAAAAGAGGTCCTGGTTTGCCATGCCATCAGATGTTCCTGTCACCTGTCTCCCATCCTCCTCGAACTCCAACGTCCTTGGGTTTCACTCCACTGCCCACTGTCTCTAGCCCCCCACAGTATCACCAGGGCTCCTGGCAGTGGAGGTGGGGTCACTGCCAAGGATGTCATACAGCTCCTTGTAGAAGTGGCATGTCTTTGGCAATGCCCCAGACCGATGATTGGCCTCCCTTGCCTTCTGGTACACTTCCCTCAGGGTCTTGATCTTTGCATGGCACTGCTGTATGTCCCTATTGTGCCCCTTCTCCTCCAATCTGCCCGTAGGTATCAAAGTTCCTGCAGCTGGAGTGGAGCTGTGACTGCAGAGCCTCCTCTCCCCACAGACCCAGCAGATCCAACAGCTCTGGGGTACTCTAGGCAAGAGTGTATTTGCTGGGAAGATGCTATGTGAGCTTACCACATGGAGCAAACAGGAAAAGGAATTAAAAAAATTCCAGGGGCTTTAAAGAGGCCACTGGTCACCAGTTTGAACTCTGCTGCCCAGAGCGGTCATGATGGACACTGTGGGATACCTCCTGGAAGCCACTTAGGGTAACATAAGCAACGCAGTGTGTATACACTTACACTTCATTGCTCTAACTTCGTTGCCTTAAGGGCTATGCCTCTGATGGAGGTGGTATTACTATTTTGGCTTAGCAGGAGAGTTAAATCAGTGAGACGAGCATTGCAGTTTGTACACCTCCACCGTTAAGGCAGCTTATGTCGACCTACCTTGAATGAACTGTGTAATGTAGGCATGGCCTTAGTTTTACACTAACCCCCATGCACGTGCGCTCTCTCTCTCTGTGCCCCAAGGGCTATCCTGTTTGTATTCCAGCTGCTCTGGACAGAGGGGTAAAGATCATCCATCTAGGGTAACCAGATGTCCCGATATTAGGAGCTTCATCTTATATATGGAGAACTATTGAAACAATGACATCAAGAGTTGTGGCTGAAAGCTGAGCATTTGAGAGGGGAAGGGATTTTTAATAGGGCTGTCAATTAATCACAGTTAACTCACGCGATTAACTCAAAAAAATTAATTGTGATTAACCGCACTGTTAAACAATAGAACACCAATTGAAATGTATTAAATATTTTGGATGTTTTTCTACATCTTCAAATATATTGATTTCTATTACAACACAGAATACAAAATGTACAGTGCTCACTTTATGTTATTATTTTTTATTACAAATATTTTCACTGAAAAATGATAAACAAAATAAATAGTATTTTTCTATTCACCTCATACAAGTACTGTAGTGCAATCTCTTTATCATGAAAGTGCAACTTACAAATGTAGATTTTTTTTTTTTGGTTACATAACTGCATTCAAAAACAAAACAATGCAAAACTTTAGAGCCTTCAAGTCAACTCAGTCCTACTTCTTGTTCAGTCAATTGCTAAGGCAAACAAGTTTGTTTACATTTACGGGAGATACTGCTGACTGCTTCTTGTTTACAATGTCACCTGAAAGTGAGAACAGGCATTCACATGGCACTTTTGTAGCCGACATTGCAAGGCATTTACGTGCCAGACGTGCTAAGCATTCACATGCCCCTTCATGCTTCGTCCACCATTCCAGAGGACATGCTTCCATGCTGATGATCCTTGTTAAAAAAGTAATGCTTTAATTAAATTTGTGACTGAACTCTTTGGGGGAGAATTGTATGTCTCCTGTTCTGTTTTACCTACATTCTGCCATATATTTCATGTTATAGCAGTCTCGGATGATGACCCAGCACATGTTCATTTTCAGAACACTTTCACAGCAGATTTGACAAAACGCAAAGAAGTTACCAATGTGAGATTTATAAGGATAGATACAGCACTCGATCCAAGGTTTAAGAATCTGAAGTGCATTCCAAAATCTGAGAGGGCCGAGGTATGGAGAATGCTTCCAGATGTCTTAAAGGAGCAACACTCCAATGTGGAAACTACAGAACCCAAACCACCAAAAAAGAAAAGCAACCTTCTGCTGGTGGCATCTGACTCAGATGATGAAAATGAACATGTGTCGGCCTGCTCTGCTTTGGATCGTTATCGAACAGAACCCGTCATTAGCATGGATGCATGTCTTCTGGAGTGGTGGTTCAAGCATGAAGGGACATATGAATCTTTAGCGCATCTGGCACGTAAATATCTTGCGATGCCAGCTACAACAATGCCATGCAAATGCCTGTTCTCACTTTCAGGTGACATTGTAAACAAGACATGGGTAGCATTATCTCCTGCAAATTGTAACCAAACTTGTTTGTCTAAGCGATTGGCTGAACAAGAAGTAGGACTGAGTGGACTTGTAGGCTCTAAAGTTTTACATTGTTTTGTTTTTGAATGCAGTTATTTTTTGTACATAATTTGAACAAATTTGTAAGTTCAAATTTCATGATTAAGCGATTGCACTACACTATTTGTATTAGGTGAACTGAAATATACTATTTCTTTTGTTTTTTACAGAGCAAATATTTGGAATCAAAAATAAATATAAAGTGAGCACTGTACACTTTGTATTCTGTGTTGTAATTGAAGTCAATATATTTGAAAATGTAGAAAACATCCAAAAATATTTAAATAAATGGTATTCTATTATTGTTTAACTGTGCGATTGATCACTTTTAATTTTTTTTTAGTCGTGCGATTAATCATGATTATTTTTTTAATCTCTTGACCGCCCTAATTTTTAAAGCTCATTGTCTACACACTTTCAACTCAAATGTCTAATGAATATTTTTGAAAAAATGAGGTCTTTATTAAGAATTCAGCATTTGCATCCCTTCAATCAACATGGGAGATTTCACAAAAGCAAAAACATACTCTGGGACCCCCAAGAAATCTGCCAGAAAAATTAGGGAAGACCAGACATGACATTCTTGATATTTCTGAAATTAAAAAAACATGAAGAAAAACCCTAAAAAATAATCTCGTAAGAGAGAAATAAGGGGCAAAAATGCACTTGTACAAATTTTTAAAAAATCCTGTGGAAGTCAGCTCTAAAGTTAGTTCACTGATTTGCTGATGTGCAAATTTTGTTTTAAACATACTCTCTTAAGAATACTCCATTCTCTAGGAGTTAGAAGCATAACATTTATGGTTAGAGCTAAAATGAAATGTTTTATTCACAATATTTTAAAATATATAGAAACACTTCTGCAGCTGCTTCATCTTAGTGTATCAATATTTTCCCAAAACTAAAGATGCCCTCCAGAAAACATGTATGTGCATTAGTAATTTTACACTGGTAAGTAGTTCATTCTACTAGGGCTACTCATACAAACTTATATATATGTTTAAGTATTTACTGGATCTGAGCTTTATTTATTTAGGTCATTTTATAAATCCAGAAGGCCCTCATCTTATGTTCTGACTACTGAATTAAATTAAACAATTGTAATCTATGGACTCTCTACCCACCGTGAAAAGGTGTCTGTCATTGAAACAGCAATAAATCCACTCCTGTCATAGGAGGCTTATTAATAAGATCTCCAACACCTTATGCCATGTTATTTCTTTGCTTCATTGCAATTAAACATTTACAATACAAAGATTAGCTTTTTCTTCTTAATAGATTAAGTACACATATTGACTGATTTTACAGTTGGTACCTAACACCTGCTTTACGGCCCAATTCTGCAAATATTTAAGCAAACCTTTATATATGTCAGCAATGTTTACTTTTGTAGCCCAATTAAAGTCATTGGGTGAAATCCTGTTCCCACTGAAGTCAGTAGGAGATTTGGCACTGACATCAATGGGTCCAGGTTTTCAACCAGTAGGTTTAGTCACATAAGGGAGGACTAGTCATGTGAGAAAAGGTTTAAAAGATCAGAAACAAATTTCTCCAGGGCCTGTTGCAAAGCCCATTGGTGTCAGTGGGAGTTGTCCCAGTGACTTCAATGGGTTTTGGATTAGATGCTCAAAGAAGCAAATGGATTGACAGGTGTGATTGATTCTTCTGAAAAATATAAATGTCAAAATCTTACCTCTCCTTCTCCCTCCCAATATGTAATCAAATACATTTTAAGGTATAGGCACTCAGCAGACCAGAAAGGAAAAATGACCAAGTGGATAGGTCACTAGCCTCGACTTGGGAGATCCAGGCTCAAGTCTCTGCTCTGCCACAAATTTCCTGTGTGATCTTAGCCCCACTTAGCCTCTCTGTGTCTTAGTTTCCCATCTGTAAAATAAGGATAATAGCATTTCCTTACCTCACAAGTGTGTTGTGTGTATGTGGGGGAGGGGGCGTTGGTTCTGAGGCGAAATACATTAAAGACTGTGAGTCACTCAGATGCTCGGGTAATAGGGGCCATGTAAGTGCCTAAACTAGAGACAGAAAGCCTGTGGGTGTTTTAACATAATTAACTACAACTGACATTTCAGTTAAAGAGCAGGCCTGGTTAAACAACAGTAATAGAAGAGTCAGCAGTCAACATTTTCACATTGTACCTCAACTAATTTAGCAGGCAGGACATAATTTGTGATCACGTTGTTACAGATTTATGAGTTCTTATTTTGCATTGTCTGACGTGTAATTTGAATTAACAAATGAATTCAGTTTATAAATTACTATTAGTGACAAGTTTCAGAGTGGTAGCCATGTTAATCTGTATCAGCAAAAACAACGAGGAGTCCTTGTGGCACCTTAGAGACTAACAAATTTATTTGGGCACAAGTTTTCGTGGGCTAGAACCCACTTCATCAAATGCATGCAGTGGAAAATACAGGAGCAGGTATAAATACATGAAAAGATGAGAGTTGCCTTACCAAGTGTGAGGTCAGTCTAACGGGACAATTCAATTAACAGCAGGATATCAAAGGAAAAAAAATAACTTGTGTAGTGGTAATGAGAGTGGCCCATTTCAAACAGTTGACAAGAAGGTGTGAGTAACGGTAGGGGGAAATTAGTATGGGGGAAATTAGGTTTAGGTTTTGTAATGACCCAACCATTCCCAGTCTTCATTCAGGCCTAATTTGCTGGTGTCCCGTTTGCAAATTAATTCCACTTCTGCAGTTTCATGTTGGAGTCTGTTTTTGAAGTTTTTTTGTTGAAGAATTGCCACTTTTAGGTCTGTTATTGAGTGACCAGAGTGATTGAAGTGTTCTCCGACTGGTTTTTGAATGTTATAATTCCTGATGTCATATTTGTGTCCATTTATTCTTTTGAGTAGAGAATGTCCGGTTTGGCCAATGTACATGGCAGAGGAACATTGCGGGCACATGATGGCATATATCACATTGGTAGATGTGCAGGTGAATGAGCCCCTGATGGTGGGGCTGATATGGTTAGGTTCTATGATGGTGTCCCTGGAATAGATATCTGGACAGAGTTGGCATTGGGATTTGTTGCAGGGTTTGGTTCCTGGGTTGGTGTTTTTGTTGTGTGGTGTATAGTTGCTGGTGAGTATTTGCTTCAGGTTCGGGGGCTGTCTGTAAGTGAGGACTGGCCTGTCTCCCAAGGTCTGTGAGAGTGAGGGATCGTCCTTCAGGATAGGTTGTAGATCCTTGATGATGCACTGGAGGGCTTTTAGTTGGGGTCTGTAGGTGATGGCTAGTGGCGTTCTGTTACTTACTTTGTTGTGCTTGTCTTGTAGTTAGTGACTTCTGGGTACCCTTCTGGCTCTGTTAATCTGTTTCTTCACTTCACCAGGTATTGTATTTTTAAGAACGCTTGATAGAGATCCTGTAGGTCAGGGATTGGCAACCTTTGGCATGCAGCTCGCCAAGGTAAGCCCCCTGGTGGGCCGGGCCAGTTTGTTTACCTGCCGCGTCCGCAGGTTCAGCCGATCGTGGCTCCCTCTCAATGGGCCACTCTCATTACCACTACAAAAGTTATTTTTCCTCCCTTGGTATCCTACTGTTAATTGAATCGTCTCATTAGACTGACCTCACACTTGGTAAAGCAACGCCCATCTTTTCATGTATTTATACCTGCTCCTGTATTTTCCACTCCATGCATATGATGAAGTGGGTTCTAGCCCACAAAAGCTTATGCCTAAATAATTTTTTTAGTCTCTAAGGTGACACAAGGACTCCTCGTTGTTTTTACTATTAGTGAAGTACTCAGAAAAGAAAGTTATCCTAAATCTTTTTTTTTAATATTAAACATGTAATTTACTTGTCATCCAGATATTTTTAGGCCTATTGGGAAAGCTTATTCTGCCTGAGAACAAAGGCAAGACAGTTCACTTGGTTCAATTCATCTTCATGGTGTATATGTATAGAGTATAAGGTAACATCGCCTACATGTATATAATGCAAATTTCACTAACTAGTATTTTCCACAACTAAAAAATTATCAATAAATATCCAACTGGAGGTCTGAGTCTCACATACCTCTCCTTGAAAGCTGTTTATGTCCCTGTCTGAGCAAGCAGAATGCAATACATAGGCCTGGCCATCTGTTCCAGAGAGAAATCGTCTACTGATTTGGGAAAGGAATATAACAAATCTTATTGAAGGCAGTAACCTAAGCACTATCAAAGTAAAAGAATAACTTTGGTACAACATGAGGACAAAGATAAACCTGGTTTATATCAAATGAGTATTTATCCCTTGCAGGATGAGCCAATTTCATTACTTGTGTAAGTGGGCGCAAACTTCTTTGACATCGTTGGAGTTGTACCTACTTATGCTATTGATTAATTTGCCTAGAGTACATATTCATTTTTCTAAGCATTCATTTTGTGGTCACATCAGAAAATACTAGTATTTTCTTGGGGTTAAAGCTTTTAGAACACATTAACCTAGATTACTATGGTTACAAAAATAAATCTTGATTTCTCTACATCAAAATATTCCTTCAATTGCTAGTTTTCCCTTTGACCCTATAAAAAGAACTTGAACTGGCAGAAATCTAGCCAAGTTTTATGGATTAATGTAAGGCTCAATTTCTAAATCAAGTCTCATTCATTCTTTGCAAATTTCCTTTCTATTAAATAAAGCTAAAGGCTGATGAAAAAAGTCACTGCAAAAAGAAACCTTAACTAAAATTCACTCAAAATATCTATCTTCTAACATTCGATAAATAAATGAATTAGAGGAATGAACTAGTAAAATAGTGCGTGTGTGTGTGTGTGTGTATATATGTGGACATCACCGAACTTGGTGAACGGTAGCAAATAACAGATGGCTGGCCTAGCAATCTCTCTCTCTCCCCCTAGTCAGTTTAAAACTTCCATTGAAGACATTGGAAATATTATCTGAGTAACAACTACAGAAGTGACCCATAGTGCATTGAATAAGGATTAAATCCAGAATGATTTATTTCAGTTAGTAACATGCATAGCATGAAAAGCTCATGAACAGAAATGTTTAGAGTGAATACATGTTAGATGGACACTTTCTGTCAACTATTTTAGCAACACAACAAAGGGGAGTTCGTTGTACAAGTACTTATGATGTTATAAAGTCAAACAATATACTGAATTGTACTATAAAATAGTACAGAAAATGCAGTAATTAGGAGGAAGTTACTATTTCATATGGCACATATACAGGTGTTAAGCTACATCCTGTATACATGGTTTCCAAATAGTTTGCACTATAAAGCCCTGCTTTCTCATATGCATAATTTTTGTGGAAGTATGAGCACAATCCTTTCAGTCTGTTTTGATTTCACTGAGAGTGGGGGAAAAATAGCTCTCCCCTCAGTAAATTTACCTTTATACAGAAAAATTAGGCTGACTTGTAGGGGAAAAAAACTGCTGAGGTGTGAAATGTGGAAAATTAGCATGGTGAGTTCCCATATTTGAAAACAACTTACTTATTTTTTAAAAAAGATAATTTATTGCAAACAGTGGTCTAAGTATGTAGAATAGTATAATTCTGCTCCTAGCACCAGTGCCAGTTTACCAACCATGCTTCATAGGATACCCCAGTTCAGTCCTCGAGACCACAAACAAAATTTTCTGCTGACACAATTCCACTGACTTCTGCGAAGTTACATCAGCAGAGAATTTAGTCTTGACTCTTGATGGGAACAATCTGCCAATCATTGGCCTATTTGAACCTCCGTGTTTGAGGAAAGACAAGGAAGGTGTGGCAAAGCAATTCACATTATCTGGAGTCTTCAGATTTCATTTTCTCCAATCAGTATGGCTCCAGGTCTGCATCAGATACTGAAACTGTTGTTCCTCAAGGATTTCATCGTGGTAATGGATGAAGATCAAAAGTGAAACCATGGCACTATTAAAGTCAATGGGAATTTTGTCATTGACTTAATCAGGCTAGGCTAGGACTTCATCCCAAGTGTTGTATTTTTGTTGTTTTTGTAACTGTCACCTGCCTTCAGTACCATTGATTGTGAGGTTTTGCTGCCAAATTTTTTGTGGATTGAGCCCCTCTTCAAAAGCTCCATTCCTTTATTTCCTTTGTATCTGAAAGGCCTATAACATAGTTATGTTTGGTGATCATACATCTAGCTCAACGACTCCCTTGTGTGGAGTAACATAGGGTTCCATCTTGTTGTCCTTCTTGTTCAACATGTATTATGTTCATGAGGCCATTAGTTAATAGTGCCTTCAGCACGAGGCTGACAGTTATGTCTCCCAACTCCTTTTTTTTCTTCTCACACTTCTCACACTATTGACACAGTGTGAAAGAAGGCACAATCTCCTAATCTTGAAACAGTCTCCCTCATCTGATGGACTGACCATTGTCCCTGTCCCTCTACTACTCACTCTTTAAAGCACACTTCTTTCACATTGCCTTACGTTACAGGAGCTTGGCTGTTGGCTCTTTTTCCTGTGCTGCTTCTTTTAAATGTGAGTATTTTGTATATCGACATTAGATTCAAGCTCTTGGTTGGGCAGTAGCTGTGCCTTACCTTGTGCATGTGAGGCACCATGCACGTGAATTGAAATATGTAAGAAATAATAATTAATACAGCTATTTCAAAATATGACAGTTGTGTGTGATGGGAATAGGGTAAATAGAACTGACCAGAACAGAAAAGCTACTGGCCCATCAGAGAAAACAGAAATGCTTTCTTCTGTTCATTTATATCTTTGAGACTATATATAGAAGATAAATCTATACACTGCAAGCAAGATAAAAAGATGTTATCAGGAATCGGGGCCCTGTGGAGTTCACTTTCAGAGAAGCAGATATATTTGTTTATAGTTAGATTTTTTTTTCTCAGTTGTAGCCTAAAGTTAATAATAATATATGGAGATATCCTATCTCCTAGAACTGGAAGGGACCCTGAAAGGTCATTGAGTTTAGCCCCCGCCTTCACTAGCAGGACCAAGTACTGATTTTACCCCAGATGGTCCCCTTAAGGATTGAACTCATAACCCTGGGTTTAGCAGGCCAATGCTCAAACCACTGAGCTATCCATGCCAATATAGTCTGATAACAGATGGATCTGTAGGATTCAAGGACTTCTACAATCTTCTACAATCTCCTCAGCGGTATGGAGCCTGAGATAATCATGTAAAGACGGTCAATACAGACTGATGGGTGCAATGTTGACACTTTTCCTGTGGCTGTTTCCTTAAAAGTGAATATGATGCTGCTAGTTCAACTAAAAGAAGCAAGTTTGCTTCTATAATGACTAAGAATACTTAAGATTCTGGAAGAATTCTGACTTGTTGGTACATCATAGATTATCTACTTGTGAGTTAACATTCAATAATCACATACTGTAGTTCAGCTGAAATAATTGTGCAGTTCTCTAAATTGCCTGTCTCCTTTCTTCCCCTCAACGATATTTATTTCCAACAATAAAAACTTATTTTATTAGAAATAAGACAACTCCAGGGGGTAAGATACTATGTGATACATATTAAATCACCCCTCCCCACCCCCCAAGGATCAGACACACTTCATTACATTTTAGGCTTAATAAATGCCCTAGAGGTGTAATTATATCATTTCCCCATTGTATGCTATGTCCCATTGCTTATTTATTTGTTTTTGAAAGAGACTAGCACATCATATTAAAAGTCAAAGAGTGAATAATCAGCACCACTTTCCTACTTTGCATTTAACGCCATTGATACCAGAAGTTCCTGAACTGTAATACCAGCAGTTGGTTGTGTGCTGGGAAAGTTTTTGGCTCCTGGTCCTCATCAATTAATTTGCTAGTACAGCGTATGTTGCCCAGTAGTCTTTTTGGTTAGCCAGTTACATGTCTGTCAGTACTGCAGCTCATCAAGCTATTTGTTTGAGTCTGTGACTGCCAACCCTACAACCCTGAATCCCATTTTGGTTATTGGATTTCTTCAAATGTATCACAATTATGAATCAGATCTTTAGAGTAATAATTCTCAGACCTTGGGCTATTCATGAATTATTTCTTGTGTGCTGGAAGTTCCTTTAGAAGTGCCCCCACCTGGCAGTTGTTTCCCCATAGCAGTAACAGTGGTGAGAGGCTGGTGGCCGTGGTTGGTTGGATGGGGAGTTGATCACCTGCTAGACGGCTGGGTATGTTAGATGGAAAATGGTTCCCTTTAATTTTTAAGGTGGTCAGGTTCCCACACAGAAGGAGCTTCTGTATGTTTGGGAGAGGTTGGCTAGAGGAGCCATCCTACCCTACCCAGAGAGGGGAACTGAATGGGGGTTCCTAGCAGGTGGCCTGATATGGTAAAGGAGAAGTAGCTGTTGCCTGGATGATATTGAAAATCAGGGGATGGGAGCATAGCATCAGAGTCCCTCCCAGTTTTGGCTCTTGAAAGCCAAAGCTGGGCAGGCAGCCCTTGACAAAGAGAGAAGGGGGTTGCAGCTAGTGTGGAATTCTCACTCTGCATTAGCAACTTCAACTTCTATATCACCTTGTCCTGTGCTGATGAAAGCCAGAAAGGGGAAGTGAAAGGGGGTGCGCAATTGTGACGAAGACATGGCAAGCCCTTCATGACCTCCTGGGGGTGCTGGAAGGAAGTTCTTTCTGCAGCAGCTACAATGGTCACTGCAGTAGTGGATGCACCCTTTGCATGACAGTCATTGTATCACTCAGCCTTAGGCTGAAAATTGTAACAAGCCAAGCTGGCATTAGCATTTCTGAAAAACAATTATTTTACTGCTCTGTCCCCAAACATAACTGATTCCTTTCCTCATCACATCAGTAGCCACAGGCCTGGCCTAAAAGCATTGAGGAGGATTAATGAGGTGATTCGTTGGGATACACCTATAGATTTGACTTAACTGATTTATCTTGAATAAGTATGTGTTATCTATAGATTCCTGCCCCAAACACCCCATGCTTTAGAGGAGAAGCTCAGCTACCTGCCCTATTAACCCTAGTGATTGATTTGTATCAGGTTTACAGCACTTATAGTATTTCAAAGCTATTCTTATTTGCCTAAGCCTCATAACTGCATTTTTCTTGTTTCCTGTAATCAATAAACCTGCTGTCTTTTTCAGATGAAAACTGACTGTACTCCTAAAGTTTATTTATTAAGATTATGGAGACAAGGTAAAAAACAAATTAGATGCTGCAGGTGCACTCAACATTTTCCCCTGAATACTTAAAAACAAGTAAAATGAAGTGAACATTTAATCTTTCCTTCCTGCTTCTCCAATCTGCATGTTAATTGCTCTTAATTTACAATAACTAAGCCAATACTCCTGGCTAAGATGTTGAAATCTTGTTGTCCATAGTAGATTCTAAGTCTTATATGAATAGAGATGATTAGAATGTATACATTTAAAAAAGTTTTTTTGTCTTATCTGGTGTTTGTGGGTTTTTCCATTAAATTTTCTGAATGGTTCTATCTCAGGGTTCTGGGCACAACTGCCATTGCCTTTCTTATGTGACCTTTTGTCAGGGCAAGTCACTTAACCTCACTGCCTTATTTTACCTTATCTGTAAAATGTTTGAGGCATATTGTGATGCTTAACTCTTTGTAAACTACTGTATGCCCATGATGAATGGACTTCAAAGAGTTTGTACATTACATGGAGATTCTTGCTTGCATTGTAGGAAATCAAACTGGAGTATCTGAATGAATTTGTTCATGTAAAGAAGCTTGAATGAAAGCAAAATTTTAATCAATTAGTTAATGAATGCAGGACACAAAATATAACTGGCATTTTAAAGGATTCTGTGAATTACCCACAAGTAGTCTTTCTAAGGCCACGTCTACACTTACAAGCTTACAGCGGCACAGATGTGCCGATACAGCTGTGCTGCTGTAAGAGCGCTTGTGTGGCCGTGTTATGCTGATGGGAGAGCGCTCTCCCCTCAACATAATAAAACCAGCTAAACAAGGGGCAGTAACTATATTAGCGGGAGACCATCTCCCACCAACATAGCACTGTGCACATGAGCCTTTTGCTTACATAAGTGCTAATGTAGACATGAATACAGTACTTGAAACAACTAAAATAGTTTTATTTTTGAATGTTTTATATACATTTTAAATAAGGCACATTAATATCTTTTGTTCCGTTATAATCATTTGGTTGTGAGAATAAAAGGCTGTAGAAAGTTTTTGGTCTTTATGCACTAATTTAAAATGGTGAAAAAACATTAATTTTCTTGTTCCTGAGACTGTACATGCAAACAGATTTCTTATCTGTAAAATCCTCTGCATTTTGAAGGCCCCATTCAGCAAGGTACTTAAGCACATGCATAACTTTAATTTGTTACGTACTTTATTTATTTAGCAAAAACAATGAGGAGTCCTTGAGGCACCTTAGAGACTAACAAATTTATTTGGGCATAAGGTTTCGTGGGCTATAACCCACTTCATCAGATGCATGGAGTGGAAAATACAGTAGCAGGGATAAATATACAGCACATGAAAAGATGGGAGTTGCCTTACCAACTGGGGGGTCAGTGCTAATGAGGCCAATTCAATCAAGGTGGATGTGGCCCATTCCCAAAAATTGACAAGAAGGGGTGAATATCAACAGAGGGAAAATTACTTTTTGTAGTGCTAATGAGGCCAATTCAATCTGGGTGGATGTGCCCCATTCCTAACAGTTGACAAGAAGGTGTGAGTATCAACAGAGGGAAAATTACTTTTTGTAGTGACCCAGCCACTCCCAGTCTTTATTCAGGCCTAATTTGATGGTGTCAAGTTTGCAAATTAATTCCAGCTTGGCAGTTTTTCGTTGAAGTCTGTTTTTGAAGGTTTTTTGTTGAAGAATGGCCACTTTTAAGTCTGTTATTGAGTGTCCAGGGAGATTGAAGTGCTCTCCTATTGGTTTTCACCAGCTAATAAGAATGATCTTTTAATGCTCTAGGTGCCAATGACAATAATAAAAAAATCAATAACAAACCAGACCCATCATTTTCCCCAATATCCAATCAAAATAAACCATCAAGATCATAAAAATATTCCCTTTCTCTCTCACACACACATACACATGCCCTGTTGCCCACCCATCACTCATTCCTTCCTGGGCAAGGGAGATAAAATGGGCCTTGCAGTGTGCTCTGAAGGCTAACAAACTCAGGATGTTATGAACCTGGGGAAAAAGTGAGTTCTAAAGGTCTGAGGTCCTAATGGAGAATGTCCTGTCATCTACCCCACTCTCCTGTGGATGGGGCTTCAGGTCAGGCATCCCCACTGATTGCAACTATAGCATGTGATGATTTCAATAGAATTACTTGAGTGCTCCAAGTTACATGTGTCTAAGCACACTGCTGATGCAGTCTATGCCTTCTTTTCCCACCTCACCACAATATACACTTGTGACATAACAAGAAAGTAATCCAGGAAGGTGTTTAGATCATAATACAGATCCTTGACCTGCATATTTGAATACGTATTTGAAAATTTAAAGAATGTTATTGATCTCTAAGAAGGGGTGTTTTTGGGGTGGCATTGGGACATGGAGGGAGATGCATATTAAGTTTTTTTTTTCTAAAAACTCAAGTGTTTTACACTGCAGTCTACAATGGTTCAAAAAAGAGTCTATTGTCTTATGTAAGTATGCTTCAAAAAGAGTATTTAAGAATCAGATGTTAGATACAGACTATGGTAAAAAAAAAACTAGTGCATATTCAGTAAGTTATTTTGGTAGACATATTATGGGAATCAAGAAACATAGGAAAATCAGTTACCTTATTTTAATTTTATTCAGTGCCTGAAATGTGCTAGGTACTTTGCAAATATGTGTAAAGATACAATCTATGTTCTGAAGAGTTTACAATCTGAGGCGTCGATCTTGTGCATCCATACAGATGGACTTGCACTTTACCCTGCAATGCAGGATCAGGTGTGCAACTGCAGGATCAGGCTGTAATAGACCAAAAGGACCCCCACAAAGATAAAGGTTTGGTGACAGAGAAGCAATATTAAAGCAAAGTGATATTAGGCATTTGTCTTGTTAGGTCAGCATTCTTTTAAATCCTATTCCTTCCTTTTGTCCATCTTACCATTTGTCCCTGTTGCAAAACCATGTTAACAATGCCTCTTCCTCTATCTCCCATCCCTGTGCCTTCCTTCCTCTTACTCTGTCCTCTCAGGGTATGCCTACACTTAAAACGTTGCACAGCTGACTACACCAGGGGTTAGATTGGAATAGCTATGTCTCTCAGGGGGTTGAAATATCCACACCCCTGAGAGACATAATTATACATTTATAATTGTAAATTCCTAGTGTAGACCAGGCCTCAGCCAATGTCCTTGGGTTAAATTAAAACACAGTTAGTACTTCCCTGCATCCTGGGGGATTCACACTATGGAAGGTAGATAGTGGTGATGCTGCCCAAGTGTTACTAATGGCAGCTTTAAATTGCAGTTGGGTTTTCCTCTAAGAACTTTCAGCAAAGGCTGTCCTAGGAAATAACTGATTCAGCACATCCCTGACCAGTGCTGCTTGCCTTTGGGGGTTTGTTGGTTAATAACAGGTGCCCAGTGGAGGGGTATTTGAACCATTGTTTGTAGCTGCAACCTTTCTCCAAGCAGAGTTTCACTGGCACACAGGACCTTGCATCATGGAAATCAGCCTAACCCAAAGCTGAATCTAGCCCTATATTTTAGTTACATTTCTTGTATATGTGTGTTTTTTCCCTTTTAAGCTCCCTCAGTGTAGTGGGTTAGTGGTTGTCCCTCTCCCTCGGGCTCGGAGGGAGGCCATTCCACCTCACTATATCACTGTGGGGTTGGCCCAGTCACAGGAGGAATTAGCGAATCAAGGGCTATGATCTGGTTAGGTTAGGGGGGCTCTGGCCCTCAGGCAGGTGGAGCAACACACAGTCTAGGGGGGTTGGGCCCTCAGGCCAGGGTTGAGCCGCAAACAGGCCATTCGGCCTAAGGTGGGGAGGATGCCACCCCAGGGGTGATGTTGGCAGCTGGGGGTAGAGGGCCCCAAGCCCACCCTACTTCACCGGGTCCCAGCCCAGGGCCCTGTCACTGGTGGAGGGTTCTGCCACTGGGTCAGCGGGGATTCCACTGAAACACGCCGACTTGAGCACTGACAGCAAAACTGGACTAAAGTCTGTTTTCCCTGATCTACTTCAGAATTTCTGTCCAACAGGAAATTCTGACATTTCAAAATCTTTTTTGTCCCAAGCAAACAAAACCACCTTTGTGTCAGTGAAGACACAACCGGAGAATGCTCTCTTCCAAGAACCCAATAATCTTGTCTAAGTAGTATGTCAGTGTTCACATAGAAAAAGGAATATCATAAAGCAAAAGCATATTGGACCTCCTCCAGAAACTTAATAAATGGAAGAGGAGATAATATATCAATGCAAAGGACAGAAAGTTGTTAATGTAACTACATTTTTCAGGCAGCCCAGTGACTGATACATTTTTCTACATTGATCATAGTACATTTTTGCAATATGTAATTACAACTAAAAATAAATCTTTCTTAAATGTGGATACATTTTATAGGGGAGTGCAGCTTTCCTGCATATTGATCACTTCTCCAGACTAGTAGAAATGGCATATAATCATCTTCTCCTTCAGCCTTTTTGTTTCCTACCATTTTCTTTCAGTGGCAAAATTGCACTGATAGCTGGTTAGGAGATTTAACCACCAAAAGTTATTTTTTTTATTTTACAGCTTCTCATTAGTTTTGCAAAATTTAACTATAGGCTATGTCTGCACTGTGGTCCAGTGCAGACTACAGGGGTGTGAATTGCAGAGTGCACCAAATTGTTGCACTCTAATTGTCCCATGTAGACCCATGAACTAAAAGGTACCTACTTCGCATTAACATAGTCCTCTTTCAAACAGCACTATGTTAACATGAACTAGGTACCTTTTAAGTTGTGCCAGCAGTGTCCACATAGGGCAGTTACAGCATAGCATGCTAGTGTGCACTAAAACACACACCGTTATAATCTAAACTGCAGAGCTATGTAGACATGCCCTATGATTCAATCAGACAGTTTCCTCTTAAAGACTGGTAAGGCATTGTGTAGATGATGGCTTTATTTCTTCACCAACTTTAAAAAAATAATTAATTAAATGTAATGCTCATGAAAGTTGCCATATGGACAGTGGTGGACACTGATGTCCTCTGTTTATCATCAGAAAAGGGTAATAGTATGGGCAGTGACAGTGCCTGATCAGTAATCTACATGTACCTGTAATAATCGGTGCCAGATCCTCACCCCCATCCTTTTTGCCTCTGGCATAGTTTGGGAAAGGGATTGACATAATTCCATTTTGGCAGCCTTTGGATCCTCAGACTGCTAAACCCCAATTCAGTCTTAAAGGGGCTTCTCTAAGCAGCAAGGACCTTTAGAGAGCCATTCCAGCTCTCAGGGCTCTCCAGAGCACAGCAGTTCTCCAGCTACATCTCCTTTCCCCCAGCCAGGTCCTTTGCTTTGGGGTTAAGTGTGGTGTAGGACTTGGTATGTCAGCTCTAGGCATCTGGGGCACTCCCCTGTTCTAGGAGAATCCCTGTGTAGCTGGTTAGAGCAGCTTTAAAATCAGAGTGGCAGAAAGCAGCCTTATCTTTGGGGGGAAGGGATGGGCAGGCAGAACCTGCCCCAACTTAACAAATATTGGTGACTAAATTGGGTATAAATAAAGAATAAAAGGGAGTTTTATTTTGAACAAAGGGTACATTCTTGTGAGGGTTGAGCAGGCTTCATTTCCCATTGTCCTCTTCCTTTGCAGAGAAGCATATTAGCATGTCAGTTTGCCTTCTCTTGCACATTGCTTTGTTCATTTTAAATAGCTGTCATGGGCAGTTGGTAAAGTGCAGAAAGCTGGTTTGGGGGGCTTACCTGAATAAGTACAAACCCATGAAAAAGGGTAGTGAAACAGGGAACAAATTAGTACATGAAGTAGATGGAAACACCTACATTCATGATATGTTTATTGTTCCTCCCCACCTCTCTTCAAATCTCTTCTTCTCCCTTCCAATTTTTGTATCGTTTATGCTAAGACTAGAAGATGTTCTGTGTGATTTCCACAAGATTGTAGTCAGGATGAGAAGACTATTGGAATCAGTGTTGGAGATCATGTGCATTCCTCTAATAGAACATGCTTCATATCATGGCTGGGTATTCCTCTAGGGGGCAGAAGACATAGGCCCCAATTCAGCAAAATACTTAAGCATGTGCCTAACACTAAGCACATGAGTAAAGTATCTTGCTGAATCAGAGTCAAAATGCTGATTATTCCTCTCTTAAGTACTTTAGGGAAATTACTGCAATTTAGGATGACAGACTGGAAAACTTCCAGGGCTGAATTTTTCATGAACAAGGCACAGAGTACTGATCAGTGACTACAGATGGGGTGTGTAGTATTTGAATCTCCAGGGATATCTCCATGTACATTAAACATAAACAGAGTTCAAGGTATTTTCTAGCCTGCAGAGGATATTAATTCCCATTATTTGCCAGTTAAAGTGGTCTGCTCCCTGGCAAGCAATATTTTGTATAAATTAGTCTTATGATTTTGATTACTTCTTGTTCTTTACTTGTTCTCTTAATAAAGCTGTGGACTTTAGTCCTTCCAAGCAATGAATGTTTGTTTACATTGGGAAGGATATGGAAATATGTCCATATTTTTTTAATGTTCCAGCAGTGATTAAGAATAAAATGCTAAGCATCTTGTTAAAATATCTACTAAAATAGCACTAATGATATATATGTCATACAATCTCTAGTTACAAGGTTTCTCTTATTTATTTCCTTACTTGTTAAAATGCTCTAGATTAGAAAAAAAGGGAATTATCTGCCCTCTCTGACTCTCTCCATCTGGAAAGTTAAATTCAAAACAATTTAGGAGTGTGAATTTTCTTTTTATGTTAGATGTGAATTTAAGCAGCTGCTAGTGTTACTGAATTTAGTATTTAACATCATACTCCATGATGGAGTATAAACAAGGGATTATGATCAGGAAGCTAATTTGCAGCTGGGACTCTGGGAATTTTGTAAGATGTAAAGCTCCAGGCAACAATAAATATGTCAGGCAGGCACATATAGATTCTGCTAATCCAGATTTTTTTCTGTTATGATTTCATCCAACATCTCTGGAAGTGTTTTTCGTATAAAAATGTAAACTTTTCAAAACACGTGTGAAAGTCAAAGTATCTAAAGTTAAAAACTGTGAAAAGATTTGGGAATTAAATTAACTACCTTTTATATTAAGACCACACTGGAAAAGTGCTATTAGTACATTTTGCTTAACTAATTTAAAATGATATTAAGGAAGCAATTGCTTAAATAGATAGCTTTTAACATGAAGAAATATAAAATTATTCTTAAGCCAACCATTACACAAGTGAAGAGAACAAGTTAACATGACAACTCTTAGATGCAAAGTTTGAGTGTGAGCATCTTCCTACTGCACAGTGGTTGAAGACAAACTTTCTGGGGATGGAAAGAAGGTTTGTCTTTAATGTTCAAATCTTTTTCCAAACAAACTTGCTGTGATCTAGAAGTTTTGTGGGGAGCAGGTTTAAATCTTCCTTCAAAGGCTGTAGAGAAGCACAGAACCTGTCAAAAGCAATTACTGTCTCCTGTTTGTTGTAATGAAACAGTCTGATCTAGAAAAGTAGATAAAATGTTTTAATCAGTATTAGGGCTGAGTGAATAACCACATTTTTGGTTCACTGGGAGGGGAGAGTTTGAAGCAAAAAGTGCAAAAGAATTCCTATTTGATTTGAACCAAAGTCTTTTTCTCACAAAGGCTTTCATTGAATCAAAAACCTGAAAAAAATGCTGTTGTTGTTTTGTTTTGTTTTTCTGAGTTTTCATTTTGAATCAGCCATTTTGGGTATTTTTCACTTTTTTAAAAATTGGCCAATGTTACATTGAAATGCTGTTTATGATTCAATTTTTTTTAAAGTAAAAGAGTTGAAATAGCAAAAAAAAATGTCTTTCTAAAAAAAAAATTCTACTGCAATCTTTTGCTGAATTCAATGCAAACTCAATGAATATGTTTCAAGACCCCAAAAAATGCATTTTTTCTGTGAAAAAATATTTGTCACAAAAATTTCACCCACTGCTAAGCAACAGCTTTTCTTAATTATATTAAAAATAGAAAAAAATAAAAATAGAATGTCATAATATGACATGTCAGTAGTAATAGTGCATATTATACCCTGCTACTACTGATGTCATGAAATAAAATTTTGGAATTCAATTTTTTTTTCAAAAATTAAAATTTGTTAGAAATTCCAGTTTGTGGGAAATCTTAAAAATATTTATATTTTTGTTCAAATTCAGACAGAATAATAAATTTGGAAAACTGAAATTTCCCATGAACTGCAAATTCTGAGATTCATCCAGCTGTAATCTGCAGCCCCACCCCTGAGTCTCATGGAAGAGTGCTGACAGCTCTTTGGTGCTTAGGCACGTGTGTTATATGCAGAAGCTCCCTGAATTCTATGTATCTGGGGTAGCTGCGTTAATCTGTATCCACAAAAACAACGAAGAGTCTGGTGGCACCTTAAAGACTAACAGATTTATTTGGGCATAAACTTCCGTGGGTAAAAAAAAAAACTCCTTCAGATGCATAGAGTGAAAATTGCAGATACAGGCATTATTATACTGACACATGAAGAGAAGGGGGTTGACACTGGTTCTCCACTTGTAAGGTAACTCCCTTCTCTTCATGTGTCAGTATAATAATGCCTGCATCTGTAATTTTCCCTCCATGCATCTGAAGAAGTGGGGTTTTTACCTATGAAAGCTTATGCCCAAATAAATCTGTTAGTCTTTAAGGTGCCACCGGACTCCCCTGAATTCTCTGTCTGCTATGCAGTAGAAATATATCAGTCCTGCTGAATCTTGAAGAGGGCTGGCTGCGACCTCAAGTGTTTTGCTCTTCAATATAATTTTATTTATTTAAATTTTCAATAATAATGTGTCCATCCAATATTGTAGGACTACTTATTCTCTCTACAAGGGCTCCCTCCTAAATTCACCTTGTCCCTCAGACTCACCAACCCAATGAGTTGCTGATCCCTATTCTTTATGAATATTTCACCTCACACACACACACACACACACACACACACACCTGGAGAATTATTATTTTCCCCCGAAGGAAATGGCAGGCTAACTAAAACAAAAATAATCTAACAATTTTGCCGATATACATATTTCACAACAATCTGTAGGCTGTACTCCTAGAACCTGGATGACTTCCATGCCTCTGCAATTCAGTGTTTTAAAATCCCAGAAGTTGTTGCATAATTCATGTCAGAAAAGGAACTGCAGAGCCAATTTACAAGAGGCTAGAAGATTTTTGATGAAAATTGGTGCAGTTTGATGAACAGATGAAGGAGCAAACAATTTTGCTCTTTAATAATACCACTGGCTGCAAAGCAGGTGAAAAGATTCTGCACACATTCCATAAATTTGCATGTCTGTCCACTAAGGCCTTCACGTTCTAAAGACCTGGTTGACTTTATTTTTTAATGTACTTTTCTGTTTATTTTCTGTAGCATTAGTATAATGAGTTATTCCTTCCTACAGATTGTTGTGTACTTCATGTTCTATTACCTGCTTCTTTTTTATTAATAATTGAACTTGCTTTTACATTATGTGGTGAGGAAAAGCAACTCTAGCCTCTTTGCTGAAAGAGATATTCCTTATTGAATTTTCAGGCTTTCCTACCTCAACAACTTTTACTCAGAAAAAAGGGGTCACTTATTTTCCTACCTGGCCCAATTCCTCCTTCTACAGTCACCAGTCTGTTGAAATAGGACCCAAACACTGGGTCCCATGTGTTTCTAAGCTAACTAGGTTTGGGCAGAGTCTAGTCATTGTTTTCTAGCACTGGGTCTGAGAGGCATGCTCCCAGGCTCAGAACTCTAGTCTGACCCCTTTCTTGGACTGTGGCATGCCATGTTGCAAGTGCCCTAGAGTTGAAACCAGTGCCTTACACCTTCTAAGCCACCCCAGAGCTCCATCTTTGGTACGGACAGTCTGGGCTTCTAACTTAACCGATTCATGAACAACATGGGAGGAAAGCAAGGAACAAAGGCTTACCCAAGGAATTTCTTAACCACAGAACTGTTACTGGAAAAGTATGAGTTACAGATGTTTAAGAAATAACAAATGTGCTGAGACTTCCCCTAGACCAGTGGTTCTCAAACTTTTGTACTGGTGACCCCTTTCACATAGCAAGCCTCTGAGTGTGACCCTCTTCCCCCTTATAAATTAAAAACACGTTTTATATATTTAACACCATTATAAATGCTGGAAGCAAAGCGTGGTTTGGATTGGAGGCTGACAGCTCGTGACCCCCCATGTAAGAACCTCATGACCCCCGAGGGGTCCCGACTCCCAGTTTGAGAACCCCTGCCCTAGACTGAACTCAGCCCTTCTGTGATTTTAAGATCTATTAGCATTTCAGACCAAACAGAATCCCTCCTGCCTTCTCCTTCCGGCCAAGTCCTTCAGTTCTATGGTGATGGTTGCCTTCCCTCTCCCTTACTCAGAGAAACACCTTACTCCTTAAGTTCAGACTCTGTCTTTTTGCCAGGCAGGCCACGGGGTTGGGGAAAAAATTGTTCTGTGGGGCTGGGTTAGCATTCGAGAGACAATCAAATCTGCTGATTCCATACTTTGGTTCTTATGTCTTCTCAATGACAGTCTTTCAACAAGGTCTCAAGCCCCTTTCCTGAGCAGGGCCGCTATTTGGAATGCATACCCTCAGCCAAGTATAAACCTGTGTTCAGCACATAATACAAAATGGAGTTCCTAATATCAATGGAGTTCACAGTTTGATACACACATACCCCACTGTATCTCATCTTCCTCACACGATAGATAAATGGTTGATTACATATTTTAATAACTGTTACATCCATATTCATCCCTCCTTTTGGAATTTATCTTCAATCTCAGTAAACATTCTGAAACATTTCTGAATTATTTTAAAAAGACACAAAAGTATAGTTTGCTTGTTACCATCCCATGTTTGTCATAGTTTTCACTAGAGTTAGGTATTCCATGACTGATTGATTTATTTGCATATGTTTAGGGTACATTGAGGCTGCACAGTTGAGCAGGAAATGCCAAAGTTCAAGTTACATGCCCAAGCTTAACTTTGTCCCATTGTCTGTTTGAGTAACTCGTATCAAAGTGATTTTGATGAGGGTTAGCTATATACTTACTGTTTCATATGCTCTTTCATGAAGGGCTATGCCCTTAATTCAAGCTGTGTTGTACTGTGAAATAAAATGGAGTCTGCCTCTAAGAGAAGCATACGTAGTGTAGCTTCGCCTACCCTTATTTTGTGCTAAGTTTGTAAGTACAGAATTCTGAATATTTCTGAAGAGACCAGCCTCTGTGCAGAGCAGTATTATATTTTTGTTTTGTTATCTGCATTGGTGATGTGGAAAAGACAGCAAAAAGGGAGGAAAGGTAGTTCATGCCATAGAGTGCTATCAGAATTCAACCATGCATCTACCAGTCCATGGAACTAAAATAATTTTATTAGGTGAGGAAATGACTTTCCCCAAACCATGAAAAAATGTCAAGATTTGTGCACATCCATGTGTAAATTTATTCAAATGAAATGCAAAATAGTTCATTAAATAAGATGCAAACAAACAGATATGACATATACTACATCTTAGGGTCAATACAATAGCCACAAGCACTGACAGGCTGTGATGGGGTAGTCTGCCCGCCCTAAGGATAGTAGTGCCTATTGGTCAACCCACCCCTGTCATGTGTCATGGACCTTTAAGATTGTGAAAGGCCCACTATCTATATTAGGACCTAGGAGATATTGATAGACAGAAGCAGTTCCAAAATGAAATCCTGTCACTGTGCCTTCAGGGGCCAGGAACCTTGCAGAGAATGGGGCAAGGCTCCCCTCTCACACAACCAATGGGGGATAAGCTGGGGGAAGGGAACCAACATAATTAATGCCTCCTCCCTCATCATAGCAGGCTAGATGCCTGCCTGCCATGCCATGTGAGGATTAACTGTGGAGGGGGGGACCAGCTGAGGGAGGAGTTGGCGGAGGGACTAGATACTTAAAACCCAGCTCAAAGGAGGAGAGCTGTGGATTCCTGTTTTGATAGTGTCACCATTTGAAGCACAACCACAGGTTGAGAAATGGGATTACGGGTTTTTTCCTGAACCAAAATGAGAGCTGACTAGGACTCTTCTATGGACCCAGAGTGGTGTGGCCTTGGGCAACTAATTAAGTAAGTTACACGTTGTAGAAAGACCCTAGTAGATCAGACCCTAGGAAGGAGGTGCATGCTTTGAACAGGCTAAATCTGGATAATTGATTGATAGAACCTGGGAAGGTGCTTAATGCAATGCATCTGCACTGAGACCCACATCCTATGACACAAGGATAGAACACAGAGCTGCACAAGACTTGGCAGCTTTGGTAGCTGGGTGAGTGCTGAAGGGGGTGGAAAATGTCTAGAGTGAGGAATACCAGGATAAGTAAGTTTGTGAGGGTGTCGGTGGGGGGGAGATTGGGGTAGTTAGGGGCTGTTTGTGGGGCTGAGGATAGCTGGGAGCTAACAAAAGGAAGCTAAATGTGTAGGTATGTCATTCTCCAGAGGCTGGGATTTTCAGGGAAAAATAAATATTGCAAGACCTATAATAAAATGGTGCAAGTTGGTAACATTGTTGGGGTGCAGAGGGAGAAGACGTAGGTACTCAGAGGCGGGGGGCAGAGATGATGGGGACAGCTGAGTTTGTGAAAGTGTTCAGGGGGCTAGCTAGATTTGTGAATGTATCCAGAGGGTTAGCTGGGGTTTCTGGAGGTGCTAGGGGAAGCTGTGGGGTAGCTGAGTTTGTGAGCAACTCTGGGGGAAAAGATGGTGGTAAATAGGGATAGGTGGTGGAAGAGGGAGTTTTCTGTGAGCTGGGAGTAGATGGGGGCAGCTGGGCTGGGTGGCTAAGGGTGGAGTTGAAGGTGGGATTGAGGGGGCAGAGGAACTGGCCATGAGTTTCTGGGGTGGGTAGCCTTGCTGGGAGGAGGAAACTAGGGTCAGTACTAGCCCCACCTCTGGTCTCTGCATGGGCTCAGCAGGTGCCACAGCAGCCTCTGTGGCCATGAGGCATAAACATTGTCCATTGCCGCAGCCCAGCTCGATGTCTTACATTAAGTGCGGCTGCATGTGTGAATTTCGCTGGTCGGGTGACACGTGACGCTGATCAGGTCTGGACATAGTTGGATTCAGGAGTGGAGATGAATAATACCATTTCAATCTTACTTAGAATTCCTTTGACTTCTGCGTTGGATGGCCAACTTGCTGCAGTGGCTGGGGTGGACTGATGGCTCTGCCCATTCCCGCCCCCTGGGAATACAGTAAGAGCAGCCCTGGTACTCCTGTGCAAACTAGGGACTGCAATTGTGCTCTGCTTTTCTCAAAGCTATCCAAACGGATGGAAGGAGACTCTTCGTTTCCCCTTCCCCTGCATGCACACTGCACACCTGCTTACAGACTAAGCAGAATATGTTCCTATGGACACTTTATACCATGTCCTATATCTTTTGAATTGCCCTGTGTTCTGCATGAAACAAAACCATAGCTTTAGTATGGCAGTTTTCTCCAGCCTGTGCAGGTAATTACAGGGAGAAGCAGCACATTGTTATCTGAGTTCACTGGGACACATCTTTTTAATCAACATGAGAGGCATGATTGTCAGAAATGCTCAAGGTTAAGCAGGAGCTACTGATTACTGGGTTTGTGTTTGGGCTATCAAATGGGCTTTTATAAGTGAAAAGGTTTATATGTAAGTTAATTCTATTTGGACTACAAAATGTTGATATAAAGCAGATTGTCTTCCTGAAAATTAAAATCATGGAATAGATAATACAATTCAAACTTTACTAGGTGTCTATTTGCAAATATTTTTTTCTAAGTTTACAACAACATGTTCCATTTGTTTTGGGCTTAAGTCATCATTTTTATAACTCCTCTGAAGTCAAAGGAGTTATATCAGGGATGGACTTTTCCCAGTATTTTCACTTACTGGGTGTCTTAATCTAGAGTTTCAGAAGCAACCTCTTTGTGCATCTTATTCACCTGCATGTGAAAAGTCTATTCTGATTTTAGAGATATTACCAATTCCAGTGGTATTCCCTATACTTAAAATGAGGCCTACATCTGGAACCTGTAATGCATCTAAAACCAGAATGAAATATTTTAAGTGGGACCACTGTAGGGTCAATGCAGAGAGCCATCTGTCTTAACATGACCTAAATGGTTTTTAGGCCTTGTGTTGGTCCTCGGTAAAGGGATGAAAGTCACTCCTAATCTTCTCCCACTTATCCTCCCTCATAGTTATTTTAAATAGAAGTTAAGATTTCAAGCTGCAAAGGAATTCAGGAAAGGCATTTCCTATTCAAGGTAGGAAAAAAATCTTTTTTAAAAAAAGAGGAAATAACCCTCTCTCTAATATGTTGAGGTAACATGACAAGGGAATCAAAACAAGATTCTGTTCAGAATGTCAGATAATGCAATGTATTAAATAGAGAAGAAATCCAATCTAATAAAAAGCAAGACGCTAATAATTCAAATGACAAATTGCTATCATCTCATCAGTCAATGAGCAGCCCGAATTCCCCTCATTTCTGAAACATTCTTATTTTGCTAAGGTGTCGTTGGGTGCAACATTCAAAATAATGATGGTTCTCATATTGATAGTGAAGGTTAGTTTCCTCATTCTTCTTATGTAAGTATAGCAGAGATGTTCTCTTGTGACTAAAATTAATTGCCTAATTAAGATAACAGAGCAGTGTGAGCTCAAGATGCTATGCATTTACCATTGTTTCCAGTGGAATAACCATTAACTATTTTATTATTTCTATTATAGTAGTGCCTAAAGGTACTAACAGAGATCAAGGCCCCCTTGCACTGGGCACTGAACATAGAGGGAGAGACAGTCTCTGCCCTCCAGAGATAACAATCTATACAGACATGAGGGACAAAGGATAGGAGAAAGGCAGTTGTATTATCACCATTTTACAGATATGGCTAGATTATGGATTTAGGCAAAAATTACACTGCCTCAGGAGTAGTCTCAGAAAGCATTGTGCCTTAGAGATATGTCCCTAAATTACAGTTCCTCCTATGCTTTCTTCCTTGTTCTGAGGAGGGTAGTAATTTGCTGTTGGCCTACACCAGCAGTAAACTGCAACATCCCCTATCACAGGGATCGGCAACCTTTGGCACACGGCTTGCCAAGGTAAGCTCCCTGGTGGGCCGGGCCGGTTTGTTTATCTGCTGCATCCGCAGGTTCGGCCTATCGCGGCTCCCACTGGCCATGGTTCGCCGTCCCAGGCCAATGGGGGCTGTGGGAAGTGGCGCGGGCTGAGGGATGTGCTGGCCACCGCTTCCCGCAGCCTCCATTGGCCTGAAGCGATGAACCGTGGCCAGTGGGAACCGCGATCGGCTGAACCTGCGGATGCGGCAGGTAAACAAACCGGCCCGGCCCGGCCCGCCAGGGTGCTTACCCTGGTGGGCTGCGTGCCAAAGGTTGTCGATCCCTGCCCTATCACCAGCTCAGCTGCTCTGGCCAATGAGTAGGGGGTGAAACCAAAGCTCTGCCCACCTGCTTAGAGAGGGAGTAGGCAGGCATGGAGCCCCACTTACTGCTGTTTTCCAGTGCCTGGACCTGAATAGCCTATGCAGGGTGTTCTTGGGCTCTGAGATGTATAGAACCATGGAACTGACAAAGTGATACTGAGGGAATCTCTGAGCAATGTTTAATACCTGTCAATATTAGGGGTCCAGACAGACTGAGCTAAAGCTATTAAAGTCATTTTAAACAATAAACAATTTTAAACAATAAAGGAGAAAGTGCTGACTAGTGTGTTGGAGAGATTAAAACTTTGGGTGGGTTCTTTATTAATAACAACACACAGTTGAGGTCATTGAAGCTTAAAGCCTACCCATTTATAGGAAATGACAGTAAACCAGTGGCAATTTACAGTAACTATTAACCTTGCTAAAATGGCAGGTTTTAAGTGTAATGTTCCCACTCTACCAAATCAGAAGACTTTTTACCATTTAGGAAAAAAATAACATTGATTAGGAAGGGAGAATAATATCAATTTCTCATTTCACATTATTCACAGATATGAATGATCACTATGTATCAGAAGAATTTACTTAGTCCGCTTTAGAAGTTATGAGTTTTGTCTAAGTTTTAGAATCTGAATTAAACCAAGATTTCGGTTGATATCTAGTACACTCATCTTCAGCTTCACCTTTGCTTAGGAGGAGTATTGTACATGGAATCTGTCAACATTCCATTTTATGAGTTAATTAAGTTTAACTTGATCAAATCCTCTAAAATCTTCCAACTCCCTTACCTTTAAGGAGACTAATGTGTTTTGTAGTTATTTTCTACAACCTTTCTGTTCAAAAATTGTAAGTGTTCTTCATTCACAGGAGGATTCACTTTAAGAAATATTTCATTTTAGGGATTTATATATTTTAAGTACAAAAGCTCCTATCATTATCTAGACTCCTCTCTTGCTTAGGATAGGCCATACAATTTCACCCAGTAATCCCTACATTAAGACCAATAACTTGTGGCTGAATTAGAAGATATCTTTTAGAAAGACATTCAATCCTGATTTAAAGACTTCAAGTGATTGACGATCCACCACATCCCTTGGTAAAATATTCCAGTAATTAATTACCTTCACTGTTAAAAATGTGCATCTCATTTCCAGTTTGAATTTATCAAATTTCATCTTCCAGCCAAGGGATTGTTTTGTCTTTGTCCGTTACAGTAGAGTCTACTATTCAGAAACCTTCTCCTTAATTAGGTACTTATACATGGTGATCAAGTCACTCTTTACCTTCTCTGATAAGATAAATAGATTGAGCTTATTAAGTATTTCACTGTAAGGTATATTTTCCAGACCTCAAATCATTCTTGTAGCTCTTTTCTGTATCCTCAACAACTTTTAGTTACATTTAGAGAAAGAGAGATTCATATTAGTGATACTGATAAAAGGTGACAAGTTTTGGTTTTTATCTCCTCATTGGAATGAGCTATATCTCCCATTTTAGCTTTTATGGGCAAAAACCATCCTTAGATGCTGTGTCAAAGGTGACTCTGAGCTGCCTCTACATTTCCTGATCCTGGACTGACTGGGTTGGTCCCCAGGCATAACAGGAGAATCAGTGTTGCTCTACCTTGCACCAACTGGGGCCCCAAGAAAGCAGTACTGCAGCTGAGTAGTGCTGTAGTGCAGACATAATGCAGTTAAGTCCCCTTTTCTCCTGCCACATCCTATGTGTCAGTAGCCCTGAGGCTGTGGTATAGGAGTTGCTATGCTGGTGTTATGTCACTGGAGGAGCCTACTAGCTAAGCCAATCCTTCTGAGGCCAGGTATACCAACATTAGAGGTGCTTTTTACTAGCAATGTGACATAAAGTGATCATAATGCAGCTCAAGATCTGGATGCATATTTGGGATGAAATTATTTTTCTGTATCTTTTGAAAAGTTCAAACTAAAACCTTGTCAGTTTACACTTATTTATTTTGGTAGTAATCTCTCTTAATAATGTATCTGAATTTCTATTCTGTTTTATTGACATCCGTGAAGGTGATCCCTCCTCTCACTTAACTGTTTTACTATAGTTAAATATTTCCATTTGGTTCAAATAAGCTGTGGGCCAGATCCTCAGCTCTTTAGTTCCATCAAAGTCAATGTTACACCAGATGTGGATCTGGTCCTTTTTGCCACAGTTATGTTTTCCAGTTGTTACTTTGTTTTATTTAGGCAAGAAATATTAATATTGATTTTCCTTTTAATACAGCTTTTACAGCATCCCATAAGAGAAGTAGATTCAAATCAAGTAAGTAATTATAAGAAAAACAATTCCTAATAGTGAAACTAATAGCATTTCATATGCCTTTGGATTGGAACATAAGTTAAAAGGAATTTGTTTGAATTTTTAAATGACTTGGTCCTCTTTACGTGCCTTTTGTGTTTGTTTTTCATAAATGTTTGAGCAATTGAAATTCACTGGCACAAATGTTCACAGAGAGTATAGTTCAAAGCTGTGTGTGTGAATATTCACCGAAATAAATGTTTTAAATTTTGCAAAAACAAGTGCTTGTGTATACATCAGATCAAGAGTCAACAATACCATTCAACATATCTGAACAGATAAAACTAGGCACCACAGCTCAGATTTCTAATATTTGTGATCAGAAAAAATGTGAAGAAGTATGTTGGCTACATTCAAATAATGAATATGTAGGAAGAAATAGCAATCTAGTTGCAGCTAGACTGTGACAAGAAACCAGCTACATTTGATTCCTAGATGTGAACCTCACACACTCACTATTTATAAGCTACTTGGAGCTGGTAAATTTAATTGCTTATAAAGTTCATACAAATATCTGTGACATTACACTAATAATAATGACGACGATGATGATTATTTGTATTATTCTGGGGTTCAGAACTCCCAGTAAGGATCTTGGCCCCATTTTGCTAGGCATTGTAATATCACATAGGGAGACATCCCTTCCCTGATAAGCCTACAATCCAATTAAATCTAATAATGGAGGCTGAGCTACCCTCTCACCAGGGCCAGCCCACAACATTTTGGCATCTGAGGCGGGGAGCTCAAATGACGCTCCTATACCCCCTCGCTTGGGCCAAAACTTTGAAAGGTCTCAATTCTGCCTTCTTCTTGTTCTACTCCTCTCATGGTACTGCTCTACTACCTACCCTAATAAAGGAGAACTAACAACTTAAAATGCCTTGTTCAAAAATTTTAAGTAACACTTAACTTTCAAACGCCTGAACAGCAAATGTAACTTTTCTTGTCTGCATAGTAAACACTGGCATTTTTATCTGTTTGAATAATCAAAGTGGTGCTTTCCGTGCCTTCTTTGTTGCAAAGATTTGAACTGCTTCCTGCTGAAGGTCCACAGTTTGGGCCAGCTCATGCTCTACTGAGATGGTTGCAAAGCCGACCAGCCTCTCCTGTGTCATTGTGGAGCGTAGATGTGTTTTTGTTGACTTCAGCTTGGAGAAGCTGCGTTCTCCACTGGCAACTGTTACAGGAAGTGTTAGAAGTATGCACAGAGCAACAAAAGCATTTGGAAAGAGGGTGGTCATCTTATTTGTGCACATATATTCCAGAACAGCTTTTGGAGTTCATCCTGCTGAAATGTATCTTGAAAGGGCTTTCAGTTCATCACCTAAATCACTCGCATCAATATCGTGCATGTCATCATATGTCAACACTATCTCTAGTGCCCTGCATTGCTGGTGTAGGTCTTCTTCAGGTATAGTGAAGTGTTTTGGAATATCATGCAACATCCCAAATATACTGCTGGGTTCCTTGAGCTGCATGAAACATTCTTCAACTGACTGTATTGCACAATCTAGCACCTGGTTAAAGAATTCAACTTTGAATTGTTGTTTGGGATCTCTTATTGGATTATCCCATGCCTCGTAATCAAAATGTCATCTTCTTCTTTGGTGACTCTTGTATTCTTGAATGGGTGGGAAAATAGCTTCAGTGTAAAATTCATCTGCCAACTTCTGTGCACTCTTCAAAACGTTTTGAAGTCCCTCATCTGACCAGTAAGACTGTAGGTATGACTTTGCTTTGTCCAGTTGTTCCATTGCTCCAGATATATCAAGGTCAACACCTTGGAGTCTCTTGCTTACAACATTTATTTCAAAAAGTATGTCATGCCACAACACTAAGCCACACAGAAATTTGAAGTTATGTATGTTTCTGGTGATTCCATTTCCCTCTGCCACTGTTCTCCCGCAAACAGTTCCTGTCATAGCATTATCCTCCATAATGGCAACTACGGCATCATCTATCTTCCCAATTTGGTGTTTGATAGGCTTTATCGCATCCACTCAACTTTCCCATCAGGTGGCACTCAGTGATTCCAGTATCAGAGAGGATGTTCCCAGATGTTGCTTCAAAATCAGCTCCACAATTTTAAGGAAGTTTCCACTGTTTGGCACATACAGCTGATCTGAAGTGCCACGCAGTGCTAGGTTTTGGGTAGCAAGCATTCTCACAATGGCAATGAGCCTTTTCAGAACATTTTGCCAGTACAGAGACTCTTGATGCTGATCATCTATGGTGGCCTTTAATCTTAGTCTCATCTCAAGCTCTTTCCACCTATAGAATGTTCTCTGGTGATTTGCTGTCTTCTAGATTTCTAGCCAGATTTTTCCAGTCCTTTGTTCCTGTAGAACCCAATGTGGCTGGAACATTAGACTGGAAGTGTTTGCAACAAAAACAGTATGCAGCATTCTGGATTTTTGAGTATATAAGCCATAGCCTCTCCACTTTGTCACCATTGGGGATTTCACACCAGTAATGTGTTGGATGGAAACTTCTATTTTCATTGTCTTTGGGAAACATGAAGTTTTTCACTTGCTGTGGCCCAGGCAGTACAAGGAAGTCCCTCAGGCTACTGCTCAAGGGGGTCCACAGTCCTGCATCATCTAGACTTAAGGAACTAAACTCAGAAGCAGCAGCTGTTTCTTGCATCTCCACCCCACTCTTCTCTGATCTACACTTTTCTTCAGGAATGTGCACGGTTACATCCATTTGAGATGGAGATATGGATGCTGCAGTAGCTGCCAGGTCACCTGCACTCTGGCTAACTGGAAGATCAGGCAACTCCTCAGCATTCACATCCTCACTGGGGCCGGAAGGCTCACCATGAACATTTGTGTCTATGTATCTCAGGAGACCTCCTTCCTGCTTAGATAGAAAAGCTTCCTTTGCTTTCTTTCTTTCTCTGAATGCTGCCCCAGAGGGGCGTTTTCTTCTTTCACTCATGACTGCTGTTCTGTGCCAGCTACAGTGGCTCTCAGCACTCAATTGAAGGGGAGAAATAAGCAAGCTGGTAGCAAGGCCTGAGTGAGGGAAGATATCAGCGTCTTAAGGGCCTAACTGGCTCCTACCACTTCAGTTGACTGCCTGTTCGCCGCAAGTAGGTTCAGGGAAGCAGCAGGAAACAGGAAGCTAGCTGAGAAGCTGGTGTTAATCAGTCCACGCTCCTTGGGGTGCTAGAGAGGTACATAAGAGGCTCCTCCTCCTCTCTTTCCCTGCAGCTCCTGCTGCTTTCTGTTATTCCCTCTCACCTTTTCTCCTGCCTGCCTGTTATGTCTCTTGTGCCCTCCTTCCTCCAGCACAGCACTCCATCATCTCTGTGCATCTAGAGCAGAAAGAATACATATGCACCAGCAGCAGACACAATTTCCTATACTCTGGGTCCTAGTGGTGCCCCCCCCCCACAGTCTGGCACCTGAGAGGGGCGCCTTAGTTTGCCTCATGCTAAGGCCAGCCCGGCCCCTCACTCCTCAAAGTAATCATTCCAGAAAAGGACTGAGGCATATTGGTGGGACAGAGTAAGAAGCAATAGGAGACGTAGGATGGCTAATTGTTTAGGTACTAGTCTGGGACTTGAGAAACATGGGTTTAATTACCTGCTCCACCACAGACTTCTTGTGTGACCTTGGGCAAGTCACTTAAAACGTTTGTCTCAGTTCCCCAACTGTAAAATGGATAATAGCACTTTCCCGGCCACACAGGTGTGTTGTAAGGCTAAAAATACATTAAAGATTGCGTGGTGTTCAGATAACGTGGTGATGAGTACATAGGAGAACTTAAGATAAAGCAGGGATGCTTATTGTTTATTGCCAATACTGTACCACTTCTGTCTTCAGGCTTAACTTCAGCATTTGTGAGAACTGATTTTATTTTAAAAATAACAATAAAAGGTGAGGAAAAGGGGTGTGTGTGTGTGTGTGTGTGTGTGTGTGTCTTAGGGTGAATTTTCTAAGTGACTGTGGAGCCCAAGTCCCATCGAAAGTCAATAGGATTTGTACTCCTCAGTCACTTTGGTGTCTTTGAAAATCCCATCCTGGGTCAAAAGCATCCAATATCAAATTGGTCCAAGTTGGAGCCTTCCCTCCTTAAGTTTTGTTCTCACATATATTTCTGATACCTGGAGGTTATCTGGTAACAGGGCAGTGTGGCTCTAGTGTGCAGCTTTGGTCCTGCAAAAATGGAAAAGTCGATTCCTCCTCCCTCTCCCCTCCCCCCAAACATTGACACCTGGATCAGTGGTATGGCTGATCTCACAGCTAACAAATGACCGGCCTTCTGCAAAAGGGGAGTGCCCAAAAAGTTCAAGGCAATTTAGGTTGACTTTTTAGAGGGGTATGATTAATGACCATGAAGATAGATATGTCTCTTCCCTTCGCTTCCATTTAGCCTAATCCTCTTTAATTTATGTATTATGATGAATCTGATATTGAGATGTATTTGTTGTATTTGGAAAAATTAATAAAAAATTGTAGGTATTAAAAAAACAAAAACATTTCATTTTGAAAAGGTCTGTTTGACTCTGAATTGCCTGTTTATGCTCCTGCTTATATTAATAGGAGATGTGGCTGTGGTCTGTGAGAAGAATGGACCTTTTCATTCCTTCCTCTCCATTTCTAACATGCATACATTTCACTTTTCTCATTATTTAATTGCAGACAGTCATTAGATGAATTCAGAATAATTAAAAACTAATTCGTTATATCTGATATCTCTGCTGCATACTCAGACCTTTAGATCTTTCATTTCTGGCCATGTTCATACCACAAAAGATGTTCTGTAATGAGTATATAAGAATATTTAGTGAAAAGTCTTCTCCTATGAAACAGACATTTTTAAACCTGTTTTTGTTGATTGCAGTATGAAATTTTTTGTTTAATTCTCATGGTACAGATTATAGAAATTACTTTTCTTTCAACTGAGAAAAGGGTTTTCTACATGCCCCAAACAGTAAGGGAACTATTTAGTGTACTGATATATTACATTTCTTGTAGTAACATTTTAATAATTAAAAAACAAGTTCTGTGTCCACAACTTAACTGACATTCATTAATAGTTTAGACACATGCAGATGATTCACTAATACATAGTAAATAATTAAATATAAGGAAAAACAATACTGCTTCAGCACTTACTCATATTGAGAAATAAATGTTACACTGCCACTGCAATTGATTTGTACGCTGACTAAAAATAATGAAAAATATTTCCTTCTAACAAGAACATATGACATTACAGTGTGGCTTGGTTTCTAGTATTTGTTCAATTGCCCTGTATTCCTGCATTATTAATACATAGGACCTGATTCTCCCATGCCTTGCACCTTGTGTAGTCATTGCACTTGTCAAAAGGGAGTGTAAAGCATTGTCAGATAAGAATGGCAGTGCAGTGCTTTACATTCATTTCCCACAGGTGTAAATGACTGCAGTAGGTGCCAGATGAAGAATATCCCAGGATTAAATATTCTGGAAAATATTTGAATATTTTACTATTACTAGGAGAAAAATTGTTACAGTAGGCACAGTCAATAGCTATTTCAGTCAAGCAATTTTCACTTTTTTTTCTTAATAGCTAGAGGAACTAAAATGTAAATTCACTTGTCCTACTTGCAAATAGACAAGTGAGAAACATTTTAGTTTTTGATATGACAGTTAAACCCTGTCAGTTTAGCTATCATTTTAAGCATTTAGAAAAAAATGGAATGTGCTCTGTTAGAACCGAGGTATCATGATGCACTGAAGTGGAAAACATTCAGGTTGTATCTTGACAACATGTTATTAAGATTATGCCCTCTGTGGTTTAAATGTTCAAAAGTGCACATCCAATTCATATGTAAATCTCCAGTTTGAGCATGCACTGTTGAAAATTGGGCCTATAGGTGCCCTTGAGGGGCTGATGATTTGCAGCAAGCTATCTAGATAGCTAGTGAAGATCCACTTCTAGTTAGTCCTAGTCTCAGTCTAAATAGTCTGGAATTGGACTTTTGGGGATTAGACTGCTAAAATAATAATGTGTGAAACTTGGTATTTACCTCTTGTTGCCAGAGCATGAGCTCATGTATTAGGAGAGTCTGATGGATGGGATGGTTTTTGTCTTGAGGGAAAAAACTACTACTGGATGCCTCAATGAAGAATATAAACTAGCTAAGAACTATTGCAAAATCAATCTTGACAATCTATTTGAAATTATTGGACAAACCAGGATTAGTGGGGAAAGGGTTAAACATAACTGAATATATGTAAGAAGGATCTGATGAGGCATTTTATGGAAAGTAGGTGAACAAGCACCATTAGTTTCCAAGAGATGGAGACATCCAGCAGTACTAACATTTCCAAACAAAATTTGGATGACTGTATGGAATCTGGAAAACGTCTATATAAAAAATAGAATGATTCATAAATCTTCATGAACACATTTTTGATGAAAAATGACTTTTTGACAAAAATTTGCAGTAAATTTCATTTTAGCCAAAATATTTGTCTTTTGACAAATTTTAAACTAGAATTTTTTTTGGGTGATGGGACATGTTAGACTGGTCCTCCTTTTCCATTGGGGGTTATGGGTAGAATGAAAATTGAACAACTTCATTTTATTTTTGTTAAAAAAAATGAAAAGTTCCATGGAAAAGCTTCACATATAAACAAACATTTCCAAACACTTTTCCTAATTACTTACTACTAGTTAGTATTTTCAACCAGACCTGACTAAAAGGTTGGTAAATATATTTGATGATTCCCATAACCAAAAATCACTTGAGGTGTAAAAGGGAATTTTGTGTTGCTCTTGTTCCCTCTTTGTAAGGAGATGAGATGAGTGGTGTGAAAGTGTACCTAAGGGGATTGTGATAGCAGAATTATCATTAACATATTCCAGTGGCCTGTTTCTGGCTCTCCATGACTCTGTTCCATCTGCAGTCTTCTACAAAACTTATCTTCAAGTTACTGGAAGAGCAGGACTTACCATGCATAGTGTATCTAGTAAATTATTCAGCATGTGTAGAACCTGTTTCTGTTCTTAAGTGTGGTCCGTTGACTCTTTTGGGAACCCTGTTTGTCCACACAGGGGCAGAATTTCTCCCTGAGTTAATAATCTAGAGATGGGTTGGAGAATTTTACAATACCTTTGTAGCATCAATGAGCAATCAGATTTCTTATTGAGGGAGCAAAATCCATATTTATACTCCTTTTTTTTTTTTCAGAGTAACAAGCTTATGCTGCTGTGTATTTCTAAGATCTGGGCAGTCAATACAGTAAGAGAATGTTTCTGAAAGAGAATCTCTGCTATTTTCTGTGCAAGATATTTGTATGCAGGAGCTTAAAAGGAGGCTAATAGAAGGCTGATCATGTTTAGGATAAGTGAGAACACCTTTTTATCCCAAGCGGTCACTATAATCCCCCACAAAATGCTATGGGGGAGCTTTCAATACTCAATGATCTGTGTATGCCTTTTCTGCTCCAATAAGACTGGGCTAGGCAGTACTCAATTTATATATATATATATATATATATATATATATATAAAATATGTATGTTTATTTTAAAGCATTTTTTAGTTTTATCAATTTCAGTTTTCACAAATGCAGGAAATTATGGATTTTAAGCATTTTTTTTCAATTTTATAATTTTAGTTGCAGGAAATTATGTGGTGGTGTTATCCAGGGTTCCCCAAACCCAAATCTCTCGGTAACTTTACTTTCTGCGAGGCAGTATCAGGAAGGAAACCAAGGGAGACACAGCACCTCTGGCTGCTATATGGCTGACACAAAGAAATCAAAATCAAGTGCCTTCACTTTATTAGTCTCCAGCACACTCACCAGAATGCCTTTACTCAGTCTCCACTTTATTTAGTCTCAAAAATATACAAATACAATAGGTTATAGAGCACCCCAAACTAATAGTTACCCTACCAGTCTGGAGCAGTCTTCGGGTGATGGTTGGGCGAAAGCAGGTGCTACAAAAACATGTCACTAAAAAAAAAAAAATGTTAAGCAAGCAGTTTCGAACCATTAGTGTGGCTGTTATATTTCCCCATAACAACAGTCATAAAATATATCCAGACTTCCTGTTTTTCACAGACGCTTACCCCATCATATCACAGAGGACATAGAGTCAGATCCACTTTATGTGATCACTGCCTCCTTCCTCCCATCTTTGCCTTAATTATGCTAAGTATTTGCAAAGGCCTGCTAAATGCAATAAGCAAAATAAATGATAGTCCATCCCATTAACTGGCAGTGACTTAAGCACCTGGCTACAAAATGCCCCTCTTCAGGGGTCAGATAATAACTATTTAATGACAGTAGATGCTGAGATTCAAAAAGTTAAAGTTTTATTACCTTAAAACACAAATTGTCAACATCACATCTCAAAATATACAAAGTAAATATTTTTAAATCAAACTTTAAAGTTTTCAAGCAGCATTTTTCTTTTTTTGCCTATCTGTAAATGTTAATGATCATTGATGGAAATATTTTTTTTTTTGCCAGTTTGTGAGTGTATGGTGAAATTGACATTTACTGATACAAATCAAATCCTTCCAAACCTAAATAAGACTGGTCCCATCCTGTAAAGCAGGGATTGCCAACTACAGCTGAAACTGCACATCTCTGGCTGTAAATAAGCTAGAGGATTTCAGTAACAGAATATTTCACAAACAGCAGATCCAGTTGTTGCTATGGAAACAAGCAACATAATGGACATTACTCCTTCTTTGACAATACATTAGCTGTTGGAAATTTTCTGACTGAAAATTAGTTTAGTTGGAAAATGCTGATTCGCTAGGACTAAATGTTTAGTCGAGTCTATTGCAGGATTTTATGAAACTTTTGCCACTGTTCCAGGGTAGACAGCTCAGCAGCAAAGAACCTGGGAGCCCTGGTGGCTCTTATGCTCCTTGCACACTGTGGCAGGCAGCCTGAAAGCCCCTAGAGTCCTGGCTGGAACTCGTGTCCTCAGGCCAGCTGAGAACCTGGAAGTCCTGGGATTGGCTTCCAAGGTTGAAGGCTCCTGGCAGCCCCACCATACCACTCTCTGAGTCAGGAAGCTAGCTGGCCTGGGAGTCTGGAAGCATGGAGGCCCTAGCCCAGGGCCAGTATGTGTGGCATGGCTGCCCTGGAGCCATAGACACTGGGTGCCCAAGCAGAAGCTCAGTGAAAATGATACTATTGTCAGTTTCACCTCTGCTGTTCACATCTAGTTTTGGAAACACCGTGTTTCTGATACGTTTTGATTCACTAAAATATTTTGGAAAATTTTGTTCTTGTTCTGATGCAGAATAAACCCAAATTCCAAAAAGTTGAAATTTCTCCCAGACGGCTCTTATCGGGATCATCGTTAGATCAAGAGTCATATCCTATGTTTGCAGTTGGGTGACTGGTCAGAAAATGACACTTGTATTACTGTTTGCAAATGTGGAAGCTAAAAGCCAGGATGCTGTGTCATATTCAGTGTCCTGTCTTTAAAATGCGGTCTCTGTTTTGGTTAGAGCTGGTAGAAATAATAGTGCAATTCATGCTACTTTAGTCAAGTCTTGTAGTACATTATAAACTCCCTCTTTCAAGAATTTATAAGGTAGATGTTAAAATGGACTTTGGACTAAATCTTTGCACATACATTTTCAGCACAGGAACAAAGGATTTTGAAAATTTAAAACTCATATTCATATGATAAATATCTAGTTGGGGAAACAAACCTGCTGATCTGTGATTAGTTCTGCTTTATACCCAGCTGGGTATCACTCTTGGGTGCATAGCATTGATTTTGGATGTTCAGAGGAAAAGAAGGAAAGTTTAAAAGTCAAACATGGGAAGTGTTCCTGCTCTAAATCTTATGAGTGCCATGGTTTTATGTGCTCAGGCAGGTAGCTAGCCCTTGGGCAATGGAATATTAAAAATTCACTATACTTGCATGGTGTGTTTTTTACAGCTGCTGTTCTTATCCCCACTTCAAGATGTCACAACTTTTCATACAATTCAGGTCTTGGCTATGCACTATTTTTTGTTTTGCAAAGCAGTGTTTAAGAGGGTTACTGACTGTTCCTGCATATTTCAACTGGCATGAAATGCTTGATGGAGTACAGCTGGGTCATTTTGGCAAGGGTCCCTGCTGTTATGACATTGGAAGGTATTTATCTTGGGAAATTAGAAGTGAGATTTTGAGGAAACGGGGACTGTAATCTCTGGCTGTGAGATAGGAAGGTAAAGTTTGCTCCAGAGAAGAGACAAGATTCAGCAGCATGTTCTGCCCCTGCTGGATGCAAGATACCAGCCTCAAGCACCTGAAAGGCTGAGTAAAGAATAAGAGATGTCAGTGGTTCTTTCCAGGGGTCCTGCAGTGACGGTGAGGAGTATGTGGGAGGGGGAAGAAGGAAAGCATGGCGCTGAAAAGAGAATCATCTAAGACTTTGCTACATTCCATTTTAAACTTTCATATTTTTCAACATTTTCTGATATCATTTGCAACGGGTCTGATTTTCTATACAATAATCAAATGAAATCAACATAATTCATCAAATCAAATAAAAGGTTTGCATATCTTGTAAATCTTGTTATAGTTTTAAATAGGGAATGTTTTAGAGGTGACAGTTCTTATGTACAACCTGAATCTGGTTGAAGCCACCCCAAAGTACTGATGATGGACAAAAACAGTGATGAGGGGAGGGCAAGACTTGGCTTCCAACAGCAGAAGGGGATGCAGATCCTGAGTTACTCTCTGCAGAGTAGGGAAGAGAACTTCATTTTGCCTCTCAGCCTACTAGAAGCCCCCAGCTTTTTTCTCCTTTTAATTCCTGTCTTTATCTCTCCTTTAATTTAACTCTGTCCTTTGCCCTAATAAAGTGCTGAGACTTGCCATCAGCCCACAAAACACAGAAACCAGAGCCCATTGGCCCTAAGGTGAAACATGTAGGAGGGAGGATAAAGTACTCCACCATATTTGAGGATCAGGAATGCTCTAGGATGGGATTGGATGTATATTTCTGGATGTATCTCAACCAATGACTTTGGTTAATAGCAGCTGTCTTGGAAAATATGGGTTAGATCTCTTGTGGATAAATATGCCATCCAATTAGAAAATAAGTCTTGCATAACTTAAGTAGAGCAAATCAAACTGAGTGTTTTCAAGATTCTTTTATTTAGGTACCAGAAATGTTTCTAACAATGTTTATTTCCTAGTACATTTATTTCATCCCCTGGGGAACTTTATCTGTGGGTTGTTACCTTTGTTCCTAATAAGAACCAAAGTGGTCATCTGTACTGGAAATTTTACAGCTAGTTTTTCAGCTATTATGCATCTACAACAGTGCTATATATGGTCTATGTTCTAATTCCAACCAGGCACAAATGTTTGGTGCAGGTGTTGCTAGAAACATCTTCAGCTTAGACTAACACAGATGTCAATAAACAGGTAGCAACTGTCAATGTAAACAAGGCCCAACTGTTTTGTTATATTTGAAATTCTGATCCCTAATGAAAACTAGCAAAGTGCTCAGCATCCAGCAGCTTCCAGAAAATCTGGCCACTTCATTTAGGTGCCTAAATGGGAGCTGAGGATTTTTGAAACCTGGTCCCAAATTTCCACTGACAGAGTGGACTTGGAGTCATCTATTCTCAAATTTCCACTCTTCCTTCACCTAACTCCCTTACTGGTGACCTAGTCTATGCTACCACTGGTCTCTGTTAATTTCTTAAGCGAGTATCTTCTGGGCTGAGGTTTATGCCAGTATAAAGCAAAACGGAAGGCAGTAATTGCATTCAAGATGAAGTAAATTTTGTGATGCCTGTACAAGGGTATGTCTACACTACGGGATTAATCCGAATTTAGATAATTCGAATTTGGGAAACAGGTTGTATAAATTCGATTGTGCACGGCCACACTAAGCACATTAATTCGGTTTTTAACCACATTAATTCGGTGGTGTGCGGCCACACTACCCCATTTATTTTAATCACATTAATTCGGTGGTGTGCGGCCACACTAACCCTAATTCGAATTAACAAAATCGATTTTGGCGCTACTCCGCTCGTCAAGGTGGAGTACAGAAATCGATTTAAAGCGCCCTTTAATTCGAACTAAATGGCTCTGTTGTGTGGACGGGTGAAGGGTTAATTCGAATTAACGCTGCTAAATCCGAATTAATCCCGTAGTGTAGACCAGGCCCAAAAATCTGAGCTGCAAATGGCAGTTAAGTGAAGCAAAATAAGTTAGAGGCACTAAAGATCTCTGGATGTTACTTAGCTGGGACAGACTTATCTATAGACTTGTCTTGGTTAAGAAAGTATGGAGACCAAATTAGTGCAGTATGCAAAACATGGCTCATGAACAAATTGCCTGTCTTTAGCTGGTGTCCTCCTAATCTTCACTTTATCAGAAGCAGAAGACAAAAAAAGGATTGTGGGGTTATGAAAGTCACTGAGTGACCTTGCCACACAGCTTCTCCAGCAAATTCACCACACTCAGGTACTTTATAAAACCTGATTTGAAGGGAAAATCCCACTCCCTCAATAATTCAGTTATAATGTATAGTACGTGAGTTATTGATGAGGCATTATGTTAAAATTTAATGAACTTAAGATATACACACAATTATATGTTCAGACACATTCTGCTTATGAATTATGGACCTGATTCCATTGAAGTCAACAGACTTCCACTACAAAGAATCAGACTGCATATTAGCTCTTATTGTTAACTATTCTGTTAAAATTAAAACTATAAAAATAGGATTAAAGGGGTAGCTCCATTTCAAAAGGTGACACAAAGGCCGACTCTGATCTTCTTAACCACCAAGGATTTGCTTTGCTTTCAGGGAAACACTTGTGCATTACATAAAAACAAAGTCAGGGCTGGCTTATATGAATAGTTTTTAAAAACATTGTTTATTATGAAGCAACAAATATTAGGTGCAAACACTTGTAATTAAAGAACTTGCAGCAATTTTCAAATCTCATTCTATTGATGACACAGTGATGGTTTGTGTAAAAGGTAAAATAAGCATAGTTCTTCTAGTGATTAATATATAAAATATCTCATAAAGCATCTTGTGATGGCATGTACCTACCCCATACCAGCCCCAAAAGGGTTGACTTTGCTTTGAAGGCTGAGGAAGCCCCGCCCCTCTGACCCTGCTGGGCATGCTCAGCCTGGAGGCAGCATATAAAAGGTAGCAGCTGACAGGAAATGACACAGTCTGCAAGCCCCCTGCAGGGTGCTGCTACAAACCCTGACTACGGGACTACAGCTTTCAGAGTTCCTGACTAGAGACTCCAGGCTGCCCGACGAGCCCACAGAAAGGACGGCATTGTTGGGATCCCGGCCATTTGAGGACCCCAGAGACCCGGGGGACCCAGGGAGTTTCGACGAGGGGGAAAGGTTAAGAAGCAGCCCAGGGGACTCGAACTCTTCACCGGTGAGTGAAGTAGGGGACTGGTCACCATGTTTCGGGAGGATTCCTGCTGACTCGGTGGTGAGCACCCCCCCCCACCACCAGAGGCCTGGTCTGGGGCTTGGAGGAGCAGGGAGGGCCCGAGTCCCCTTACCCAGGGCACCACACACCCCTGAGTAGTGCCCCACTTCCCCAACAGGCCAACCAGCTGCGCAATCTCAGAGATGGGCTGCTTCACTGACTCTGGCCATTGGATCACACTGCCCTGAGGGGAAGGGCCACTCACTGACTCTGGCCATTGGGCCATGGTGCCCTGACGGGAAGGGCCACTTACTGACTCTGTCATTGGGCCTCACCACCCTGTTCGGACGGGCCGCTCACTGGCTCAGGCCATTGGGCTGCTCACTGACTTGGACCATGCTGCCCTGACGGGAAGGGCTGCTTATGGCATCTAGTCATTAAGTAATACTACCCCATGTTACAGTAAGGGTCCTCGGAGTAGGACCTGACTGGCTACAGAATCGCCTCCAGCCTTTCATCTAACCCTACGTGACCCAACACCCCATGACTGGGTGTACCTACCCCATGACGCACCTGCATAAATATATCATTCTTTTTCAGAACAGACAATCAGCATGATGAAAATATTTTTTTCAAAACTGAGAAATAAAAAATATTTTAAAGAAGGAAATAAAACTGCTGAGGGCAACTTGTGGTATGTGTTTGTTTGTGGAAACTTCTTGGTAAGGCAAAGTAATGTTAACATACATTCTGCATTACTTATACAGGATCAGGTTAATATTTAAAGAAACTGGCTAAAGAGTCTGGCTGGGGATCCCTCCCCCTTCTGAGTATTCTAGAAAGGGTGAGCAAATTTCTAAAAACCTATTTTCATTTTGGCACTTCTCTTCTGTACGTATTTGGAATGAAAGCTTTTCCATGACAAGGAGACTTTATATTTTACTATACCACAATTCCATGGGAGGAGGGATTACATTTCCAATGTGCAATACAACGTCTAACTACTGTTGGCCTTATCTTGGGAGTTCCATTCTTAGGATCAAACTATAATCTATATGTTAGGAAAAACTAAGACACCTAAGGAAGTAATTGTTTTTATTATCAAAGCTATAATGCAAGTAGAGGAAAATAAGATGTAAAAGTACTTGAAATAGACTTTGTACTAAGCGTGGGGCCTAGCAGTTAGCATAAGGTTTGAATAGTTAGCCTAAGTGTTTGATCTAGGGTTATAAGATTTAGCAATATGTATCCTGGGACTAACACACAAACAGCAAAATAACTGATTGAATTTAAAATAGCAGATTTTTAAGGATTTTTTTGGACTATAACCATGAAGCAACCACATTTACATATCAAAACCTTTGGGAAATATATTGATGCAAATAGCGTACATTGGCAGTTGGAACACTAAATATGCTCCTCCAGAATAACACACAGGGTCAGAAGGCTGAGATTTAATCAAATATGGTCTCAGATGTGTGGGAATATAAGGAAAGAAGGGTTATGAACGATTGTCAGACCAATCATTACTTTGGGGTATCAGGATGACAGAATGAAGAAACCTTATCATTCCTACTTATGGTATTTCTCCACTTCCTATTCTTTTCATCTTCACTTCTGATTAGGATTACCAGATAGCAACTGTGAAAAAATGGGATGGGGGTGGGGGCTAATATGTGCCTATATAAGAAAAAGTCCCAAAAAATGGGACTGTCCCTTTAAAAACGGGACATCTGGTCACCCTACCTCTGATGGTCTCCATAAAGTTGTGAGTATGCTCAATACACATGGTCATTTTGTTATAATTATCTTACTTTTCTAAAGTTGCTATTATACTTGTATGTATTTGGGTACTAAATGAAGTTTTAATGTCTCTGTGTACATGACTCATCAATGTCATTTCCTGTAACAAATCTCAAGTAAAAGGATCTGTTGTTAGTGAGTTGTGCCTTTTTGCACCTTAAAGTAATCAAAGGCTACAGTGCTAACAATAAAAAATAAATTAATTTGTCATTATGTTTAAAATGTAGATACTTTATGGGAGCATTAAGTAAGCAGGTCAGGGGATATTTTTTTAAATCATAAAACAGTGCAGTCAGATCAGAAAGTCGGCACGTCCTTTATTCCTTCCAAAATGATTTAGACACAAGCCTTTTTTTAAAATTGCCAAGAATCCTTTCTCACTTGGGGTCTTATTCTAATAAAAGGAATTAGTTTTACCAAAAATCCCTTTAACAAACAATCCGAGGTGTTTGGGTTTTTTGTTTTTTTTTAATATTCTCTTGCAGAATAGATTTAAACTTAGAAAAAGTTTATTAAACTGCTATTGTATACTCCTGCTTTTAAACCAGCTGCAAACACAAAATCAAATATTTTACTGTTTCTCTGATAATGTGACAGAAGCGGCTGGAGTGCAGTATATGAATTAAATTTTAAAGTGAGCTATTAAGTAGTGTGTATGCAATTTATTCACTAAGTTTAGGAAATTAACAAGAAGGTCCCTGAAGTATTCATTAATAGAAGCCACATTTTAACAGATATATTAATATGCATTTTAACTGTGCTTTATCTTAAATACCAAAAGAGCCTGGATTATCAGTGATAAGCAGACACCATCTACTGATTTTGTTGGCAGATAATACATCTGTTTCTGCTTGCCCAGAGAACAGCTCCCCCTATGGGAGGTGGGTCTCACACATGAATTGTCTTAAACAATGCATGTTTATACTCCTTCAAAAAAGCTCTTTGTGTGCCTCTAAATGTTTGTGGGATTGGAACTATAGTTCCAAAAATGAACAGAATATGAAATTATTAAAAGTAACTCTTTAAAGAGCTGTTGTAGCTGTGGTGGTCCCCGGATTTTAGACACACAAGATGGGTGAGCTAATATATTTTATTTGACCAAATTCTGTTCTTGCTCATCAACAGAAGTTGGTCCAATGAAAGATATTACCTCACTCACCTTGTCTCTCTCAACTTTGTTTCAAAATAGATGATCAATTCTTTTAAGAAGTCATTTATTACCCACTCTGCACATGCATCAGCTGAAGAGGTGACTATGACCAGCCCATAAGCTGATGACCCAAATGACACATGACTGCTACTGATACCTGAATCAAACCAAGTCCCCAAAGGGATGTTCTGCAATTTCAGTTAACTTGAAAGAGGAAGGAGAGGATTAACAAAAAGCTCCCTGTAAACCAGGCACTTTGAGACAGGATGTAAGCAATTCAGCCCTTCAACATGTGAGATGCTCAACAAGGAAGTAAAGAAGTTCTCATTTTAAAAATCCTTCAGCCTGCCAGCAGTGCAAGATGACACTGACTCCAACATCCAACCATTAAGCTTGATTTGGTGCCAAGAGTTAGCTGCCTTTAGTTAAGAAATCAATTTTTAACTGAGAATATTGAAAAATAGTGTAACTTGGAGTTTGGAATCAAATTCTCTTATTGATCCCTAAACATCTGAACATCCTGGACCAGATTCAGAGGTGAGGTGAGCCTTAGTACAGTAGTTCTGACTTCCTTAGATTTAATCTGTTCTTCAAACCCTCTCAGATTACATGCATCTACTTACTAACGTAATTTATAGCCCCTGTCAGCTGCTTTTAAAGAGTCTAAACTGGTGCCATTTATATGTCAAGGGTCTGGAAGAGTGGGGGCTAACAGGAGAAACATCTAAGAGAAAAATGTAGGTGTAAATTAAAGCAGGTTATCTGCACGTTAAGTTGTATCTCCTGTTGAATCTAATGATGACCTGCTTTAATTTATACCCTCCTGCTAGATGTTTCTACTACACTTCCCTGTTTGAGCCGAGGAGATGGAAACTTGATTTGCATTAAACAGTCTGGTTTGTATCGTAACTGGTTGGTTCGAAAATCATTATCAGTGGTTCACAGTCATGCTGGATGGGCATAATGAGTGGGGTCCCGCAGGGATCAGTTCTGGGTCTGGTTCTGTTCAATATTTTCATCAATTGATTTACATAATGGCATCGAGAGTACACGTATAAAGTTTGCAGATGATACCAAGCTAAGAGGGTTGCAAGTGCTTTGGAAGATAGGACTAAAATTTAAAATGATCTGGAAAAACTGGAGAAATGGTCTGAAGTAAATAGTATGAAATTCAATAAGGACAAATGCAAAGTACTCCACTTAGGAAGGAACAATCAGTTGCACACATACAAAATGAGAAATGACTGCCTAAGAAGGAGTATTGCGGAAAGGGATCTGGGAATCCTAGTGGATCACAAGCTAAATATGAGTCAACAGTGTAACGCTATTGCAAAAAAAGCAAACATCATTCTGGGATGTATTAGCAGGACTTTATAAGCAAGACACGAGAGGTAATTCTTCTGCTCTATTCTGCAAATAGCACAATAGCCAAAACAAAAACAAATGGTGCAACAAATTGTAAAAAAATGTCTTCAGTGTGCCCACGTAACACAAAGGGCCCAGCTCCCCCTTTTGCAGGGGCAAAAAACCCAAGGGGTATAATAGCACCATCTGCAAATAAATGTTATTAATTTGCTACTAACAACAACAAAAGGGTATAAATACCTCCTAGTAATAATTAATGTGTTCTCAGCCTAAACAAAGGCGTTTCCAACCCGGGTTAATACAGCGGCCATGGCTGCCAAAAAGATCTATAAAAAAATATCTCTGGTAATTTACCAGCTTCGACTACCCAAAAAACTAAAAGAGGCGCATGCCAATCAACTCAAACCATTTGTTTCTTCCTAGGTTTCTGGTCATGGCGTCGTGGGCCTCAGTTGTAAACCAGCTGCCGCCCTAAACCGTCCGGGTCTCCAGCTACCCATAAAATTATCTAAATAATTATAATTATATATAAAAAAAATACCTCCAAAGGCTCTCCATGGTGCAAGCTGCCACTGGGGCCCGGGCCACAGTATGGCAAAAAGTTTAAAAAAAAGGTGCCTTGGCAGTGGTGCATAGCCCAAATCAGGGGTCAGCAACCTTTCAGAAGTGGTGTGCCGAGTCTTCATTTATTCACTCTAATTTAAGATTTCATGTGCCAGTAATACATTTTAACCTTTTTAGAAGGTCTCTTTCTATAAGTCTATAATATATAACTAAACTATTGTTGTATGTAAAGTAAATAAGGTTTTTAAAATGTTTAAGAAGCTTCATTTAAAATTAAATTAAAATGCAGAGCCCCCCGGACCGGTGGCCAGGACCCGGGCAGTGTGAGTGCCACTGAAAATCAGCTCGCGTGCCGCCTTTGGCACGCATGCCATAGGTTGCCTGGTCCAAATAAACACCATAGGGCCACAGCAAAATACTTGGTGGGTAGCCCCAAACCTCCCTTAAATCTCAAACAAAACAAACCCTGTTCCTCATGTAATAGCCTGAAGCAAAATAAAAGGCCCTTTAGCAAGCAATAGCAATCCCTAACCCCTAAACACAATATTGTTGTTACAACCTCCTAAACCAAGCAAACAATATCCATAACAAAAGCCAAAAAGGGCTGTAGCAAAACGACTAATAACACAAAAAAATTTCTGTGCCTCAGTTTCCCCAATAAATGCATTTACAATGTTCTTTTCCTTTCCCTTTTGCTTTGTTAACAAAACAAAGCAGTAATAGCAAAAGCCACAAAACACCCTGAAACACCTCTTGCTGTTTCAGGCCTTCAAAATTTATCAGGGCAAAACAATGTATATATAATGGCACATATCTATAAAAATCCTTGGGTTTCCAACATTTTCGGCCTCTTTTGTTAATTTTACCACTGTCCAAAATTGGCCTTGCTAACAAAAAGGATCAATTATCCATTGGCAGGGGGGCAATTGTGGCACGCCATCCTAAAAATGTGGCACTGTGTACTACCTGGGCATGTTTCCAGGGGCAGACCTCTGCCAAAAGCCCCAGGTCCCCTGGTCCTGCATAGCCCTCCCCAATTAAATCACAAACAAAATTACTCCCAAAGGGCTCCTTACTCCGCCAGGCAACACCACATAAAACAACACTACGTCCCATCACTGTCCAAACTCCCCTCCCAAAAAGTTTGTGTCCACCTAAAAACAATGGCCCCTACCTTTAAAAAAAAAAAAAAAAAAACCCCAATCCAAACTCCAAAGCCTATAGTTTTAATAAAAAAAAAAATAATCTAAAAACAATAACTCAAACTACCAATAAAAGGGTACATAAATTTTTTTTCAATGTCACAAAAAAGTTCAATATGCCATCAGAGTCAATGCTCCACACTGACAGCTGGCATCGGAATGTGGTTGCAGTGTTGGCCCCCAAAAGGTGTAGGCTTCAACCTAACCCCCACAGTTCCAAATGTTGGTATATCACGTATATCACCCATGCATCCACACACGCATCCTGCCAGTGTGGGGAGGTAAATATTACATGCCCCAAACAATTTCCAGCATCCCTTTTAAATTGTAGCCTCCTTCGCTTAGCTCCTAGTCTTCAAAAAACAATTCTAAAAAAGCACCTCCACATCTCCCCTCACCAGCGGTGATGGCAGATGTTACTGGCCACCAAATGGAAAGCGGCCACTCAACGCTAAATCCTCCTTAATGCCACCTTAAAAGCTTTAAATATTTACCTGCCCCTAATGGGCTTTCAGGTCCCCGCCTTCCTTCCCAATTGTACAAGGGGGGCCATCCTCCAACTTGCCCTCCTAAGGCAAACGTTGTCCTTGTCCCCCCAAAAGAGGCAAACCTTAGTAAGCTCCTTATAAAATAAGGCCAATACAGCAGCTAGTATTTAAAATATTCAGCAAAAAAACATAAAAAACAAACAATTAAAAAAAGCCATGGGGCTGGTCACAAGTGCAAATCTCACCCACCTTACAGTGGCCACGTCAATTCTGCACTGATTAGGCCTCAACTGGGGTATTGTGTCCAGTTCTGGGCTCCACATTTCAGGAAAGATGTGAACAAATTGGAGAAAGTCCAGAGAAGAGCAACAAAAATGATTAAAGGGCTAGAAAACACTTCCTATGAAGGAAGATTGAAAAAATTGGGTTTGTTTAGTCTGGAGAAGAGAAGACTGAGAGAGGACGTGATAACAGTTTTCAAGTGCATAATAGGTTGTTACAAGGAGGAGGGAAAAAAGTGTTGTTCTTAACCTCTGAGGATAGGACAAGAAGCAATGGGCTTAAATTGCAGCAAGGGCGGTTTAGGTTGAACATTAGGAAAAACTTCCTAACTGTCAGGGTGATTAAGCACTGGAATAAATTGCCTAGGGAGGTTGTGGAATCTCCATTGGGGATTTTTAAGAGCAGTTGGACAAACACCTGTCAAGGATGGTCTAGATAATACTTAGTCCTGCCTTGAGTGCATGGGACTGGACTAGATGACCTCTCAAGGTCCCTTCCCTTTCTATGATTCTAAGCCAGTTACTGGGCTAAAAGAAACACTGAGATCAAGTGAATATTTTAAGTGACTGCCTTAAGAAATTGAATTAAAGCACTCTCTAGGCATGTGAATTTCTTGAAGGAAAGCAATAAGCCCAGGACTTTACTGACAGCACTTCAACTTGGAATGTACCTTCTTTTGCCCCCATATTAAACTGTGTGGATTACCCATGACAAGCAGATGAGTTGCCATCTAACAGTCTTAGAGATAATAGACTTCTACTTCAGATTGCCCAAAGAAGAATTCCTCTGCACAAAGTGGGCCTCACTCTCATTGATGATGTAAATACTACTGGAAGCTCTCCATGAGAGCAACGACAAATCTACTGTAAAAAACTTCATTATCACACTGTCATGAGTTCCACTTTAGCTGAGTTGCAAGTGGGAGTTGTTTGTGATAGAGACAGTAGAACAGAAACTGAAAAATGAAGCTTTGGGTGTGGTGTTACCACTAGCCAACTGTAGGAGGAATAGGCCTCTTTTTGTGAGAGTTTTGTCTGTGTTAAAAAGGCTTGTTGGATTTTAAGGCAATGGGAACTTATCTCCTTTATTTGGACACCCCTGAAAATACAAACCCCTGTTTGCAGGGCTTTTTATGAGTTTTCTTTTTAGAATATCAGTTTGATAATAAAATGTGATTTCTTTTGTTCGTCTGAATCATTGTAGCACTTCTTTTCATTGAAAACACATTTGGTGTAATCAGACAGGGCTGGCCTTACCATGAGGTAAACTCAGGTGACCGCCTCAGGTGCCAGACAGTGAGGGGGGGGGGGGCGCCACAAGGACCCAGAGTATAGGAAATTGTGTCTGCTGCTGGTGCATATGTATTCTCTGTGCTCTAGATGCACAGATATGATGGAGTGCTGTGCTGGAGGAAGGAGGGCACAAGAGACATAACAGGCAGGCAGGAGAAAAGGTGAGAGGGAATAAGAGAAAGCAGCAGGAGCTGCAGGGAGAGAGAGGAGGAGGAGCCTCTTATGTACCTCTCTAGCACTCCCAGGAGCCTGGACTGATTAACACCAGCTTCTCAGGGAGCTTCCTGTTTCCTGCTGCTTCCCTGAACCCACTTGAGGAGAACAGGCAGCCAACTGAAGTGGTAGGAACCACTCAGGCCCTTAAAACGCTGATATCTTCCCTCACTCAGGCCCTGCTACCAGCCTGCTTATTTGTCCCCTTCAATTGAGTGCTGAGAGCCACTATAGCTGGCACAGAACAGCAGTCATGAGTGAAAGAAGAAAACGCCCCTCTGGGGCAGCATTCAGAAAAAGAAAGAAAGCAAAGGAAGCGTTTCTATCTAAGCAGGAAGGAGCTCTCCTGAGATACATAGACACAAATGTTCATGGTGAGCCTTCCAGCCCCAGTGAGGATGTGAGTGGTGAGGAGATGCCTGAACTTCCAGTTAGTCAGAGTGCAGGTGACCTGGCAGCTACTTCAGCATCTATATCTCCATCTCAAATGGATGTAACCATGCACATTCCTGAAGAAAAGTGTAGATCAGAGAAGAGTGTGGTGGAGGCGCAAGAAACAGCTGCTGCCGAGTTTAGTTCCTTAAGTCTAGATGATCCAGGACTATGGACCCACTTGAGCAGTAGCCCGAGGGACTTCCTTGTACTGCATAGGCCACAGCAAGTGAAAAACTTCATGTTTCCCAAAGACAATGAAAATAGAAGTTTCCATCCAACACATTACTGGCATGAAATCCCCAATGGTGACAAAGTGGAGAGGCCATGGCTTATGTACTCAAAAACCCAGAATGCTGCATACTGTTTTTGTTGCAAACTCTTCTAGTCTAATGTTCCAGCCACATTGGGTTTTACAGGAACAAAGGACTGGAAAAATCTGGTTAGAAATCTGGCATGCCAAGAGAAGGCAGCAAATCACCAGAGAGCATTCCATAGGTGGAAAGAGCTTGAGATGAGACTAAGGTTAAAGGCCACCATAGATGATGAGCATCAAGAGAAGATTGCATCAGAATCTCTTTACTGGCAAAATGTTCTGAAAAGGCTCATTGCCATTGTGAGAATGCTTGCTACCCAAAACCTAGCACTGCGTGGCACTTCAGATCAGCTGTATGTGCCAAACAATGGAAACTTCCTTAAAATTGTGGAGCTGATGGCTGAGTTTGATGCTATACTCCAGGAGCATCTAAGAAGAGTCACCACCCAAGAAATGTACACACACCACTACCTTGGAAAAACAATTCAAAATGAGATCATACAGTTACTGGCAACAAAAGTCAAACAGAAGATTGTGGCAGATCTGAAGTCAGCAAGATATTACTCTGTTATTCTGGACTGCACACCTGACATCAGCCATATGGAACAAATAACTTTAATGGTGCATTTTGTAACAACAACAGAACCTAGTGAAAATGTCCCTGCAATGGTGACTGTCAGAGAGCATTTTCTAGAATGTATTGACATTGATGATACCACAGGAGCTGGTATGACAAATGTGCTTCTTAAAAAGCTGGAAGATACGGGAATTGCGATAGCTGCCATGAGAGGTCAGGGCTACGATAATGGTGCCAATGTGAGAGGAAAGAACAGAGTAGTGTAGACATGGATCTGAGTTAAACCCTCGAGCTTTTTTTGTCCCATGCAGTTCTCTTTCATTGAACTTGGTGGTCAGTGATGCAGCATCAGCTTCTAGTAAGCCTGCTGAATTTTTTAATGTAATTCAAAGCATCTATTTATTGTTCTCTGAATCAACTCATCTATGGCAAATTTTGAAGCAACATCTGGGAACACCCTCTCTGACACTGTAATCACTGAGTGCCACGTGATGGGAAAATCGAGTGGAGGCGATAAAGCCTATCAAACACCAAATTGGGGAGGATAATGCTATGACAGGAACTGTTTGTGGGAGAACAGTGGCAGAGGGAAATGGAATCACCAGAAACATACATAACTTCAAATTTCTGTGTGGCTTAGTGTTGTGGCATGACATACTTTTTGAAATAAATGTTGTAAGCAAGAGACTCCAAGGTGTTGACCTTGATATATCTGGAGCAATGGAACAACTGGACAAAGCAAAGTCATACTGACAGTCTTACCAGTTAGATGAGGGATTTCAAAATGTTCTGAAGAGTGAACAGAAGTTGGCAGAGGAACTTCACACTGAACCTATTTTATCACCCATTCAAGAATACAAGAGTCTCCGAAGAAGAAGACATTTTGGTTACAAGGCGTGGGATAATCCCATAAGAGACCCCAAACAACAATTCAAAGTTGAATTCTTTAACCAGATGCTAGATTGTGCAAATACAGTCAGTTGAAGAATGTTTCATGCAGCTCAAGGAACCCAGCAGTATATTTGGGATGTTGTATGATATTCCAAAACTCCTCTCTATACCTGAAGAAGACCTACACCAGCAATGCAGGGCACTAGAGATAGTGTTGACATATGATGACATGCACGATATTGATGCGAGTGATTTAGGTGATGAACTGAAAGCCCTTTCAAGATACATTTCAGCAGGATGAACTCCAAAAGCTGTTCTGGAATATATGTGCACAAATAAGATGACCACCCTCTTTCCAAATGCTTTTGTTGCTCTGTGCATACTTCTAACACTTCCTGTAACAGTTGCCAGTGGAGAACGCAGCTTCTCCAAGCTGAAGTCAATAAAAACACATCTACGCTCCACAATGACACAGGAGAGGCTGGTCGGCCTTGCAACCATCTCAGTAGAGCATGAGCTGGCTAAGACTGTGGACCTTTTAAGTTGTTAGTTCTCCTTTATTGGGGTAGGTAGCATAGCAGTACCACGAGATGAGTAGAACAGGAAGAAGGCAGAATTGAGACCTTTCAAAGTTTTGGCCCAAGCGAGAGGATATGGGGGCGTCATTTGAGCTCCCCGCCTCAGGTGCCAAAATGTTGTGGGCCGGCCCTGGAATCACACCCTTGTACTTAACTTTAGGGCTGTCAAGCAATTAAAAAAATTAATCACAATTAATCGTGCAATTAAAAAAATTAATCGTGATTAATTGCATGATTAATCACACTGTTAATAATAGAATACCATTTATTTAAATATTTTTGGATGTTTTCTATATTTTCAAATACATTGATTTCAATTACAACAGAATACAAAGTACAGTGCTCACTTTATATTTTTTATTACAAGTATTTGCACAGTAAAAAAACAAGGAATAGGATTTTTCAATTCACGTAAAAGATGTACTGTAGTGAAATCTCTTTATCATGAAAGTTGAACTTACAAATGTAGAATTATATACAAAAAGCCCTGCATTCAAAAATAAAACAATGTAAAATTTTAGAGCCTGGGAGTCCACTCAATCCTACTTCTTGTTCAGCCAATCGCTCATAAAAACAAGTTTGTTTACCTTTTCAGGAGATAATGCTGCCTGCTTCTTGTTTACAATGTCACCTGAAAGTGAAAACAGGTGTTCACATGGCTCTGTTGTATCCCGCATTGCAAGATATTTACGTGCCAGATGCACTAAAGATTCATATGTCCCTTCATGGTTCAACCACCATTCCAGAAGACATGCGTCCATGCTAATGATGGGTTCTGCTCAATAACAATCCAAAGCAGTCAGGACTGACGCATGTTCATTTTTATTATCTGAGTCAGATGCCACCAGCAGAAGGTTGATTTTCTTTTTTGGTGGTTCAGATTCTGTAGTTTCTGCATCGGAGTGTTGCTCTTTTAAGACTTCTGAAAGCATGCTCCACACCTCATCCCTCTCAGATGTTGGAAGGCACTTCAGATTCATAAACCTTGGGTCCAGTGCTGTAGTTATGTTTAGAAATCTCACATTGGTACCTTCTTTGCATTTTGTCAAATCTGCTGTGAAAGTGTTCTTAATATGAACAATATGTGCTGGGTGATCATCTGAGAATGCTATAACATGAAATATATGACAGAATGCAGATAAAACAGAGCAGGGGACATACAATTCTCCCCCAAGGAGTTCAGTCACAAATTTAATTAACACATTATTTTTTCAATGAGTGTCATCAGCCTGGAAGCATGTCCTCTGGAACAATGGCTGAAGCATGAAGAGTCATATGAATCTTTAGTACATCTGGCGTGTAAATATCTTGCATTGCCGGCTACAACAGTGCCATGCAAATGCCTGTTCTCACTTTCAGGTGACATTGTAAACAAGAAGCGGGGCAGCTTATCTTCTGTAAATGTAAACAAACTTGTTTCTCTTAGCGACTAGCTGAGCAAGCAGTAGGACTGATTGGACTTGTTGGCTCTAAAGTTTTACATTGTTTTGTTTTTGAGTGCAGTTATGTAACAACAACAAACATCTACATTTTTAAGTTTCACTTTCATGATAAAGAGATTGCACTACAGTACTTGTATGAGGTGAATTGAAAAATACTATTTCTTTTATCATTTTTAAAGTGCAAATATTTATAATCAAAAATATACACTTTCATTTCCATTACAACACAGAATACAATATATATGAAAATATAGAAAAAAACAAAATAATTAATAAATTTCAATTGGTATTCTATTGTTTAACAGTGCAATTAAAACTGATTAATCACAGTTAATTATTTTAATCACAATTAATTTGAGTTAATTGCGTGATTTAACTGATTAATCAACAGCCCTACTTAAATTACAATAAACAATCATTAACCTGTGGTGACTTGTGTTCCACTCAACTTTTTTTTTTTTTTGAAGTTTGAAATAAAATTACCTAGCACTTAGCATGCGACCTAACTGATGCATGAAACAGACCTTTGGTGCTCACACTGATCACTTTTGCTTGCCGGTATTTATGGGTAATAAACCTGGCTGCGTTTTGCTGAGGTAGATAAAAATGAAAATGCAGCTCATCGGAAGTGTGCTAGTACCAGCAGTACAAAGTAGTGGAAAGCAATTTTTTTTATATATATATCATTTTCATAGATGACAGTAAGCTTAGGCCTTAACATAGTGTGTAATAAATTCCAGTTTAATTTTTAAAAGATTTATTTTTAAAAAGAAATTTGTGATTTAAATTTTGATTTGTTTTAAATTGTCTTTTATCCACACTGGCAGATTTGGATAAATGATCCACTTGTTTTGTTTTTTAAATACTAAGACATGGCAATCTAGTCTTCTAGCTGATAGTGTTAGTAAGGAACTCGGTAAAAATAGAGGTACCGCTTTTACTAACTAACAAATCACTCATACTTGACACTGAAGAGATGGAAAGGCTTGGTGTTGTTGAAAAGAGATTAACTAGAAAGTTCTTCCTTTCGAGTTATGTGGGCCGATTAATGAATGAAAGCTCATTGAGGCAGTTCTTTTCACTGGGAGATATTCAACATGGAGAACGCCTACTCTAGTTAAGAGTTCAGGGGATAAAATCTGAAAGACTGAAGGCCCACTTCTGATACAAACAGTTTTATTAAAAGAAAAGTTGTACAAAGGGAGTGGACAGAGAACCTGTGACATAGTATTTTAATGGCTTGATTAGTTTCAGCAATGCATGTGTGGTTATCAGCCCAAACACAAATGTTAAACACGGTGTGTTAGATCCACAAAGAGATGAGTGCTTACATCTAAAAGTTATATCCACAAAACCCCTGCTCAGAGGCATCCAAGCCCTGCAGCCACCTATGTTTCTATTGATAAAGTACCCTAGTGCTTGTATTTCTGACTATGGGCATGTGCAAAGCCACCTGAGTCCTTATGATGCCAAGCTGCAGCATCAGCCCTGACAGTATCTTAAAAACTCCATGTTATCTTGCTTATTTTGCCTGCAAGGCCTGATCCAGCTGGCATGCTCACCTTAGAACATGCATACCAGATCAGGCCCCGCACATAACTCAAGGAGGAAGTGCCCCCCTACCCACATGCCCTATAGCCCAACTTCAGGGCACTAACCTGGGATGTGGGAGACTTGGTGGGTGCCCTAACCACTGGACTATAAGTGTGGGCAGCACCACTACCCCCTACTCTACATTCTCTTTTCTTGAAAAAGAGCTTTCCTGGCTTAGGCACTTAACTCCAGAAGAGGTTTCATAGCTGTGAAACCAGACTGGAGATAGGAACCTAACTCCCTTTAAGGGGCACGCCCTTAGGCCATACAGCTGTCTTCAGCATTTCCTGCTAGCTAGTTTATGTCTCCCCACTCAGTATGCTGTGAATCCCATTTGTAGGCCGCTGACTCTCCCCATGCATTGTATAAGGAGTCTAGGTGCCTAATTCAGGCTGAGACTTCTGCTGGGTGTCTGGGCACCTTATCTTAGGTGTTGTGAAGCTGAGCCTAAGTTCCTTTGTGGAATTAGCCCAGAAGATTCTTCTCTCTTAATTCTAATTTGTACTAATATATTTATTTGCTGTGATGTTGTACAACCGTTACTATGATTGAAATGTCCCTACAGATGTACTAGTTGAAGGAGTAGGAGGACAAAGGTGGCTTTAAGCCATCTTCTTGCTTCTCCTAACCTTGGGCTTGCTCAGCCCCTAGCGTATTTTGAACAGTCTTGGGGCATAATTTAGAGCAGTCCATGGAGTTTTTCTGACAGCCTAGTATAGCATAAGTGCAGCAGTATCTGGCTACACCTTTTCTCCCTGGCCACTCCCCCTGGGGAGCCACCCAGGGAATCCTCTACACTAAGATATACTCCAGCGCCAGGTCATCCTGCTTTACAGCCCCTCTATGTTTCTGGAAAGGTATGAAGGGTGCATAACACAATGGACAATCAAACGTGACTACAAGTAGACTGTAAGTGGCAGCTACGAATATTGTAGCATCTCCCAAAATGTTTCCAGAGGCTGTAAATCTCACTGCTGTCATAGCCTAAGTCAATTTGCCGAATGATAACAGTACACAAGGCTGTCAACAGAAGTTCATGTCCTGGCCTGAATGGTACTATAGAATAGAGCTGATTGGAAAATGGCAGCCAGCTTTCATGAAAAATTTGCTTGAAAAATTCTTGTTGAAATTAAAAAAAAATCCAACTGGCTCTACGACAAGGAACCTGTAAAGAGTCATAGTTCATGTCACTGTCTTGTGACTTTAGAGGCACCTACTGTTAATTTATATTTGTCTATTACCATAATAAATATAAATATATACAGTAGCCAGAAGTAAAGCCCCATCATCGTAGGTAGTGCACATATACATAGCAAGCCAGAATACCTGACCCAGGAGTTTAAGGTCCAGATCCTGCAAACACTTAGATTTGTAACTTTACTTGTATAAATAGTCCCATTGAAATAAATGGCACTACTTACCTGAATAAAGTTACACGTGTGCCTAAGTATTTGCAGGACAGGAGCCTTATTTTGCCTGTAAAGTTTAATTGATTTTTACCTCATAATCTTGTGTCATGGAATTTGCACTTTAACTTCAAGGCACCTTTCTTTTCAGCTCATTTTCTTGTCCATTTGTTTGTTCTAGTGGCTTTGCCTGTGAATCAAGGCACACATTTTTCTGTGCTTCACTATTCAGTTTAGCTCCTACTGTTCCATTTTATGGGTAAAAGTAATATATTTCTCTCTACTCCATATATCATGGATGCGAGAACACAGGTGTAAACACATCTTCAGCAGATCTTTTTTCTCCTTTCAATTCCTAGGTTCACCCAGAAAACTAAAAGGAGAAGAATGTGATTGTGAGTTTGTCTCTGGGTGAGATCCTGATTCATTTAAATTGGAAAAAAATTGAAGTAATTCCAGTGGCGTTAATCTAGATCTACATTGGTTTAACCAAATCAGAATCTCAATCACTTTGATTCCACACTTCAACTTGACCATGGTTGGCAGTTTGGACAAGTATAACCAACCTATCCAATTTTAATCATTTTGGTGTCTGTATTTATGATTTATGGGGGGAGGGATAGCTCAGTGGTTTGAGCATTGGCCTGCTAAACCCAGCGTTGTAAGTTCAATCCTTCAGGGGGCCATTTAAGGATCTGGGGCAAAAATCTGTCTGGGGATTGGTCCTGCTTTGAGCAGGGGGTTGGACTAGATGACCTCCTGAGGTACCTTCCAACCCTGATATTCTATGATATGCAAGCTTGTATTCTTTCAGCTGAGAACTGTGCTATTTGTTGCACAAATGAACTATGCTCTCCATTGAAGAAATGAATTATTGGTATGAATGTGCTGCTTATGTTTTAATGAAGCTCTGTGCAGGAAGGTGTTAATAGGATTCATTTAGTCATATAAAGATAGGGTTAATTAAAAATTATGCAGAGTCTTGGAAACTGGAAGACAGACATGTCTGCAAAGATTTACTTTAAGGGTTTGAAGTTCAAAGATATTCTTTTTAATGTTAGGAAGACTAGATAATGTGGAAGCACGTACTATTCTATTATACCAATTATACCATTACTACCCTAGATTAAAGAGGCATTTGAAATGGATATAAGTGTCAGTATGACTAGGGAATGAACTCAAAGATGCAGTTTAATGGCTAGTCAATATGTATCTTGTACCACATTAAAGTAATGTGTAATTTTTGCTTAATTTCAAAAGCAAGAGAATCTTAAATTAGTATTCTGTGTCACAACTGAGTTACTGATGCAACAAAGCAAGTACAACCTTTTATTCATTGTGTCCCCTTCAGATTAAAATAGGAGTTTTGTTGCAAACATGATAGTCTCTCTAAAGCCTTGTCTACAGAATTTCCAAACTTTTCTCCTGGATTCTCTGATTTGATCCAATTTTAGAGCCACTGGGAATCCTAGTGAAGATAAAGCTCCAGTGCTGGACCCATTTTTACATGGTGATGAAAACACTGAAAGCCATCAGAGCCTTATTTACACTAGTGGTGGTACCAGCAGTAGATTTTTGTGTAAACTTCCTGTGAGGGGGTGTCCACCCAAACGAGGCCTGAAGAAGTTAAGGTGACCAGGTAAGCCAATTAACTGCGTAGATTTCACTTGGAGAAGGAGCCAGGAAGTGATGAGTGTTAATTAGTGATGAAGCTCAGCTAGACAGGAACAGGAGGAGCCTGTATAAAGCTCGTTAGCTGAAAGTAGAAGGAGGCTGTAGAGAGAAAAACTGCAATTACTCTTAGGGTGAGAGAAAATAAGGTAGGAAATAGGCCAGGGACACAGTAGTAAGGTTCAGGACTGTACAGACCTTGACTACTCATTGTAGAGTTCCTGGGCTGGAAACCAGCCTAGAGGATGAGCCTGGGTTCCCCTACTAGCTATTGTGGAAGTAGCACTACTCAGGGTCAGTGAATGGAAAGACTGTTTTGGACATTGGGTCCTGAGAGACTTTGATACCCTGGAAGGGGATGGCTACAATGACATGGCCAGAGGGCCACGCCAGGAAGCAGTTGAGTCCCAAGTGAGCCAGACAAGGAGAGTGATGGAGTGCAACTGCAGGAAGGAGCATCAGCCTGGTAGAGCTAATCCCCAAATACTGCCAGAAGGAGGTGCGTCAGAAGGAGGTGACACACTTTCCCATTTTAGACCTGAACCAAGGAGGATGTGACATGCTAAGGGCTAAGTCACAGATTTAACTAGCAGAGATTCAGGGGTTTAAACTACATTGGAAAAACATACTGGTCTTAAACAAAAGTTTAATATCAGCTTCCAAGAACTGTTCTGAACTACCTGTCAGGCATTTAAAAGTGAACTGCTTAATAAATAGGTTCTGAATTCATTCTATATACTCATGAAAATCCCTAAACGTTGCTTCCCTTTTTATTTTTTTTTAATATTAGAGACCTCATGTTTTAATTCTCCCCCCCCCCCCCAAAAGACTGGAGAACTTAGGAAAAAAAATACACAAGGGACTGAACTGCAGCTTCCTAGTTTTTACTCACTTAAGGGAAAGTAGGATGTTGTATGACATGGTGTGGGGTTTTTTTGCGGGGGAGGTAATTTACGGGTTTGGTTTTGCTAAAGGCTGGCTTAACTCAACCCCTGATAAATAGAAGGATACTTCTTTTGGGAAGAATGAACATTAGAGATGGTCAGAAGTTTTTCAACAAATTGTTTGTCAAAATGCTAGTTCATCAAAACTGAAACTTTTCAGCGGACAAGGTTGATTTTGATGAATTTCCAATTTTGAATTTTTTTGAAATATTTCAAAATTGTTGACTTTCAGAAGTGTTTAACTTACATATCAAGTCCCCTTAAATTCAGGCCTCTTTAAGGTATCTCAAGTTTTACACACAATAGCCCTAGTCACTTTTGAAAATGTAGGTAACATTTTATATAAAACTTTCTTGGAGGGGTGGGTAAAATGAAATAATCTTCACACTGAAGGAGGAGAAAAAGGCACAGGTGTAGACAAACATTTTCTGTTACAGTTTTCATTTTAAGAAAACACCTTTAATGTACAATTTCTCTGTAATAACTTTAACTAAATACCTAAACAGAATAGGATGTGACAGTTTTATCTGAGTAAAAGTTCTGGTGCTTTTGAGGAGAAAGCAATCATGGTTGTCTTACACAAAGGCAGATAACAGAGGTGGTAATGTTCATAAGCAGTTCACATGTTATTGAGAGTGTTGCAGTTCTTGCTTCAAAAGAGAACACAGAAGGACCAGAAGGTACCATGCAAACACAAAAAGGGCAAAATGATTTCAGAGTACCAAGCAACATCACTTACTATTATAATTTACAGTGGGCCAGTGTATAATTTACAGTGGGCCAGAAGGGTTTAATGAGAGCCTGTCAGTACAACCAGCCTTGCTGGGTGTCAAGCCTGGAGGGAGTAGTTAAAAGGACTGAATCTAGCTCAGTTAGGGCTTGACCAGGAAGGAAAGCAGATCTCTGGCTCTACCTCAGGAGTGAAGGCTGGTTGGGACTGCTGGCAGAGAGAGCCTCCCTGAAGGAAGGTAGACCTGCAACAGGGAGCCCACAGCACTTGGGAAGGTGCAGCAGGAAATGAGTTTGCCCAGGATACTGCACACAGGTGGAGGGGTCTACAGGGAGCAGAGTCAGGTAGAAAACTCCCCTCCAGCTGATCAGCAGAAAGTGCTAAGAAGCTCTACACTGAGTCAGCGGAGGAGGTTTAGAGAGAGTAGAGCCGATACACTGGGAACCCAGGAAGAAGTTGGGCCAAGACGGGGGCAAGGTAGGAAGTGGTCCAGCGAGGCAGTCAGGGCTGGGTAGTTAAGGGTCCCCGGACCAAAACCCAGTGCCTGGGTTTCCCTACCAACCTAATGAGGAAGGTGGAGAAGAACCTCCCTCCCTCCAAAAAGTAGTAAGTGTGATGGGGTGCCCATCCAACACTTGCCCTGAAAGGGTTAAGGCAGATTGAAAAGGGGGATAATTAACCCAACAGGCCACAGCTGAGAGGAATCAGGTGGCTAAGCAATCCCTTGACTGAGGGTGGGAGCCCAGCTGGGGAGGAACAAGCTGGACTGGACTTTAAAGACAGGAAATGGGCAGCTGAGGGCACTGCTGGGGAAGTCTGCAGTAACTCCCTGGGAGAAGGGATGCATTTTTGGAGGCTATGGGGACAGATAGCCCACAGTTCCCTTCCCCACCAAGATGGGGGAGTTAAGAGGCTGGCTAACCTAGAGAGGGGGGGAGTACCAAATGGAAAAGAAAAGCCTTAGGGAAAGGCAGTAAAGTCCAGGAGGGAAAGACTTTGACTGCTGGAGTAGAGGGCAGGCCAGAATTCCCTTGCCAGATATTGAGGGAGTGGCACTATGAGTCAGTGAATGGGAAGACTGTCCATGATGGGGGGGAGAAACTCTTTGGTACACCAGAAGTTGTTGGACTACAGGTTTATGCTGGAAGGGGTGAGGCTATATGTAAAGCAGTAAACATTCACAGGGCCAGAACAGTTATCAAGGGGGAGCACTAACAGAAGAGAGAGACTACACCACATCTAGCCACTAGCACTAGCTGGTAAGTGGCATGCTTAAAATAAGTGTGAAATCTAGTTATAAAACACATTTATATAGGTTGCTGGACTAAATTTAGTTATTGGGTGAATATGTACTGAGGGAAGGGAAAAAAAATGCTGCATTTGGTTTACTAGCGAGACCAGAATGGTTCTGTAGGAATGATTCCTTATTAATGTGTAAATCAGTAAAGGGTGTGTGTGTTAAGAATGGTGGAGGAGAAACTATTCTGTTTTAAAGGATTTTGAAATTTGGTTTTGTTCTGAACTGGAATGAAAACAAAATAAATTTTCTGTGAAGGAAAATTCTAGGGGAGAAAAAACCCTTGTTTTGGGTCAAAGTGTTTTTGTTTCAACAACTGATGTTTAGTTTGCATTATAATATATTACATAAATAGAAACATTGAAACAAAAAAACAAAACATTAAAACATTTTTCAAAAAATGTCAAAATGGAAAGTTCTGACAGTCAGAACTCTTTTGCCCATTTTCTTTCTAAACAAAACTCCAGCAAAATTGACCTGATTTTGCTGGAAAGTGTTTAGATTTTGATGGAACTGTATATTCCAATGGAATATAGTTCCACTGAAGTTTTTTCTGGCCAGCTGTACACCATAATCTATGTTGTAGGAAATCCAAAGCTACTCTGAAATTCATTGTCAACTGTTCTGTGCTTTTGTGAAAGAATTCTTGTTGATTTTGAATTTTAAAAGTCTTAAAAAAATAATTGGCTACACAATGGATTTCTCCCTCTGAGAAAGCAAGGGACAAAAACAAACTATGGCCTCAGTCCTGCAAACAGTTCTATGCGTATTCCTGTAAGCCCTCCCATCAAATCAATGGGCCTACTGGCACAAATGGAGTTGTGTGCACTAGTTTGTGGGGCTGAGGGCTAAAATTACAATTCCAGCTGTTGCCTACCCTCGTGTGTGAGAGGAGGACAGAAAAGTGAGTCCTTTATGTTAAGGAAAACTCTTCTAATATAAAGTGAAACCAACAAGAGTCACTTCCAATGGACATTCCCTATCTTAGAGACCACTTTAAAGGTCCATTATCAACTTGAAATGTAGACAGCTTAAAAAACTATTTAAAAATAGTTTTGGGTACTACACCTGCCTGAGTCCATCTAAAATTATTGTGGCTGTACCATCACAGTCATATTTTTTTCTCTCCCCTGTTGTGATGTACACAAACAAAAAGTGAATCTGCTTATAGGATTGGATTTCAATCAATAAATGTTGGTAAACATTGATTTCAGCTGATACTGACTTCCCCTCTCCCCCATGAATTTCAGTGTAATGGGGTGTGCCTGCAAGGAAGGGGTGTCACTGGTCCAGTGGCAGCACAGGGAGCCTGCTGCAGCCCTGCCCTCACAGGAGTGAGAGAGTGGATAAATGACAGCGGAGCTGGAGGGTTCCCTGTGCAGCCACTGGGCCAGTGACACCTGTGCCCTACAGGCACAAGGTCTGGGTGAGGCTTCAGTCCTGGCCAAGTGGAGCAGAGACCCCTTGCCAAGACTGCAAGGATGGGAATAAGTCCCTGTTCCTGGGCAGGAAGCATTCAGCAGGGGGGTGTTGTCCCCTGTTGCCCAGGACTTGTCCTCCTCTTTGCAGTACAGGCTGGGATTCTCTGCTGTGCCCCGCCAGGACCACAGCCTCCCCCACACCTTGAACCTGCAGGGATTGGGGGTCACCATGCCTGCAGACATGCAGGGAGCTCTCTGCAGCTCGGCTGTCACTGCTCCACTCACTCACCAGCCAGGAGTGAGTGAGCTGTCTCTGGGGGAGAACCTTTCAGCAGTACCCCATGCCCAGGCTCATCTTTCTTTCAGTTCTGGTCTCTGCTCCACTGAGCTAGGTTGACCACTGCCTCCCCTGCACCTCGTGCCCTGGTGTCTTGGCTCCCACTGTCAGTGCTGGGAGCCCTTCGCAACTTCACTCTCAGTGCTGCCCTATCCCTGCCCCTACCCCTCTTGATTTCCAGCAATTGTAAAAAGAAAAATCAACCAAACAAATCTTAAATAAAAGTTATCAAAATTTAAAAAAAAAAAAATTGAACTCTGCCAAGCCTCTATTTGACACAGTGCTCAAATGCAAAAAGTAAACAAAATAAGTAGAGGTTTCAGAGTAGCAGCCGTGTTAGTCTGTATCCGCAAAAAGAACAGGAGTACTTGTGGCACCTTAGAGACTAACAAATTTATTTGAGCATAAGCTTTCGTGAGCTACAGCCCACTTCATCGGATGCATAGAATGGAACACACAGAAGATATTTATACATACAGAGAACATGAAAAGGTGGGAGTAGCCATACCAACTGTAAGAGGCCAATCAATTGAGATGAGCTATCATCAGCAGGAGAGAGAGAGGGGGAAAAAAAAAACAACCTTTGAGGTGATAATCGAGGTGACCCATAGAAGGTGTGAGGATACTTTAACATGGGGAAATAGATTCAGTTAGTATAATGACCCAACCATTCCCAGTCTCTGTTCAAACCTAAGTTAATTGTATCTAATTTGCATATTAATTCAAGTTCAGCAGTCTCTCTTTGGAGTCTGTTTTTGAAGTTTTTTTGTTGCAAAATTGCCACCTTCAAGTCTGTCACTGAGTGGTTAGAGAGGTTGAAGCGTTCTCCCACTGGTTTTTGAATGTTATGATTCCTGATGTCAGATTTGTGTCCATTTATTCTTTTGCGTAGAGACTGAAAACATGTCTTGAAAAGCTTTCATAGGCTTCTGTTGGAAGCCATTTTTCAACCTTTAACTATAGCTCTAATGACCAGCAACTGCTATAATACTCTTGTGGAAATTTACAATTAGGTTGGAACTTGTAGTTCTTCTGGACTTGCAGCTTTTAAGGCTAATTACATTCTGAACTTAGAACTCAGAGTGGTTAATTATGTTTGCCTGAACAGTTTTAAAATAAGAATCTTGAAGAAAATACACTTCCAGATTTAGAGTATTTATCTGAAATGCAAGGAAAGACTTACGATGAGTAGCAGGCAGTTCCATGATAGTGTGCACAGTATATGATAACATGCACTCAGCATATAATGCGTTTTTGCTTCAATTCATTCCATGCTTGGTGGTGGTTTCACAACATGAGCAGAATGTAATAATTTTTGTTGATAAATATCAAAAATAAATGTGCTTTAAAAATTAGATGAGTTGGATTGAAGATACCCTGATGATTTTAAGGTTAACTAGCTATTTACACAAGGATAAAATATTTGTTGCTCATAATTTTCAGAATGCAAATAAAAGTTTCGTTTGATCAGATCTGACTGTGCAATTAAACAGAGATAAAGAAATTATTACAGAGCACTCTAAGATAAATTAGTAGCCTGAGTCAACACTGTTAATTATATTTATATAATAACTTTCACAAGGTAAAAAGGTTTATTTAAATAAATATGAAAAGCAAGATCCACACTTCTTGGTTTTCATTTGCCATTCTCCAACCCGTGTGTACACACACTATAGGGGAATGTACTTATTCATGAAAGCTCAGCCTACTATAGAAACAGCACCTGATCTTCATTTAAGGAGGACGAGCGGGGAAGAGAGAGAGATTGTGATTTTACCCAATTTTGGAGCTGGGATGGCTGACACACAAGTGGGGGGGAGGGATCGCTCAGTGGTTTGAGCATTGGCCTGCTAAACCCCGGGTTGTGAGTTCAATCCTTGAGGGGTCCAATTAGGGATCTGGGGCAAAATCAGTACTTGGTCCTGATAGTGAAGGCGGGGGGCTGGACTCGAAGACCTTTCAAGGTCCCTTCCACTTCTAGGCAATAGAATATTTATATTTATTTATTAAATCAAATATCAACGTCAAGAAGTGATTTTCAGTGTTTAGCTGAGATAAGAAGTAAGATTCCTTCTGGCTTTTCATTAGTCAGATCTAACCACTAGATCACCCACATCATAAAATGTAAAGGTCATACTCACATGTTGCAGATTTGACATCTGCATGTTAAATTATTGTTTTCAGTGTTGTAGCTGGGTTGGTCCAAGGATAATAGAGAGAGAGGAGTTGAGGTAACAGAGAAGAGCTCTGTGTAGCTCGAACGCTTGTCTCTTGCCGTGACAAAACTTGGTCTAATAAAATGTTACCTCACCCACCTTGTCTTTTTAAATTATTGTTAGGTAAACACTGTGACCCCTCAAATCTGCTTTAAAAAATAGGGTCCTATCAGCAAGAATTGAGATTATATAGGATATAGCCAGTCCCACAGGTACTCTGCCATTTGGAATCCAAAGCTCCTTTCAGATTTATCAATGACAGTCAATAAAGAAAATGAAGAGAAAAGGAGATGTGATGGCCTTGAAGTTATTTTTAAAAGACTCTATCTGTACTATGTATTCAATAGTTCTATAATAATAAAGGGCAAAAAAGATGTAGTCTATAGGATAGGAAGTTAATGCTTTCCTAAAATAGGTGAAAGCATTTCAGATCAATTTGTATGTCAGTATTAAAGAATAAAGCCCCCTTTCTGAGTAAACTGAGAAGACAATCTGACAAGGAGTTTTACAAAGTGAAAGGTGTGGGGAATTGAATGGTTTATGACATTAGTAATGGGATACAAAGGCTTTCACTTTAGGCTTAGTTGTTCAAACCTGGCTGAGGCTGATAGTGATCAATGAGTAAAACATGAAACCATCTGAGTACTGTTAGTGGTCAGCCTGAAATGACTTGATAGTATCAGTATAGTTACTAGGGTAGAGGAGTTTAAATTGGCAACCTGTTGGTAACAGAATGGCCATGAAGTGAAGCAGCATAGAGGTCTCCTCATATTGAGGGAAATAAAGTAAAAACACATACAAATCTACCCTCCTGTATTTCCAAACTATAGGTAAGAGAACAAAATCAACATGTCAACAGTTCAGAACATTGCTGAGATGTTGCTTTTAGATAGAGAAGTAGCTCATAAATGCTGTCACATAAATTATAAATTGCCACAAAGTACAGCTATAGCGAAAGTTTACACCATAAGCACCATAATAGTTACTCAGTCACTGGGTGAGATCCTCCTGCTCACTTGGCAAACGCCTCCTCATTTTACCATGGGCTTCCAGATCAAAGTTTGCATTAGTTCACACTCCATGAAATCTACTGATTTAACTGGATTAAGTCCATGCCAAATTTGGCTTCTTGCACTCTTGTCGGTGCAGTGTATATATAAAATCTTCTCACATATATTAATAGATAGCTACTGGTGGGTGTAACAGTGTGCTATTTTTGAAACCCACAACTCTTGGAAAGTCTGAATGATAGCACTGAAGGATTGTCAAGGTTATTCCAAGGTTACAGATTTGCCATATTTTGGACTGAGTTCTAGAATGGAAACAGATGAGAAATGGATAAGCTAAGGCAGATGAAAGTAGGGCATGAGCTTGTTTGGAACTTGAATATGAAGCAGCTGGAAATGGAATGCAGAAGATAAGGTGATAAGTAACAGTTAACATTGGATTTGTCAAAGAATAAGTCATGTCAAACCACCCTAATATGCTTCTTTATAGGGTAACAAACCTTGTGGATATGAGGAAAGCAGTTGATGTGATAGCGCAACTTTAGTAAGGCATTTGATGCTGTCTCATATGACCTTCTCAGAAGCAAACTAGGGAACTATAGCCTAGACAAACCTACTATATGGTGGGTGCACAATTAGTTGACAACTACTGAGTATGGTTTCCCAGTGATGCACAGTCAAGCTTGTAGAGCGTATTAAGTGGGGTCCTGTAGGAATCTGTCCTAGGTACAATTCTATTCAGTATCTTCCTAAATGATATGGATAATGGCATAGAGTGCACATGTATAAAGTTTGTGGATGATACCAACCTGGATGGGGCTGCAAGTGCTTTGGAGGACAGGATTAAAGTTCAAAATGATTGACAAACTGGAGAAATTATCTGAAATAAATAAAATGATATAAGGAGAAATACAAAGTACTAAACTTAGGAAGGAACAATCAACTGCAAAACTCAAAATGGGAAATGACTGCCTATGAAGGAATACTCCAGAAAAGGATCTCTGGATTATAGTGGATCATAAACTACACCTGAGTTACCAATGTAATACTGTTGCAAACAACAACAACACATCATTCTGGATATATTAGCTGGAGTGTTGTAAATAGGACACGAGAAGTAATTTTTCCACTCTAGTCAGCACTGATAAGACTTCAACTGGAGTAGTGTGTCCAGTTCTGGGCACAACGCTTCAGAAAAGATGTGGACAAATTGGAGAAAGCCCAGAGGAGAGTAACAAAAATGATTTAAAGGTCTAGAAAATATGACCTACCAGGAAAGACTGAAAAAATTGAGTTTGTTAATCTGGAGAAGAGAAAACTGAGTTGGGACACAAGTTTTCACATCTGTAAAAGGTTGTTATAAAAAGGAGGGCAATAAATGTTCAGTGGATAAGGTGAGGAAAGGACAATAGTAATATCTTCAATTGCAACTAGAGAGATTAAAGTTAGACGTTAGGAAAAGCTTCCTATCTGTCAGAGTAGTTAAGCACTGAAACAACTTACCCAGGGAGGTTGTGGAATCTCCCTCATTGAAGGTTTTTGAGAATAGACTAAGACCTATCAGAGATGGTCTAGATAATATTTAGTCCTGACGTGTGCAGGGGACTGTACTAGCTGACCTCTCGAGGTCCCTTCCAGTCCTACATTTCTATGATTCTCTGACGTGTGTTTGTTTTATTTTTTTAGAGCTAAAACAAACAGTAGTGGAGTTCTAGAGAGGAAGACCTTCCTCCAGCAGATGGGCTTCTTATTCTTCTCTCCCAGTCCTTCTCCCCTGCTTCCCCTCCTCCACTTCCCCCCCACCCAAAAAATACACTTAAAGGAGAGGGGAGAGAGGCTTCTGAGGAAGTGAACTGAGCTGCCCAGGAGCCAGTAGTTGATTTTGAGGCATGTAGGGGAGGGAGGCAACTCTGATCTCCCTTAGAATGGTTTTATTCTCATATAATACAGTTAATGCAGCAGAATTACTTCTGTGTTGCCCTTTACAAGTGTGATTATTTTAAATCCAGAATCAGTACAGTTACCACCATATCCTCCTCCATGTCTCTCCTCAAAACTCACTTCTTCCACAATGCATATAGTGAAGTGCCATCCAATAATAGCTAGATAGGTGGTGAGTTATAACTGCTTCAGCTAGAGGTACGTTGTGCCCTTCTTGAGTCTAGACAAAGAGCATAAAAGGAATTGCCTATGCCTCCCTTTGAATATTTACTCAGTTATTACAAGAGGGTTGGTTGTGTCATATTGTTTAATGAGTTTATTGTATTGCTTTGGATGTTAAATTATATTTTTGCAATTTGAACAAGCAGACAATGTCATATCCCAGGTGTTGGTTTTTTTCTTACAATGAAATGGATAAATGTAGGTTGTATCTAACCTGAAACAATTTGAATGTAATCAGTGAAATTAATTACCAGCCTCCCTGGAATGTCTGAATGTACTAAACTCAGGGTATGTCTACACTACAAAATTAGGTCAATTTTATAGAAGTTGATTTTTAGAAATCGATTTTATATAGTCGATTGTGTACGTCCCCACTAAGCACATTAAGTCGGCGGAGTGTGTCCTCACTACCGTGGCTAGCATTGACTCATGGAGCAATGCACTGTGGGAAGCTATCCCACATTTCCTGCAGTCTCTGCTGCCCATTGGAATTCTGGGTTAAGCTCCCAATGCCTGATGGGGCAAAAACATTGTCGCGGGTGGTTTTGGGTACATATCGCCAGTCTCCCCTCCCTCCTTCCGTGAAAGCAACTGCAGACAATTATTTCACACCTTTTTTCCTGGGTTACCCGTGCAGACACCATATCACGGCAAGCATGGAGCCTGCTCAGCTCGCTGTTGTGAGCATTGTAAACACCTCACACATTATACTGCAGTATGTGCAGGACCTGGCTAAGAGACGGCAGTACAAGGACGATTGTGAGAAGGATATGGAAACAGACGTTCCTGAAAGCACAGGATGTGGCAATTGGGACATCATGGTGGCAGTGGGGCTGGTTGATACAGTGGAACACTGATTCTGGGCCCGGCAAACAAGCACAGACTGGTGGGACCGCACAGTGTTGCAGGTATGGGATGATTCCCAGTGGCTGCGAAACTTTCGTATGTGTAAGTCCACTTTCTTAGAACTCTGAGTTGCTTTCCCCCACCCTGAAGCGCAGGAATACCAAGATGAGAGCTGCCCTGACAGTTGAGAAGCGAGTGGCAATAGCCCTGTGGAAGCTTGCAACGCCTGACTGCTACCGGTCAGTCGGGAATCAATTTGGAGTGGGTAAATATACTGTGGGGACTGCTGTGATTCAAGTAGCCAATGCAATCACTGACGTTCTGCTATCAAGGATATCAAGTGACTCTGGGAAATGTGCAGGTCATAGTGGATGGCTTTGCTGCAATGGATTTCCCTAACTGTGGTGGGTGATAGACAGAACGCATATTCCTATCTTGGCACTGGACCACCTTGCCAACCAGTACATAAACCACAAGGAGTACTTCTCAATGGTGCTGCAAGCACTGGTGGATCACAAGGGACGTTTCACCGACATCCACATGGGATGGCCGGGAAAGGTGCATGACGCTCGCATCTTTAGGAACTCCGGGCTGTTTGAGCAGCTGCAAGAAGGGACTTACTTCCCAAACCAGAAAATTACTGATGGGGATGTTGAAGTGCCAAGTTATCCTTGGAGACCCAGCCTACCCCTTGCTCCCATGGCTCATGAAGCCATACGCAGGCAGCCTGGACAGTAGTAAGGAGCAGTTCAACTATAGGCTGAGCAAGTGCAGAATGGTGGTAGAATGTGTCTTTGGATGTTTAAAAGCTCGCTGGCACTGTTTGCTGACTAGGTTAGACCTCATCGTAACCAATATTCCCATTGTTATTACTGCTTGCTGTGTGCTCCCTAATATCTGTGAGAGTAAGGGGGAGACATTTATGGCAGGGTGGGAAGTTGAGGCAAATCACCTGGCTGCCAATTTTGAACAGTGAGACACCAGGGTGATTAGAAGAGCACAGGTAGGCGTGCTGCGCATCAGAGAGGCTTTGAAAACCAGTTTCATGACTGGCTAGGCTACGGTGTGACAGTTGTGTGTGTTTCTTTTTGATGCAAACCCGCCCCCTTTGTTGATTTTAGTGCCCTGTAAGCCAACCACCCTCTTCCTTTCGATCACAGCAGGCGAAGGAAATAAAGTCACTTTTGTTTTGAAACCATGCATTCTTTCTTTATTAATTTATTTAAAAAGGGAGATAACTGGGGAGGAGGGAAGGACAAGGCCACATTGCTTATTGTAGCCACACTACAAATCAAAACTGTTTGGACCTCAGCCTTCTGTTGCTTGGGCCATCCTCTGGAGTGGAGTGGCTAGGTGCCTGGAGCCTCCCCCTCTCCCCCCCGCGTTCTTGGGCGTCTGGGTGGAGGAGGATATGGAACTTGGGGAGGAGGGCAGGTGTTTGTACAGTGGATGCAGCGGCGGTCTCTGCTCTTGTTGGCTTTCCTGCAGCTGCACCAGATGCCTGAGCATGTCCGTTTGCTCCCCCATTAGCCTCAGCATTGCATCCTGCCTCTTCTCATCTTGATCACTTAATGCTTTCCTGGACTCTCCCACTGAATGCCTCCATGCATTCAGCTGTGCCCTATCAGTGCAGGAGGACTGCATGAGCTCGGAAAACATGTGATTGTGAGTGCATTTTTTTTGCCTTCTAATCTGCGATAACCTCAGGGACAAAGATGATAGGGGGAGCATAGAAACATTTGCATCTGCGGGGGGATAAAAAGGGAGAGTAAAATTTAAGATGATACATTTCTGAGAACAAAAGGGAGATTCTTTCACAGTGAATCAAGCAATTCACAGCAGACAGCACATGTGCTTTAAGTACAAGGTCGCATTTTGCCTTTTATATTGAGCGCCTGCCGGTATGGTGATACATCACACATGGCTGGGCAACAGAATTTGGTTTCCAGGCAGCCATGGTAAACCAAAGGGTACATGGGTTTGGCTTCTAACACCTTGAAAACATGTGGAAATGTTTTCAGACTGCAGCACCCTCCTTTCCCATAGCAAGCAATGCCGGTTGGGTTTGCCATTTAAAAGAAGGGGCTGCGGTTTTTGGGTGGATGTGCAGCACACACCTACCCACACCCTTCCCCTTGGCTATTTGGGATGATCCCTTCACCCTTCCCCTTGGCTATTCTCTGGGATGATCCCTTTTAGCCAAGCGCAAACAGCCCAGCATGCTTTTACTTTTCCCTTACAAAAATTCCCCTATTTCAACGAGGTGATCATGAATGATATCACTCTCCTGAGGCTAACACAGAAAGATATAGACCGAATGTTGCTTGAATGCGACCAAAACCCAGGACCATTCACTGCCATGCTTTGTGCTGCAATGATTCCAGACTACTTGCTAGGCATGGTAAAGTCTTCTACCGTAGAGGACAAAATAAGGGAGCCTTTCCAAGAAAGCTTCTGTAAAGGCTTTCAGAGTACCTCCAGGAGAGCTTCATGAAGATGTCCCTGGAGGAGTCCCGCTCCATCCCCAGACACGTTAACAGACTTTTCCAGTAGCTGTACTGGCTGTGAATGCATCCCAAGTTTTCAGGGCAAATCAAACATTAAACACTATTGCTTTTAAACCCTGTACTGTAGTTACAAATGTGCACTCACCAGAGGTGCCTTCAGGGTCGGGGATCCCGCCTTGGGAGGGTACTGGCTCCAGGGTGATGAAAAGGTCCTGACTGCCGGGGAGAACAAATTCACCGCTTGCCTGCTGCGCATTCTCCTCCTCCTCGTCCTCATCCACAAAATCCTCCTCCGTGTTGCATGAGACTCCCCCCTTGCAGGTGTCCATGGACAGTGGTGGGGTAGTGGTAGGGTCCCCTCTAGAATGCCATGCAGCTTATCATAGAAGTGGCATGTCTGGGGCTCTGACCCAGAGTGACCGTTTGCCTCCTTTTTCTTTTGGTAGGCTTGCCTGAGCTCCTTGACTTTCACGCGGCAGTGCTGTGTGTCCCTATTGTAGCCTCTGTCCATCATACGCTGTCCGATTTTGGCATATATAGTAGCATTTCTTCTTTTTGATTGGAGTTCTGCCTGCACAGATTCTTCTCCCCATACAGCAATCAGATCCAGTGTCTCCCATTCACTCCATGCTGGAGCTCGTTTGCGATTCTGGAGGGGACTGCATGGTCACCTGTGCTGCTGAGCTCGCCACGCTGACCAAACAGGAAATGAAATTCAAAAGTTCCCAGGGCTTTTCCTGTGTACTTGGCTAGTACATCGGAGTTGAAAGTGCTGTCCAGAGCTGTCATATTGGAGCACTCTGGGATAGCTCCCAAAGGCCAATAATGTCGATTTGCGTCCGCACTACCCCAAATTCAACCCAGCAAGGTCGATTTTAGCTCTACTCCCGTCGCCGGGGAGGAGTACAGAAGTCGATTTTAAGAGCCTTTTAGGTCGACAGAACAGGGTTGCTTGTGTAGAAGCGTTCATTATAAAAGTGACCTAAAGTGGCTAAATTCGACCTAGCCCTGTAGTGTAGACCAGGGCTTAGAAACCATCACAAGATATACTTGGAGAAAGTATAGCCGATGTGCCCACTATTAACTGTGAGAGCAGCGAAAACCCTATTGAATTACAAAGGTTAGTCAGACCTGATTACTCTTGGCTGAAAGTGATTTTTTTAATGTTTTTCATTTGAGGTATATACTGTACTGGATACACAAAGCTGCTGTTCTCTCCTTTTGGTAGACAAACTTTTATTTCCAGTGACTTACTTAACAGTTGCATTAAACTTGCTTTTAGAAGACAAGATTCAGTAAAGTTCTCTCTAAAATAATAAGACTATACTTGTCAGTCTGTTAAATAGAACACAGGCTCTCTCTTTATTTAGAAAAAAGCAGCTTTAAGGCATGCATTAAGAATTCTATCAGGCCTGCTATTGATTTTAGGAAAAAATTGAACCACCTTGCAACAAAGATATGATAAAGTAATATATAAAACTTTCCAGACCACTTTTGTTAAATCTTCAATAAATCAATACTTCTCAATTTGCTCAACTTCAAAGCTCTTGCTATGTAGGCTACACAAGAGGGGAGAAGGAAAACTTCCAAAACATCTGTGAAGCCAATACAATCAGATCATTCTTGGTCTACTGAGCTGAACCTAACCTTAAATATCCTTGTTCTTGCATACAGGGCCACTAACTATCACCAGTTTCCTGAGTGGTGACCATGTCTCCATATCTCCCCTGTACTGCCATTGCATCTGTGTCCATTGTTAGTTTTCCCAGATGCTGATCTCAGTTAAACCAGTATAAATCTGCAGTAATCCACTGATTTTTTGTTAATGGCATTACTATGATTTGCACTAGTATAACGGATATCAGAAACTATCTGATGTATTCTGCTAAGAATCCTGGTATAGGCTCAAAGGGTCTAATACCACTGACATGAAATAGATAAATATATAATAAACTAATGGACCCACAAGGCTTTCTAACCCTCACAATCTCATCTGCCTCAACTCATGAAGAATCCAGTAACTTGAGTACTTGTAACATGAAACACTTCCATGACAGCCTTGTTATAACTATTTTGACTCTTTTCGTGCTGCTTTTATGCAGTGGAGAAAAAATGAAGGTACTGAGTCTTTCAAATCTCTCTAGAAGATCTAAGTATCATCAAAGAAGATCAATTTAACCTGCTAATCTAAGAAATATATTTTAAATCACTTTTGTCCTGTCTTGTTTGTGTGTGAACAGTATATCTGTCTTAACCCATCACAAAGCTCCTGAGTTTGACTTCAAACTACAGCAAATCTCCTGTTCAACCAATAATTCTGTTTCAACATGCAGTTTTGTTCTAGTAAGAAAATAATGTGGGAGGCCAGATATTAAATTTGTTTGTGTGGTAGACATCCTTATATATAAGTAATACAAGCAAAGTTTAGTTGTATTTTCCTTAGTTGTCTTCGTCTGTGCTTCTAGTTTATTCAGATGAGGATCTATGCTTCTGCATTGACCTTCCCACTTATTTACCTCCATGCAAATTTCCATTAGGTCAATAACAATATACTTGCCCCCAAGTACATATGACTCCTGATCCCACATTGCTATTACTTTTCTTCCTTTTGTATACATGTGCTTTACTTTCTTTGAATTTATTTCTCTTCATATTACTAACCAACAATCCAAGAATTAGGCTAATTCCTTTCAACTGCAAGTACATAACATGCATTTTCATTGTACATATTCTCATAATACTCCTGTTCTTCCCAGCCTAATTCTTATTCTCTATGTACTTATTTCTCCTGGCAGTCCCTCAGTACTTTAAACTCCTTACCAATGCCAGCTACCCTTTCTGCAGGAACACTTACTAATTATCTATGTAGACCCCATCTAGTCTGAGGTGCTTTCTAATTCCTCACAGCACTGAAAGCCTACCCCATCTATGCTATGCCTCAAGCTAAGTTTTCAATCTTATATTTTACCATGTCTGGGGTTGAAAACGCACACACTGTATCCCCAGTCCTACCATATCTCAACGTTCATCTGGGTGAAAGACATCTTGAGATGTTACATAGATAATCTGTCTATTCCTCTTGCACATATCTTCACTAATCTTCCATAAAAAAAAAAGAGATTGTAATTATCCTGCTGGCATTACAACTGTTGCTAGAATAGTAGAGTAAGTTGTCCATTTAACTTGGCTTTTTAGGTGTACTTACTATCTATCTATCTTTTGAAAAGCAGTGTAAACATTTAAAAAAAAAAACTTTCAATCAACAGAACAAACTAAAACCACTCCAGAAGGAAGTACTGGGGCAGTCCATTCCTTAATGGTGATAAATGTGCTGGGTTGAGCTCCATCAGCTACAACAAAATACTTCTGGTTACTTTATCTGAATTGCTGTAAGGGTACCACAATAATAAACAAAAATTACTGTCACATTGTGGTGCAGGCAAGAGCAGCAAGCACAGAAAAGCATGTATGGTTACAATAGTAGCAAGAGCTTTATTAGGAATAATCCAGAAGTGATAAAGGCAGCAGCACTACCACTGGTGGAGTAAGGCCCGTTATGTTAACTTTTTAAGTGCCTGCCAGCATATCTCCCCTCAGTTCAGAATCACTTCTATTGAAAAGCCAATGAGGTCTCACATGTAACTTTCACTGTAGGACAGCATAGATTATCTGAATCTACAAGACTGCCAAGAGGATTCAACTGGCTCTTAAAATACTTCCTCTCTCATTAGGTTTGGGCTCTTCCTTCATGTTAGAATTGACCATTTTTATTAATGATCTGGACGATGGGATAGATTGCACCCTTAGCAAGTTTGTAGATGACACTAAGCTGAGGGGAGAGGTAGATATGCTGGAGGGTAGGAATAGGGTCCAGAGTGACCTAGAACAATTAGAGGATTGGGCCAAAAGAAATCTGATGAGGTTCAACAAGGACAAGTGCAGAGCCCTGCACTTAGGAAGGAGGAATCCCATGTACCACTACAGGCTGGGGACCGACTGTCTAAGCAGCAGTTCTGCAGAAAAGGACCTGGAGATTACAGTGATGCGAAGCTGGATATGAGTCAGCAGTGTGTCCTTGTTGCCAAGAAGGCTAACAGCATTTTGGGCTGCATTAGTAGGAGCATTGCCAGCAGATCAAGGGAAGAGCTTATTCCCCTCTATTTGGCACTGGTGAGGCTTCATCTGGAGTATTACATCCAGTTTTGGGCCCCCCACTACAGAAAGGATGTGGACAAATTGGAGAGAGTCTAGCAGAGGGCAACAAAAATGATCAGGGGGCTGGGGCACATGACTTACGATGAGAGGCTGAGGTAACTGGGCTTGTTTAATCTGCAGAAGAGAAGAGTCGGGGGATTTGATAGCAGCCTTCAACTACCTGAAGGGGGGTTCCAAAGAGGATGGAGCTCGGCTGTTCTCAGTGGTGGCAGATGACAGAACAAGTCAGAAATGGTCTCAAGTTGCAGTGGAGGAGGTCTAGGTTGGATATTAGGAAACACTGTTTCACTAGGAGGGTGGTGAAGCACTGGAATGGGTTACGTAGGGAGGTGGTGGAATCTCCATTGTTAGAGGTTTTTAAGGCTCGGCTTGACAAAGCCCTGGCTGGGATTATTTAGTTGGTGTTGGTCCTGCTTTGAGCAGGGGGTTGGATAGATGACCTCTTGAGGTGTCTTCCAACCCTAATCTTCTATGATTCTATGATTTTCTTCTTGTTCAGTTTGATGCTAAACTGACCTTTTTTCTTTCTCTCTTTTTCCCATTGAATTTATCTCATCCTTCCTCTTCTCCTTGACTCTGGATTGATCCTTACATTTTTCTTGGGATTTATTTTTTCCTCTCTCTTGACTTCTTTCTACAGTCCCTACCCCAAGACCCTCCTAAGCAACTGAATTTTTTTGCCCAATATGACCATTCAGAACTGGTGGCCACAGAACATGGCCTATCACAAAGTGTATCACAGATGGCTTTAAAGCTGATTACAGCCTTGAATTTGGACCACGTGAAGCCTGGGTCTCTGGAAAGGAAGCCCATTCCTCCTAACTTCACTAATCACAGTCTGCAGGATATTCAGTGAGCTGGATGTTTTTAGACTCCAAGTGGAAGCAGAACTTTGCTAGCAGACTCCAATTTGCTAATGAGCTAGCTTTGTTTTCATCTGCCAGAAGTTCTATTTCTCTGAGACCTTCAGATCTCAGAAATTTCCCGCTGAATCCTCTACAGAGTTATGATTATAATACTCAGTAATCTGCTCCTCTCTAAAAAGTTGCCTCCTGTCCATGTACCTGTTATGTTTTAGTAACAAGCAGCACAGCTTTAAACAGGTTTAAAGAGACAGGCCATTTATAAGACATGGTGGAATGTAACTGACATCCCAAATGTCTTGGGTTAGTTTGCCTCTTGGGGAAAGAGATGGGAGTAGCTGGGATTGAAACAATACAGAAGAAAATGGGAGTTAGTGCATAGCTAGTCAGATGGTTGGGCCTTATTGAGGACCAGATAGTAAACTAAGTCTTATAAGATCCAGTAATTGAAAAAAAATAACCTTATGTTCATGATTCAGTACATAATTATTTTGCACATCACTGTTCCTGTGATTACACAGCATCAAGGAGTGAAATCATTCAGAGTAAATCATAAGAAAACAGTCAAGCTTGCTCTCTCATATCCTTCCTGACAGATCCAGAAAGAGTTAAGAAGCAGATAGTTATCTTGTTTTTAATTATGCTAGTTAAGCCTTGAGGTATGCCCCAAAGGAGAGCTCTGCTGCTGGCCCCAGAAAGGTTAAACCTAAAAGCCAACAATGGGAAAATATCAACTGCCACAAAGAAATAAGGTCTTATTTTCAAGAAGTCAAGACCACTTGGGACTTTGACACCTATAACTGTACCCAGCAGCAAACAACAAACTATTATAATGATTTGAGAAGAGGCATTATCTGCTAATGGCAACTCGCCCATCTCAAGAGGTGACCTATTGTATTTTGAGCCAATTAGGCTCAATTAAAGAATTATCTCTATAATTTCAAAGGATTTATCAGTGTTTCTCACTGAATTTAATAGGCCATTGTAATGGGATCCACTCATTGCAAGAGCACCTCTTCCTGGCTGCTCTGAGAATTCGCTCTTGCCAGGGCCAACGCCCCCTTCTGTTGCTTGCTCATACACCCTGACCTCTCCAGTGTCTTCAGCAGTCTTCCCATTCATTTCTCAGATTTTGCCACTTTCCCAGCGGCTGGTAGGGGAACCTGGGCCCACCTTCTACTGTGGGTTCCAAGTCAGAGACCTCTAATCAGCAGCCAAAGTCTGCAATGTCCCCCCTTGCTGGTGTTTCCCTGAGTCTTTTCCTCCTCCTCCACCCTTCTAGATAAACCCTTCTTTCAGGGCGTGGATCTACTAGGGTTTCTACTCTTGCTTACTTGCTTCCCTCTGGGCCATGTGTGCATTCCCACAGACCCCCTCCCTATAGCTCTTCTCTGCTGCCAGTTTCCTTCATTTATAGTAGCCCCACTTGCTCCTTTTCAATTGGGCTAGTCATCAATCTGGGGTTACTTAAGTCACCTGATTCCCATCAGCAGGGCCGGCTCCAGGCACCAGCTTACCAAGCAGGTGCTTGGGGCGGCCACTTCAGAGAGGGGCGGCACGTCCAGCTGTTCGGCGGCAATTCGGCGGACGGTCCCTCACTCCTGCTCGGAGCGAAGGACCTCCCGCCGAATTGCCGCTGCAGATCATTATCGCGGCTTTTTTGATTGTTTGGCTGCTTGGGGCGGCCAAAACCCTGGAGCCGGCCCTGCCCATCAGGGGTGGCCTATCCACTTAATTGGCTCTTTCTCAGCCTCATTTAGTCTTTTTGGGCTAGTGTGGGGGTGGACACACCATCACAGCCATTCATGGGTATACTCCATGCATCAGCTTCAGAATGTAAGGGTGAGGCTTTTTCATTTGTTTTTCTCTATTCAGAATTGCTACCAGGAAGCTGCTTATCTTTAAAGAAATAAGTTTCAGTAACAAAAAAGAGCCAAATAGCGTACTGGGGATCTTCCCAGAATTCATATTTCTTGGCAAAAGAAAGAATTGCTTCGAGGGGTTGAACAAAAGGCCTGACAGAATCTGGGAACAGTAAGCCAAGATGGTTTGGGCAAGGCAGTATTTGAGCCAGGTTGTTTAGTCTTTGAAAGGTCACTATAAATCATTGTTCAGTAGATGTTTCTATTGTTCAGGCAGTATTGCTCTTACTGGTTGAGAGTCAAGTGATCAAGGAGCTGATTTTTCACTTTCAGCATAAATCTGAGTACACACAGCTGAACAGACAGTTTACTGAATTAACACCTGCCCATGCATTTGAACAGTTATGACACATGCCTGGACAAGTGATGGGTTTACACAGGAAAATTCTGTCACCTGCACATGCAAAGGTTAGTGCATCAAAAGTGTGTGCAGTATGTGTGTGTGCTCTCAGAGTAGCAGAAGCACAAGTGTGTGAACCTGTGAATTCTCACCAGTCTCAGGGAGTTTGACAAAAAATTATTAAAATCACTTTGCTTTCTGGCTAGCCTCCAAATTCCATAGCTCCAAATGTCATCAAGTTACTTGTCCCAAATCAGGACAAAGTCAAAATCACAAATTTTCATGATCTGAAAATCCAAAGAAAATTTCAACTGGATCAAGTGAAATATTTTGTTTCTATTTTAACCTTTTTTATTTTTTTATTTGCATTCTTTACTATATGTTAAAGTTTCTAAAGTAAAAGTAATTTTGACTTGAAAAAATGGAACTTTCATTTCCCAGAAGTCCAACAGGAGACTTCAATAATTTTGAAACTTTTCAATTTTTTTAAACTGGAAATTTGTCAAAATCAACCCTTTTCCATGAACAGTTTCAGTTTTTGTCTAATTATAATTTTCTGATTTGGAAAAAAAAAATAAAAAAATTCCTGATAAACTCTAATTAGAATGGCATTAGATTTGTTTTAGCATTTTATCCTGTAAAAGTTTTCCACTTTGTCCTGGGGTGCAGTGCCTCTTTTTTCATATAAAATCTTGCCCAGCCTATATTTTATAGTGAATGTGGGGTTTTTATAAATAATATCTATCCAGTCGTCTTCAGTGGCTAAAACTAAGTATGTTTTGTCAGCTTATTACTCCATGTTACAATCAAAAGAATGATATGACAAGTGAAAGACAAAATATAGGATTCAACAAACCTTCCTACGGGGATTTACTTTAAGATTGTCATGTAGCTGAGTGATTGTAACATTTCTTCAAGCATAATCAAGAACATTAACATTATCTTTAAAAGTAGGACGCCACTTAACTTTAACTGTAGGTTTTGATGATAGATGAGAAAACATGATTGCTTCCATCAACTCTATCACTAAATTATCCAACACTGTAATCTCCATTATTAATATAAAAAGGCACAAAGAATTAGCCTTAAGAGGTGTGCATAGTAGGAATGGTTCACCTAGCAAATGGAGACACATTTCAGGGTCTTGATTCAACCCATCTCCTATAATGCCTTCCTCTCAAGAATAATAGCTACTTCTCTTTTCCTGGGTTCCCTTTGCATTATGAAGGGATACATTTAGCAGGTGCTCTTCTCTTACTCTTCCCCCCCCCCCCATGTACCCCCAATGGGATCAGTCTACCATTCCATTGAAATCTTACATTTCAAGGGCCTTCTGCATGTGATGACTGAGATACCAGTAGAGTTAGTTGTGGAATTTTTCTACTAAACTTTTTTTTATCCGAAAATGCCAATTCACATAAACCAAAATCTTTTGTGCGAATGTTAGTTTTGATGAAAATTTTGTCAGAAAGTTTTCACAGGTCAACAATAGAATATCAAATCGGGCAGAGTGGGGACTTGAACCTGGTTTTCTCACATCATAGTGAGTTTCTCAGCCGCTGGTATTCTTGGAAAAGTGGTGCTCATGTGGTGTGTTTTAAATATCAGAATGTCTGGTTTTTGTTCAGATCTGGAATGAAAACGAATATGGAACCTCAATTTTTTTATTAAATGGAATTCTTATTTTCTTAACAGCCCTAATCATGAGAGGCTGAAGAAACAAGATGGAATAATTTATTGAACAGAGTTCTGCAAAAGTTGTCTGATAGACATGATATTCATTTTTTGAGTTCATGAACATCTACTTCTACTTTCTTTATGAACTTTGAAATTTATGGAAGAGTCTACATTGAGATTACCACTGTAGCTGCACCACTGCAAATTTATTCTTCTGTTTCATGATCTCTCTTGCACAAAAACATCAGAAGCAATGATATTGCAAGACAAGTGCGGGCAATCCATTGCCATTTATGTCCTGCTAAGGCAACTCAAATAACTTTAACAACATTTAATAAACATTAGACATTTACTAACAAAATAGAAACCTTCATTTTAAATTAACTTCATATCCTTCTGCTAATAAAATTTAATTAGTCTAAACCATTATTAGCCTTTAAAGTACATTTCAAATTAAAATTTCATCAAGAGCCTGCTTATATGCTGGAAGCTGCTAGAAATAAGAATTTTAGTAATTAAATTAAACGTTAGATCCATATGTCAAATATTCATATCAGTGTTTCAGTGGTTGCATATTTGCCTGAGGTTATTTTTCTGCATGTAACTCCTCTGAAAGCTCATAATGTGGCCATCAAATAAATTGAAAAGTGACTTTGTAAAAATTGCACCTTCTTCCTGAGCAGCACTACTCCCTGTGCGTATTCAGCTTTATATCTGCTTTTTTACAAGAACTAAGGCCAAGATTTAAACAAAACCAACACAAATAGGTGTCTAATGTTAGTCATTCAAGTCCTTATTTAAGTACCTATATGAGTGTCCTGATTTTCAAAATTACTGAACACTCAGCAATTCCCATTGAACTGGACTAAATAAGTTTTACTACAACTTATTTTTTGTTAGAACTGCAGCGCCCTCCAAAAGGTACAAGATGAATCCTATTTCTTCTTGTGTATCAACAGAATTGTTTACCATGTTCCATTTACTCAGTCAGTTACAATTGTGCAAGCTCACTGAGATCGGATTGCACAGGTGTCAATGAGAATATAGTCTGAAGACAGTTGGATTGTATGGATATCAACGAGGGCATCATTTGGACTACATAACTTTTATTACCAGTGGCAATGTTTACAGGGGAAGAGCCCAGCTTGACATCCAGATCCCAGACTGAATTTGCATGGCTAGCGTTAAAAAAACAACAACATAAATTCAGCACATTTTAAGGAAATCACTGTGAAACAATAAACATGGTACATCACAATGCTGATTTATAGTTACTTTTTAGATTCAAACCACACTTTTGAGTAAGCATGTCTTACTCACCTGGGACCCATTATATTTCACATTATTCATATCACACTTATGGAAGAATCTCAAAATATATTCATTAAGGCTGTGTGTAAGCATGACAATTTGGGGACTCTGTCTTTGTACAGTTTATGAATTCTGTTTGATGTTGGGGGCTCTTTATGTGTATCTGTGTCAGACTGCAGATCACTCCGTTTCGAATATAGGCTTTGTTTGCTTTCTCTGTTGTCCCTTTTACCTCCATGTAGGACTCAAATTTCAAGAGGTAGTGGCTCAGGGCTAACCATAGAATGTGGTTAAAATTTTATGGGCCTCTATTCGAATATAAGCACCCTAGACAAAAGGCTGGCTCCTACCCAGGAGAACTGGTATATCAGGAAAAAGGCCACTTGGCAATGAATCATAGGACTGGAAGGGACCTCAAGAAGTCATCTAGTCCAGTCCCCTGCACTCATGGCAGGACTAAGTATTATCTAGACCATCCCTGACAGGTGTTTGTCTAATCTACTCTTAAAAATCCCCAATGATGGAGATTCCACAACCACCCTAGGCAATTTATTCTAATTCTTAACCATCCTGACAGGAAGTTTTTCCTAATATCCAACCTAAACTTCCCTTGCTGCAATTTAAGCCCATTGCTTCTTGTCCTATCCTCAGAGGTTAAGAAGAACAATTTTTCTCCCTCCTCCTTGTAAAAACCTTTTATATACTTGAAAACTTATCATGTCCCCTCTGTCTTCTCTTTTCCAAACTAAACAAACCCAATTCTTTCAGCCTTCCTTCATAGGTCATGTTTTCTTGACCTTTAATCATTTTTGTTGCCCTTCTCTGGACTTTCTCCAATCTGTCCACATCTTTCCTGTAATGTGGCGCCCAGAACTGGACACAATACTCCAATTGAGGCCTAATCAGCACAGAGTAGAGCAGAAAAATTGCTTCTCATGTGTTGCTTACAACACTGGTAGTCACCTGGTAGGGACCTGTTCTCACCTGTTGAGATGGATCAGGAGGCAACATGATAGAGGAGACTGGAAGGTCATAAAAGGATAGTAGTTGCTCTACTCTGAATCTTTGCCCAATTTCACTAGCTCAAGATGAGGGGAGGTCCTGCCTACCTGAAATAGACTCCTAAAGGAAAGGTGAGTTAGAGCAAAGGGTTGTCTTCAAACCACCTGTCACGGGGTCACTCAGCACACTGGTGCCTCCTGCTGGATGTTTCGGAAATTAGCTCAGCCCCAGCGGATGTGCCCTTGGGTGATGGTGGCTCTCCCATCCTCACCTCTGCCTGCAGACCCGTTATATCTTCTTTCTGCTTGGTGTCTGCTTTGTGGCACAGCCCTCCGGACGTGTCATCATCTGGTTCTCCCCCTCCCCCCCTTCCGGGAGACTCCTCCAACAAGAGTCCAGTCACTCCTCAAAGCGGCTTAGCAGTCTGCAGCGGGGCTGCTCCTTCAGTGGCTAGTGGGAGGGGGCAGGCCCACCCACTACTCTGGGCCCCGGCCCAGGGACACTGCAAACAGCAGCTCCCTGCTGCCTCTTCCTTCCAGATAACTGTCTCTATTCCCTGGGCCACCTCCCCGCAGCCACAGTTTCTTCTGCTCCTTCCTCTGGTTCCAGCTCCTTTGCCCTCTTATCTGGGCCTTGAGCCTGTAAGTCCTGGCAGCCCATCAGCTCCCCCGGTCCCTGCTAGCACCTGCCCTTCCCCAGGTGCTGGTCTCTCTGTAGCCCTCGAGGAAGCCAGTCATCTCCCTAGGGCTCCCAGCAGCAGGCTCCTCCGCTCTGGTCTGCAGCTTCCTTTTATATGGGCCGGCTGGGCTCTGATTGGCTGGTCCAGTCACTGCCCTAATTGGCTGTTTCCCCTGCAGCCACTCCTTTGGCTGCCTGCGCTCACCCTCCCTAGGCTTGTTTTAACCCTCTCAGGGCCAGTGCAGGGCAGGTGTCCCATCACACCACCTTTACAATTGCCCAGCCCTGGGCTACTCTGTGGGATGGACTGACCAGCAATGTAATCAAGACAACCCTGGCAATCTGTTTAAATTAAAGTGGGCTCCCTGGGTTTGCTCTATAGGGCTCAGCACTGTCCGGCTTCCCCCACAATGCTCTTCCCCCTTCCACATCATATTTCCTATACCAAGGTTTTTAAATGATGCTTCAGAAGAGAGCCTTACATCTGTCTTCTTCAGTGCCTGTACCAGGGGAATCTTCCCCTGGCTGAATACAGGGCTTTTAGGAACCTTTATGCTGCCTGGATCTTTTACTTGGTGTAAAGGGACTGGAGGAGATGTGTGGTTCTTACTTTAGGGCTGGTTCTCCAGCCCAAACAGGGAAAATGTGAAAAGATCCAAACCCTATTAAAAGTTTAGAAATAACAGCCTAATAATAACCATCCCCACAAATCTTACAATGTGCAATAAAACACAGTCCTAAATATTAAATTCAGTTATGATCTTTATTTTCACTAGAGTGCATTTAATATCCAGTTGTACAGGAAGAGCATGTTATGATTGTTTGATACCTGACGATATTAGGAGGGTAATTGAGATGTATAATAGCTGATACAATGGAACAGGTATTCAAAAATACTATAAAAGACGTGTCAAATGATGGGGCTCTTCCATTCTTTATCTTTCAACATGATAAATAAGAATACTGTCACCAGATTAACTTAATCCACCCTGTGGAGTAGGGGAAGATAAACAAGAAAATGTGGCACTGAAAATAATTGTATTTGATTTTGTATTCTATATGCATACTGTTTAGAATTCAAGGTAAGAGGTTAGCCAAATGCAAACTGATTATGGGCTCTGCTCATAATTTGTTTGCCTGAAACATATACTTTTATGTGGGCAAGTTAATGTTCAAAGGTGCTGATTTTAAATTTTGTTTTGCTTTTATTTCATCATTAACAGCAGCTCTGAAAATTACTATATAACTATTATCATCATCATTAGTTACAAACAATTACTGATGTTGACCTGACCTTGCAGTGTAAGATAACCAAGCCAGATTTATGCTGAACAAAACTGTCTGAAACAGTTATACTCTTCATCTCCCATTTCAGATAATGATATTTTATTTTTTGCGTGGGGGGAATAATATTTACAATTGGAACAAGGAACTAGGTGTCAGGAGGACTCATGAGTTCTCTTCTGGTACATCAAGTAATTTGGGTCCCAGTTCAGGACAGCATACATGAATATGCTTTAAGTTCAGCCCATGGTTAAGTGCACTACTTAGTAGGGGTGTTTTCCTGAATTGAGGCCCTGGTGTGTGACAGTCGAAAAATCAGTTTATTCTCTGAACCTTCATTAACCCATATATTAAAGTTGCATGAGTATAAGAACTAAATATAAGTGAACAATTCAGAAGCATTGCAAAACAAAGCTTTAGCATTTAATTTTAAATTTTAAAAAATGTTCTAATGTTGGAGGAAAAAGAACTTTTGCCATTTTTCACTTGAAAATATGGCTGACAACTCCTATAATAAAGTGACTATCAAATTGCTTTGTAAGGGTTTTATTTCTGATTGTACCAAAATGCTTCAAATATGCAATTTTCCTCAGTTTTATTCTACTCCCTCTGGGTTTTTAATGTATGCTCTTCACTGTGCTATCTGAATACTTAGAAAGATGGGTTTCCTGACATTCCAGTGTTGCTTGCTAATCCTAAAATCTGAAAGTCAAGCTGATTTCTTTGCCTTCTCTATCACCAGAAACCCTGAATTATCTGAAGTGTATTAATTACAGTTAAAGTTCATATAAAGCCTTTGTACAAATGTAGTTAGAATTTAGTTGACAATTTATTGATAATGCAGAAATGAGATGAAAATTCATCTCTCATTCCCATATTCCCACATCCATAATTGCTCAAAAGGGTTAGCAAGAGTAAAAAATAGTAAAAACTCACTTTTGCCAGCAATATAGGCAGGTAGCATTTGGAATACATACAAGGAGCAGACTCTGTATTCCCAAAACATCCATACCTGTAGTCCTTAACCAACTCATTGAGTAAGAAGGTACCATTTTTACATATAGTGGTTCACATCAAAATGTTGTTAATATCTATAATTACCACAATTTTTCCCACTGACTTTACTATATCATAATTATCTATTTGTTTTGCAGTATTCCCTACTGTGTTACACCTTGTCTAAATACAAAGTGAGACCAAGTCCCTACCCTGAACAGTTCAGACTAAAAAAAAAAAAAAATCATAAACACACTAGGGGTTTGTTTACCTGGAGAAACTTAATGGTATAATAATACCAGTAATTATTTTTATTTTGTAATAAGAATGTCCACATGGGAAGTGATACCTGCTTAACTATAGTGGTATCATACCGATGTAGTTATACCAGTAAATGTCAATTTTGGCAAGCCCTGAAGATGGGGCTAGGGGAAAGGGATATAATGTATAACCAGAGTATTCAGGAGGATGGCATGCGCACATTGTTAACTCTAGGTGTTTTCTATATATATTGGAGTGTTAAATTAATTGCCCTTGCCTATTCCATTGCTCCATGGCTCCTCCTACCATTGCCTAAATTCTAATATAGGAAGCAACTATGTTAAGTGTGTGTTTATAGGTAGCCAGCATTTTCCTTTTTAATTACTTTTTACTGTAACCACTTCTTACCATTACATTTTATGATTCCTAAAAGAAAAGTGTTACATAAATTTAGAACAATAATTTATTTAGTCTAAATCTGTGATCAAGTCTTATCACAAAAAAGGTCAGATATTTTTTCTGATGTGGCAACCTTAACTAAAACAATTTTTTAGAATGGATTGCAAATCTAATTGACTGCAATAAATAATTAAATGTTACTATAGATCTTGAGTCTGCGTTCCTTTTTTTCAGTCAGAGTGCAGATATTCAAGGAAGAGTATCTGCCCCTTAACATTTACCATGTTACTCTTTTCTTTGGCAAAGTACAATACAGCTGGGGGGCAGGAGGGAGGAAGCAGAAAGGTTTCTATAATCAAAAGCTAGAGGTCTTGTTTTATTAAATAAATTTGAGATTTAGCATATAAAATAAGGTAAAAAAAAGTGCAAAGCTTTTGAAGGATAAATTTAACAAATATTTTTTCTAAGAACTGCAGAAAACCAGCCAAGTTCTTTATTCATCTTTTTAAATGTAGGATTAATCAAGCCAAATCCTGTTAGGAACAACCTTCTTTTTTTTACATCTGGTATATAATCTAGCAAAGACTACTGACATTAACAAGCACCTTTCCCATGTCTGGAAAATACAAAGCAGGACAAGTTAATTCTATCTGGAAAATGGCAGTGAATGTAAAGCACCAACTTAATTCTAACTTAAAGTGGTATCAGGACTTATAAACAAACACGTTGCTGGAAAACCATTGCAGTCCACAGTCAAGGAAAACAAACTTTAACAATAATATTTTGCTATTACAGCCCCTCAAAATAAACATTAAAAACAAAAAGTAATTTGGAGGGGCAGTTATACCACTATAGTTAAGGTGGAGACTAGCTTACTGTTTAACAGCTCATTTTTCGAAATGCGCCAAACTCCACATTCTTACTCAGATTGTTCTGAAAACCACCATGCCTGAAGGTGGCACAAGGCACAGTTAAAGGTCAACCTTTGAGGTTGTTTGAGTAGTGGTTAGACTCCCCTAAAATTAATTCACATGGCATTAAAATGTTGTGTAGTGTTTTATAATGTGGTGTGTGGAATTTTCTTTCACATAGTTGGGACTCAAACTTTGGCTCTCATCCTCCAAAAACTGATATCACACACTTCAGGTTGATCTCAGCAGCGTCCAATACCCACAGCCCCTTTGGGGGAAGTTATTCATGGTAAAAGTTGGATCTCCAGTGTCGCTTGAGCCAAGTTGATGAGCTAGAAAATCATTTCTGCATGTGTCGCAAAACTCAATGAGCAAAAGTACAGCTTATGCCCGTCATTGTCGACACGTAAGTTCAATTTAGTGTCATAACATTTTTTTTAAATGTAGCTCATAAACTCAAATGCTTTCTATTTCCTGATATGAGAAGAAAACACATCTCCATTTTTCTCCAAATATAGGGCCTCCCTCCTGTCATGGGACGTGGGACATGCATGAACTCTCTAGAGTTTTTTAGAACCTTGCTTCTAAAAGGGAGGAATGCTCACTGTCTGAAGGGAAGGGCTTAAAGCAAATCTGAGGATTATACACTTTCTTCTTAGATTGCAGATTGCCATTAACATTGACAAGATGTAAATTGATAATGCAATACAATTTGGAAGAATAACATGAAATGCAGCACAATTCAACATAACTTCACAATTCAGATACCAAAAGAATAAAAATGCTTTTCTTTCATGTGCCTGGGAACTAGTGAATGCCCAAGTTCATTATTGTATGAATTTGAACTATATGGAGTTAATTCAAAATATTTGAACTGTTCAACCTACCCCTGACTATTGTTTGTTGGTTCAAATGTATTTGCACTCATAACAAAAAGGACCCCTCTTGATTAATCATCTGAGTGATTTTACCTGGTGCCACAAAAAAGGGAAAGAATGCTTGCCTGGATTGTTACTATTGGGTTTCCTTTAATGTTTGAAACTAAATGGTTTATCATTTCAGTTTAAATTAAATATTTCATAATATCTATAGCAGTCCCGGCCTGCTCTAATTATTTGCATCTTCATTTTTTTCCTAAGAATTCTTTGCCTTCTTTATAAGATTAGTTCCATGTTCAAAATCAATAACTAATCAATTTCCCTCTCCTCCTCTACATCCATCAGGTCATTTGAATAACTGCAGTGCCAAATCTACTTTCCCCTTTGCTCTATCGTGACAATTGACATTTCAATAGAAGGAAACCAATGAAGTCAGACAGTTCAGAAAAGCAATGGAAAAGAAAGTTTGTTTTAAATAATATTCAGTATTGAGGGGGAAAAAAACCCTTCATTTTTTTCTCTTCGAAGTTTGCATGTTCTTCTTAATGCCTGTTTGAGGCTGACTTGACAATTTAAAGCAATGAGGCCAGATTTTGAGCTCAGGGGCACTAATGTAAATCCAGAGTAACACCACCAGTGAATTTGCTGGAGTTATTAAGAAAATTAATACTGTTTTAATAAAATACTGTGGATTCCATCTATCTTTCGTTGCTCAGTATCTATTGAACCACTTTTTTTGAAACTGAAATGTTAAACAATGAAGAGATTTGAAAATACTAGAGCAGAGCAAATAATTCATAGAGAATCATATGGATAGCAGCTCACACCAACCAGTAAAAAAAAAAATCAAGCTTTACAGCAGTGTTCTCCAACCATGATCCTAAGATGATCCTTATTAGAGATTCAGTTCTCAGAAGAATTGAAAGAACATTTTGCAAGAGACAAGCAGACAACAAGACAGCATGCTGCCTCCCAGAGACAAGATGCTTTAAGATTGGCTAGGTTTCTGAAGATGATGGGCAAGGTTCCATTGGTGATGGTTCATTTTGGCACTGATGACACTGTGTTGTGGGATCTCACAGATAATCGGTGACTTCAGGTAACTCAGAAGAAGAAGGTCTGAGTTATTTTCTCTGAGATTCTTCCTGTCCTGTGAGCAAAGAGAGACAATTCTGGGTGTGAACTGCTGGCTACATTAATGGTGTAGTGAGGAGGGTTTGGGTTTTGTGGAAATTGGTTCACTTTCTATGGGGAAAGGAGGCTATCTAGTTTGGATGGCCTTCACCTCACTAGAAGGGGAACCCAGCTCCTCTGAACAGGCTGCCTAGAGTAGGCAGGAGAGCATTAAAGTAATACCAAAATGAGTAGGTAAAAATAGGGACGATATGAGCACACTGCATAAAATCTAAATGTTGAGAGCAAAATTAACCAAGGATCCAAAGGACATGAAGAGAACAAAGTCTTAAATTGATTATAAACCAATGTTAGGAGCTGGGTAACAAACAAGAGAAAATGGAATTGCTCATTCATGAGCATAAATCTGATCTAGCTGCTTTTACTGAAACCAGTGGGATGATTCATATGTCTGGAATGTAAAAATAAATGGTTATAATCTATGTAGGATTGAGAGGACAAAAGGGAAGGGGGAGGGTGACTCTTTTCATTCCACTAATGTCTCTGAAGGATGTTAAACAGAAGCTACTAAAGTTAGATATTTTTAAATCAGTAGGTCCAAATAACTTTCATCCAAGAGTTTTTTAAAAGAGCTGGCTGCGGAGCTCACTGGACTGTTAATGTTGATTTTAAGAAGTCTTAGAACATTAGGTTTCTTCCAGTCTTCTGGAACTTTCCCAATGTTGTTCCAATTTTAAAAAATGTAAAAGAGGATGGCCTGGTAATTATAAATGTTCAGCCTAACATCAATCCTGGGCAAGATAACGGAACAGCTAATCTGGGACTTGATTAATAAACAGTTAAAGGAGGGTAATGTAATTAATGCAAATCAACAAGATTTTATGGGAAATAGATCCTGTCAAACTAACTTGACGTCTTTTTTTTGATGAGATCACAAGTTTGGTTGATACCGGTAATAGCGTTGGTGTAATATACTTAGACTTCTGTAAGGCATTTGCCGTGGTACTGCAAAATGTTTTGATTTAAAAACAAACAAACTAGCAAGATATAAAATTAACATGACACACATTAAATGGTTTAAAAAGTGGCTAATGGGTATGTTTCAAAAGTAACTTTAAACAGGGAATTGTCAGCAAGCAGATGTTTCCAATGGGGTTTTGCAGGGACTAATTCTAGGCCCTATGCTATTTAACATTTTTATTAATGATCTGGAAGAAAACAAAAAATTACCACTGATAAAGTTTGCAGAGGACACAAAATAGGGGGAGTGGTAAATAATTCAAGCAAACAATGTACATTTTAATACAGCTAAATGTAAATGTATACATTTAGGAACAAAGAATGTAGGCCATATTTTTGGGATAGGGGATTCTCTCTTGGGAAGCAGAAACTCTGAAAAAGATTTGTGGAGGATGCATAATCAGCTGAACGTGAGCTACCAATATGATACTGAGGCCAAAAGAGCTAATGAGATTCTGGGATGCATAAAAGAGGAATCTCAAGTAGGAGTAGAGAAGCTATTTTACCTCTATATTTGGCACTGGTGCCACCGCTGGTGGAATACTGGGTCCAGTTCTGGTGCCCGCAATTCAAGGAGGAGGTTGATAAATTAGAAAAGGTTCAGAGAAGAGCCCCAAGAATGATTAAAGGAATAGAAAACATGTTTTATAGTGATAGACTAAAGAGCTCAATCTATTTAGCTTAACAAACAGAAGGTTAAGGGGTGACTTGTTAACAGTCTGTAAGTTTCTACATGGGGAACAAATATTTAATAATGTGGTCTTCAATCTAGCAGGGAAAGTTATAACAATTTAATGGCTGGATGCTGAAGAGCGAGTAATAAGACATCATTTTTCAGTGAGAGTAATTAACAATTGGAACTTAACAAGGGTTGTGGTGGATTCTCCATCATTGACAGTTTTTAAATCAAGATTGGATGTTTTTTTCTGAAAGATCTGCTGTAGGAATTACTTTGAGGAAGTTATGTGGTCTGTGTTATAACAGGAGGTCAGACTAGTGTATCACAATGGTCCCTTGAGGTCTAGTAATCGAAGAATCTCAGAATTTATCTGATGAATTTAAACTGTTCACAAATTGTCCATGAGCGGCTTTCTGAGCTTTTTGAACACATTTTTTAATTATTCAGCTCATTTCTGCACTGATAATCAGTCCTGCATCTATTAAGTTCATGCTTAAAAAGTAATCAGAACATCTGCAATACCTACACCTTGCATTAGAGATCTTCTCAGGTGTATAATAAAACAATCTTTCAGCTGCAATGCATATTATAATTTCATATTACTTAATGTCAAGCAGGCACAATGCCCCATCACTACCAAGACACAGCTGAAATCTATAGTATGTTACGCACCAAAGATAGCAGTTCTGACATTCTCTTCAGAGAACACAGAGGGAGGTCCATAAAAGTGTTGCAAATGCTGAAACAAGCAGTGTTTCATTCCTTAATTAGGAGTATGATTTTAAATGGAAGTTAAATTAGACTTGTTCAAACTGTGCTTACCGAACAGGCACCAAATAGGCCATTGAAGTCACTACAACATGCCAAGATGTAACTAGTTATGTGTATCTAAAGCCAGTCCTAGTTCTGGGCTATTGCAGTGGCTGCCATCATTAAGTTTAGCTACTAATATTACTAATGTACAAGTTTTTGGCTACTAAAATGACTGACTCCTCCTGTGCTATTCATAGAGTTAGACATGTACAATATCAGTGTTTCCCAAGACCATGATGGATGGACATAAATATCAGACCATGATAACAAATAGGAATGGGTTGGGATTTTTCAAAGTGTTTTGAACTTTTTGATAAAAGTTCTGGATATTTTGTAACTCTAGTTTTTTATGCCTTTTGGATATACAATCTTTTAAAAGGAAATTTACTCAAAGTAAGAGCTTGGTTTTTTTTAATTAAACAGATTAATCTTGATGATATCTCTTGTCATGTAGTAATTTAAAGATCTCATTCTGAAGCCCCCTTCCAGGCATTTTAAGAATGTTCTTAATAAAGGTCTTTCAACTTCCTTCTCTCTGCATGGTTCTGTCTGTCTGGATCTCTCTCATTCACAGTCTTTCTTTACCTAAGGACTTGTCTACATGGGGAATTTTTACCAGTTATACCAATATAGTTATAGATAGCTGATAGATCTTCTACACATCCTTTGTTTCTAGTTCTATTCCTTTCTCTGTCTTGTGCAAGCTAATTTCCCTACCCCTCATCCCCAGTGCCAGCTTTCTCCTTGTCTTTCAGTCCCACTTCTAATCCAGACATTTTTTTCCATCATCACTACGATGTACTACCTGTGGATTGTTGTGTTAATTTAGATGGAATATAGGGTCCCAAAGAGTCAAAGGAATTAACATGGCCCAGTCACTGTCCCACATTAAACAGTTTGGTAAACAGAGCCATCAGCCTGCTTAGTACCGTAGCAAACACCCCATTCAAAATCCTTTTAAATATTTTATTAAAGGTACAGAAAAGAAGTAAAAACAGGTAAGGCATTTGAAATGTGAAGTATTAAATAAGGCTTTTATTTTAACAACATCCCTTGTTTTCACAGAATCGTAGAATTGGGAGGGACCGCAAGGGTCATCTAATCTAAACCCCCTGCCAAGATGTAGGATTTGTGTCTAAATTATTGTTCCCTCTATGTGTGGATTGAATTCTATGTGCACCAATATTGAGGTAATGTGTGGATGTGTGCCACCAGTAGAAACAAAAAACCTCGATATATTTTATATATATATTAAAAAAGTTACCATAGGGATAATTACTTCAGGCAATTTAGAACTCACTATTCAAATAATTAAATCTAAGCATAAGAGCGAAATAAAATTATGAAATGCACAGACCAGTGAAAAAATTAAAATAACAGTACTTTGAAAAAATAAAATGACAGAGAATATATGTGCATTTCAGGAAGGACCAAGAAGTAACAACAATAACACAAGTATGTGTTGGTAGGTGAGTGTGAAAGAGACTATGTGGGCGAGAGAGAGACTGTGTGTGCATGCGCGAGACTGTGTGTGTGTTGCAAGGTTTTTTTATTGTCTATGCAGGGTTTATGTTGTTTATGTAAGGATTATTTGTTTATATTCGCCATTTTGTTGAATTGCCATCTTGGATTCATATAAGTTGTTGTCTGGACTCCATTTTGAGTGTCCTTCTTAGAATGTTGGTGCCTTTTTCCTCAAACGGTGGGAAGAAAGGTTGGGAAAAGGGCACCTGACTAACCTGCATAAATAGCAAGTGCACCCTGCACAGGGTGCTGTCTGAGAGGCAGCCCATATCCTGTTTATTTGTGCGCACGTCATGAGTTGAGATCCATCGCTGTTACTTACCTGGAAGACCATCTCCTGTATCCAGATCCATGTTCCTCCTGTGTCCCACCAGAGCACAGTTGAAGGTCCGGATTCGACTGGTGGCCGTGACAGATCTGAGACCTGTCCAACTGTCTGTTCATCTCCATCTGTGCACCAGAAATCATCTACCTACAAGTAAAGTTCTGTTAGTAGCCCACAGTTTAAGGGTTTATAATGGAACCTTGGCTTCACTGCCTGTGAGAACAAACCTACGAGCTGTTTTACTATTTTCCTGTCATACTGTTAAATTTGCCTTGTCTCTTAAATTTGTTTGCCTTGTTTGCCCAATAAATCCCTTTTTGGTTTGTACCTTAACATTGAGTTGGTATTAATTACCTGCGACCCAGGTGATAGAGATACTATGCCTGAGTCCAGAACACAGCATTTCATTCAGTTTAATTTCCCTTGATAACAGCGTGTGGGACAGAGACAGAATATGTGTGTGCTGGCTGCTTTAAGCAGAGAGGCACTCACCAGTCTGAAGGCTCATTGAGACTGCAGCAGCTGCATCTAACTCCTGAGGCCTGTCCCCCACTCCCCTGCTGATGGGGTACATGGGTGGGGGGAGGCAGACACCCTGACATCAGCCCTCCCTCCCCCCCCCCACACACTCTGCACAGCAAGCAGGAGGATCTCAGAAGCAGCTGGCCAGGGGCTCCAAGGCAGGGGGCAGGAGCAACTCGGAGAGGCAGAGCAGCGGGGGGAGGGGCAGATGTGCCCGGCTCTACTAACAAGTGTACGACACTTGATTAACTCTTGCGCGGCTGCACAGCTTAGAGGGAACACTGGTCTAAACCATCCAAGGCAGATGGCTATCCAGCCTCCTTTTGAAAACTCCAGTGAAGAAGTTTCCACAGCCCCCTTAGGCAGTCTGTTCCATTGTCCTACTGTTCTTACAATTAGGAAGTTTTTCCTGAGATTTAATCTAAATCTGCTATGCTGTAGTTTGAACCAAATGCCTCTTGTCCTGCCCTCTGTGGCAAAAGAGAACAACTTTTCTCCATCTATTTTGTGGCAGCCTTTCAAGTATCCGAAGATTGCAATCACATCCCCTCCTTAACCTCCTCTTTTCCAAACTAAACATATCCAGTTCTTTCAGCCTTTACTTGTATGGCTTCCATTCCATCCCTTTGACCATGTTTGTCGCTCACCTCTGTATCCTTTCCAGTTTCTCTACATTCTTTCTATACAGCAGTGACCAAAATTGGACACAGTACTCACTTGCATCTGAAGAAGTGAGGTTCTTACCCACGAAAGCTTATGCTCCCTATACTTCTGTTAGTCTTAAAGGTGCCACAGGACCCTCTGTTGCTTTTTACAGTACTCCAGATTATGCCTAACCAGCACCAAGTGGAGCGGTACTATCACATCCCATGACTTGCATGCTATGCCTCTGTTAACGCAACCTTACATTGCATTTGCTTTTTTGCAACAGCATTGCATTTCTGACTCATGTTGAGTCTGTGATCCACCACAACTCCCAGATCCTTCTCAGCAGTGATGCTGCCAAGACAGTTTTCCACTGTTCTCTATTTGTGCATGTTTTGCTTTTTCTTCCCTAAGTGTAGCATTTGTGTTTGCTGAATTTCAACCTGCTTATAGCCCAGTTCTCCAATTTATCAAGATCACTGAATTTTAGCTTGATCTTCTGAAATATTGGTTACACCCTCCCACCAGCTTTGTGTTATCTGCAAATTTGATCAGTATGCTCTCTATACCTACATTAATAAAGATGTTAAAAAATACTGGACCCAGAACAGATCCCTGTGGAACTCCACTTGAGAACAAGCTCTTTCCTTTTAGCTGGAAAGAGTCTTTAGAGGGAAAAAGCAACCCTCCTTTTGGGGGAAAGAAAGAAGAAGATAGTTAAGATGGGCTGGAGCAGTCATTGCGTTTGTTTAAAATCTGCTCCTGTTTCCTAGAAGACAAAACAAGACAAACACACTCAAAAGGAGGAGAGAAAAGAACAGCAAAGCTAGAAAATGCAGCTTCTGTCTCTAGTATTGACTCTCATTTGCAACCTTGCTGGTGGAGGAACACAGGCACCAGTACATGGTCTTATCAGCCACTCCAAGACCTGGCCAATTTGAACTAGCATTGGGCTGGTTAGGGCATCAAATTTAGCTGCCTCTTGCTGGTCACAGGTTACAGTAGTGTTGCAAAATATGCAGTTTTGGGGTCCCAGGAGAGGGTGGGAGTGGCAGCCGTAATGGTGAAGCTCAATAGCCAATTTTTCTCCCAAAGTCTCTTTCTTTACAGACCCCATCCTCTCATCATTTTGTTCACCAATACAGCCTAGTTTCTGACATTCCAATTTTAGTTTACTGATTTCTGATTCCACACTTTTCTTGTTTATCAAGCATGATCTTAATATAGTGTTTGAGTCCTATTAATAGGCTTTTTGTGTAGACTAACGCAGTCTTTCTGTCTCATTTTGGCACCTTTTCCCATCAACATTTGTTATAGGTTATTGTGACATCTTATGAACTTACTCTTTTTATAGTTGAACTCATAATTGGGCCTACAAATTTACTCTAATTATCACAATAGGACCTCAGCCATTCTAATTTTGTTGCTAGACCTTTCCTCCTCCACTCTCTATTCTCTAGGCTCATGACTAGGTTGTGGATACTTGGGGATCATCTATACATGATCTGGACAATCAGACTGTTTTCTGAATTTGTGGCGGTAAGGACAGGAGAAATTTTCTCTGTGTATTATTTTCTCAGTAAGCAAAGTAATATTTTTAATTAAAATAGTATTGTGTTTTTAATTTTAAATTCTCCTCAATCAGCCCACAGCAATGGATAGAATTTGAATGTAATAAGGTTTGGTTCTATCAAGGAACTTGTAAACTCAAAACATTTGAGTGGCCTTAAAATTCAACCATAGTTATTTCTAAAGTACTTTAACTTGGTCCTCTGAATACGCCATCATTTCAAAGGCATCTCCAATAAACACTTCCAGTCAGAAACTTGGATTTATATCAGTTTTATTGTTGATTTTTAATGTCAACAATTCTAAATAGTGGAATGGAGGTGAGAGAAAAGCTCGTAGAAGGAAGGAATCCCATATACTTTTCGACTTCTTGTATTAATTATTTTAGGTTTGTCATTTTCAGAATTTTGTCTCTGCTTCTGTCCCATATTTGGGGTTTTCCTACATTTATAATCTGCTTTCTCAGTACATTCATTGAATGTGTGCAGTAGCTCATCTGTAATGTACACTGTGCATAACTTTTAAATGTTTGGGGGTTTTCTCCCCCGTTCTAGAAATTTACCTTCCTCTGACAATTGTGAAATCTCCAAAATAACAGATTCATACCAGGACTTGCTATATTGCTGTCTGGCCAGAACAGCTGGAGCTACTTCCATTATCCTTGTCTTCGAATCTGTCCTGTTTTTGTTTTAGATGCAAATTTCTATTTATATGGTCTTATTTTTAAATCAGTTTCTTATTTTGTCCCCAAAGCACCTTTCCCTATGATTGCCCTCATTGCACAGCTCTTCTTGATTTACATTTTTAGGGATCCCTGTAGAGAAGACACTTCCCTAACAGTGTTTGTGCAAGCCATATCAGACTGGAATAAAAAGAAGAGGAAAGCTGGAAAAAACAATTAAATTACAAAACCAAATGTCAAAATTAATTTAAACCAGTGGCTGAAGGGTAATTTACCTGTGCTGGATTCTGATTTGCAAATGAACAAATAATCAGTCCTATTGGTAAGCTAGGACTTTTGTGAAATCCTGTTAAAGCTTCTCCCTTGACAAAACGGGCTTTTCCTTTATTATTAATTAAAGGCCCTGTTTGGTCAAGGGAGAAAATCCTTCTTTATGCTCACTAATACAGCCCAGCTCCTGAATCTATGTGGCTTCTGTTTTTTATCTTTGATGCTGTTATAGCTTCACCCACCCCCCGCCTCCCCGGTATTGTGACTTCATTTATCGAAACTTTGTTTTGAAAGTAGGAATGAATCTAATTGATACAAGATCCTAATCAACAATGTGTTTTATATAGAAGAATGGAATGGAAGAGGACTGATTTCATTACCAATAAAACATATACATCACCTAATTACTGTAATCATAAATACCATGAATTAATTGGTTAATGGATTTTCTACACTAAAATTTTAGAAAAGTACAGGAGGAAAAAAAATCTTTTTAATACCTCTATAAATAGGATATTTTAAATATTACTGTGAAATGTATGATTTATTTTTCATAATTTTGGTGCCTTAGGCATTGATCTTATTCTCATTAGAGTTTCTGGCAAAGCTCCCATTGACTTGAATGGTGCAGGATGATCATTTGAATAACATCCTATTCCACCCATTGCAAAAGGTGCAAATGCAAATTACATTTGCCTATGGCTTCCTTTTACCTCCTGGTGAAATCTTTGGTGGTCTTAAATGCTTATCATGTCATCATCTCTTTTAAACAAAACTGTTAAATATCCACAAAATCTGTTTGGAGGAAAGGTTTTTTTATTTTGTTCTGTTTTTGTTTTGTTTCTAGTGGACAGGATATTGCATACCATTTTATACGTTCTCCCATTCTAATTTACTTGAATCTGAGACTTGAGGTCTGAATCTCATCTCGGCAGCAGCCTGTTATAATGTTATTGTATCACATTGACTGTGATTTCTCTGAAGATGTATGAAATGTCTGGAAATATAAATAACCTAGTACTCTGACAAATATGTGACTCATATAGCTCTCTAGATAAACTCAGATTTTTTTTCATTTCTTTGAAACTGCAAAAATTGTCTAAACCTCATTTCAGATTTGCCTTTTCCTGAGGATTTCTCCAGTTACACTAAACAACAAAAACTTTTTATTTTACCAAGGATATAACAACTTTACTTAATGATTCAGGTATCCCACACCAGTTCCCGCTTTCTGTGTGTTTGTTTTTATTTTTGTAAAATCCCTATATCATCATCTAATCTCTGTTGAATCCAATCTGCAAATTACATGTACATCACAATACAATGAACTGTGGGCTGGTGATATTGTAGAGGTGTGGTTTCTGAAACCCATTATCTGTGACCAGTTGATCTTTAAAACATTTTATGAGTCAGTGCTAATCTTAGTTTTCAGTTTTAGCAGTTTCTAACCTTTTTCATTGTGGAGAAAGCGATTGATTTACATGTTGAAAGATAGGATTGCATTGGTGAGGATGTGGGTGCCCAAACCTTGGCAGTTCTTTAGTACTAGGCTGGGTTCTGATGGTGTGGTAACCAGGGACTGAAGGGTCTGCTTAGTTCAGACCAAATGAATAAGCTGTGGCAAAAGCCAAAAAAACACAGTTTGGGGCCTGGTTCCCCCATTTATTTGATACTGCCTTAGAACCTGTATCTGCAACCTTTCCTCATGTTGAATAGTTAATGGACTTAATGTGAAAAAGTGTTACCCTTTGTTACATTAAGTATCAGAATTGAGATCCGAACTTCTATTTCACAAAGCCATTTCAGAGAGAGACTGTGTACATCTGTGATTTCTGAGAGGTTGTGTCAGTAGGTGGTATCTAAGTGACAGAGTTGCTTTCTTCTAACACTGAACAAGAAAATTAGAACAAGATAACAGTATTATCCCTAAAGCTTCTCTGTCTCACTGTAGAATTTTTGACTAGAATCTTTCTTAGTCCCTCCATCCTGCCTTCTGGCTACATATTTAAAGAGAGTACATAGTGAGTAAGTGTATAGCCTTTCAGCTGAGAACTGGAATAATAACAGTTACAAGATGTACTGTAGTACATTGGTAGATTTGCATGGAAAGCTTGTCCTGTTCCTAGATGTAGAGAAACAAGAAAGGTGAGATAATATCTTTTACTGGACCAACTTCTGTTGGTGAAAGAGACAAACTTTCGAGCCACATAACTCTTCTTCAGGTTTTGGCAAAATCACCTTATCCTGTAGTTTCCTTCAAAGAACACTTTAAAAAGTACAATTATTTCTGTGTAATCAAACATGACAGCATCAAAGTACTGTTATAACTTTAAATACAGTACATGGAATGAAAATACCTTTCTGAACCAAGGCAGGAAGTCTTAAGGGAGTTAGCAATGTACAAAGTAGGCAAAGTAGATGAAGGCAGAAATTTTGAAGTGTGAAATGGCAATAAGCATGTGGGAGGAGGAGTACAAGGAAATAGAGAGAGAGAAAAAGCTGAATGACTTTTACAGTATTACAAAAAGAGATTTATAGCTGCTTTGTGGGTTAGGGAGTTCTCCAAAACCATGGTGGGAAAACCACTGACAATGAATTAAAACAATCCATGATTTATCCCAGTAGTTCTCAAACTTTTGTACTGGTGACCCCTTTCACATAGCAAGCCTCAGAGTGCAATCCCCCCTTATAAATTAAAAACACTTTTAAAATATATTTAACACCATTATAAATGTTGGAGGCAAAGCGGGGTTTGGGGTGGAGGCTGACAGCTCATGACCCCCCCCATGTAATTACCTCGCGATCCCCTGAGGGGTCCCGACCCCCAGTTTGAGAACCCCTTATTTATCCTCTCAGTTCACACTCCAGCTCACTGGTATCACTTGACTTGTGTTTTTTGGCTCATTCTAGCTACAAAATTGGTATGTTGCTAGAGAAGCCAAACTATATAGGGATGTCTTAGCCACAATAACATCACGAGTTGGCATTCTCCAGTCTCTGGAGTTTACTACAGGGCAAAAGGTGCTCAAAAGTCATGTCTGAGACTGTATTTCTGACTTTCATAGGCGAAGACAACTGGTTAATTTGGTCTGCATTAGTAAAGGACATATAGAAGTCTCTCATCTGATAGTTCACCTACAATAAGGGAATGAAAACTCTATATTTGATTTCTGTGAAAATAGATTCTGACCATGTTCCAAAGACAATTGGCACAACTCTTAACTAGGGCTGATTGAAAAATGAGAAAAAAAATTGAGACAATTTTGCAAAAATCATGCTGCTTTTTTTTTTAACCAGATTTTATCTAGCCATTGGTATATCATCTGAGCACCTCAGTCTTTTCAAGTAGTTAGTTTCACAACACACCTGTAATATAGGGAAGTATTATTATATTCACTTTACAGGTGAGGAACTGAAGCACAGAGAGATTAAAGGTATTTAGATGGTGCGGCACTCAGTTTTGCAATGCCTACCTGATTTAGGTGCCTAAACCTCACTTTCAAAATGGATTTAGGCACTTAGGAGCCAAGATCCCATTGTCTGTCAGTGGGATTTAGGCTCTGAAATGCCTAAATCCCTTTTGAAAATGAGATTTAGGCTCCTAAAACAGTTAGGCGTTGCAACACTGAGTGCCTCATCACCTAAATGCCTTTAAAAATCTGGGCCTAAGTGACTGGGCCCAAAATCAAAGAAGAAATCTGTGGCAGAGCAAAGAATTGAATGCTGGTGTCCTAAATTCCAGACTAGTTACTGAACCACTGGATGTGTCAGTATTTGCTGCTTCACAGTTGCATGCTGGAGACCCAACATAGCAAAGGTAATGTGAACAATCAGTGAGTGAAAATAGACCTTGCATTGCTTATGGACATTTTGGGGTCAAAAAAGCAATAACCCAATTTGTTTTCCAAAAGCTGATTTACATAAAAGCAACATAATTTACATTTTAAATGTTTGAACCATGTGATCACAAGCACTGTGTATTAGCCTTGAACAAGTGTTATTTCTGATCGATAGAGTTGTTCTATAAGCTAAATGTTAAACAAAGAATATACTAACCTATTTTGTTAGTATGGAATGGATGAGGAACTGCTGAAACACATAAAGGGATAGTCTAGGTCAACAATAGAAGGTTCCTGGAAAGCTTCAGCGCCACATTAAAAAAGGTACATCATCACCTTGTATTCTTGCTGTCACCTTAAATATCCTGACTGATATGCCTTTGACTATGAAAAAATGGCAAGGCAATCATTCAATCCTGAATATCTTCTGCTACAATATGGTTTAGGCAGAGATGAGCTGATCCAAAGATTTATAAGTTTTGTGCTGAACAAGCCAACACAGTGAAATTAACTGAAGATATGGGAGCAATTGGTTGGTGTGTCAAGTATAAATAGCTAAGAATTGTATAAAGTTTGCAATAATTCTGGACACCTGAAAAGCTGCTAAAACTTTATTGGACAATGGGTTTTTCTAACTGTGAATGCTCATTTTGTTCAGACTTGAAAATTGGTCCCATGTTTGCAAACTTTCCTGACATGAAACTTTGATATATATTCGATATCCATTCCAGTTTCCTTTCTTGCTCCAGTTCACAGTACAAAAGATATCATTCCAGTCTTGCTCCAAAAATAATACAGTATAATAATAGATATTGCAGCTTGGATACTGTAGAAACAGTGTTCATGAAATATTCATTCAGTTTGACCATGGACATATTTCCCTTATTATTTGCTATTTAAGAGCATTTATGCCAAAAAAGTGTTTTTCAAATGAATATTTAGGGAATGACTGTATTAATATAAATACCCATATCTGCACACAAAAATATGCAAACAAGAGTATTCACTGTTATTTGTTGTACAATTTGCTATTCAGTATTATTTGTTTCTCTTGCGCTTAAAATTTCAATAATCCAATCAGGGAGCAGAATCAGGACCATGTGACTTAGGTGCCCAAAAGTCAAACACAAATTGAATAGATGGGGAGAGGAAAGAGAAATATTTTGCATTCATAAATTGTGATGAATATGTGAGAATAATGACTACAATGACAAATGATTCATAAACAGAAAAAAGGACTACATATGTCAGATAATTTTCTTCTAAATGAATAATTTGACCAGCTTTGTTTTAATATGTTCTGATGAGAAAAGAGGGGGAATTCTTCATTTGTCTTGAGTAATGATGGAAAGCACAGGAAGGATGATTCAGAACTAGAACACAACTGGCATCTGGAATGTAGTTTACAGCAAGTACTAGTGTGTGCCCTTTGGGGATTGGCTTTTTTTGTTTATTTTGTTACTCCCCCGCACACAACGCCCCACACAATGATGTTATCTGTATTGCTTTGACCAGAAAACCAACCATGATAAAAATGCTCCCATGTAAGCATGAAAGTTCCATGTCAGGCAAGTTTTGCAAAAATGGGACCAATTGTGAATTCTCTACAAAATGAGTATTCACACTTAGAATTTTATGAATATTTAACAATTTTCAATTAACCCACTTTGGAAATCTGCAGACTTCCTGATACATCCTCATTATATTGGCTTTTAGAATTTTGGGTCCAGTGTTTTCAGTAAATGTTAACCAGAGAATTTTATGGTATGTCCACACTTAAAATGCTACAGCAGCACAACTGCGCCACTGTAGCTTTTCAGTGTAGACACTACCTATGCCGATGGGAAGAGTTCTCCCATAAGTGTAGGTAATCCACCTCCCCAAGAAGCAGTAGCTATGTTGATGAAAGAATTCTTCCATTGACCTTGCACTGTCTACACAGGGATTTAGGTTGGTGTGGAATTTTTACACCACTGAGTGACATAGTTATGCTAAACTAATTTTCTAGTGTAGATCAGGGCTCAGTTAATTTTAAGGTTCCTTAAGAATCTTTTTTTTTTTTTTTTTTTTAGGCTCTTTACAGGGAATGACCACTTTTATGTCAACCATACCCAGACGAATTATAGTTTATTTAAGACAGCCAAGGCAATTTCAGTGCTTGGGCATCAGGGCTATTTCACTGCTATGGGGACTTCCTGGTTTGGGCTAGAGCCCGGGATCTAGGATGCTGAAGGGTGGGAGGATACCAGAGTTCGGGATCCAGCCTGAGTTTGGAAGTTGACCCAGTAATGAAACAATCGTGCAGTCAGAGTCAGCTGGCATGGGCCAGCTGCAGGCTTTTCTTTGGTTTGTAACCATACCCTGTGTAGCCAAAATAGAAATACTGATGTGATTGAACTTCTTGAGAGAGACAAGGTAAGTGAGGCAATATCTTTTATTGGACCAACTTCTGTTGGTGAGGACCCATGGATCCTGAAAATTTAGGGGAATATAGATCATTATAGCAGTGGAAATACGTCTACAGGTTTTTCATTTGTTGTTCTAGCAAGGTCTGGTGCTGCTTTGAGTTGGTATGTCCTGGTCTGTGGGGAACTTGCTTCTGATGATGAACTTGGTGAGGTTGAAGGGTTGTTGGAAGGCCAGAAGAGGGGATTTAAGGAAAGGTTTCTCTCAGGATGTGTTCCCCATCAAGAATAGGTTGCAATTATTTGATAATATGTATGGGTTCCAATGGGGGGTGCTAGGAGACAAGTAGGGTTATAAGATTGGTGTAAGGGTTTTTCACCCTGTATTAAAGCAGGTTCTCTCCAGCTATTTGTGTGGCCCAGTCCATGATATGTCCTTGTTTGGTGAAAGTGCTCATAAATGTGTGTTAATGTGTGTATCCTGGATTGTATCCTTAGAGCATATTTTGTGGTATCTGAGTTCCTGTGTCTGTGAAGGTAAGTATGGTGATCAATGGGTTTCTTTAATATAGTTGTCTGTATTGTTTAAATTGATAGTGGTGTCAAGAAAGTTGTTGTTGGTATGGGACTGTTCTAGAGATGGATAAGTGGTGGTTGTTGAAGTTGTGGTGGAAATTTCTGATGGAGTCTGACTTTTGTCCAGAGAATGAAAATATCATTTATGTATATCAGGGATATCATTGGTTCAATGATGGATTTTTCAATAAATTCTTCTTCAAGGTGGCCCATGAAAGGGTTGGCATATTGGGGAGCCATCCTGGTACCCCTGGCTGTTCCCATGGTTTGGACAAAATGTAAATGTAAAGTTACGTAAAGTTGTTATAGGTGCGGATGAAATAGATGAGTTTGGCAGTGTGTTTTGTGGTTGTAAAAGAGTGTTATCCGTTCTTGTAGATATTTGAGTCAGGTAGCAATTCCATCAATGGGAGGGATGTTGGTGTATAGGAAGTGATATCCATAATAGCAAGGATGGTTTTCTGAGGTAGGCTGATAACGTTGGAGGAAGTTGGTTGTGCCCTGGAGTAAACTGGCCCTTTGTGTGGTGAGTGGTTTAAGGATGGTTTCTATCAGTCCTCATATTACTTCAGTAAGAGTGTCATGCCAGATATGATGGGTCTACTTGGGAATCTTTTGTTTGTGTATATTGGGAAGCATATAGAAGGTCTCTGGGGTGGGTTTATGAGGTGAAAATATTGTAGAGTTTCTCTTGGAATTGTTTGGGGAAGGATTTGATGATATCCTTAAATTCCTGTGTGGTGTGGGGTCTTCTTTGAGCTATTTTATAGTAGGTGGTGTTGATGAGTTGTTGGTTTGCCTTGTTGACAATAGTAATCACAGTTGAGGACTATGATGGCACCCCCTTTGTTTGTTGGTTTGGTCACTATCTGGTGATTAGACTTCAGGGACTGTATGGCTGTCCTCTAAGCCAGTGCTTCTCAAAGCCAGTCTGCCGCTTGTTCAGGGAAGGCCCCTGGCGGTCTGGGCCAGTTTGTTTACCTGCTGCATCCGCAGGTTCGGCCGATCACGGCTCCCACTGGCCACGGTTTGCCGCTCCAGGCCAATGGGGGCTGCGGGAAGTGGCGCGGGCCGAGGGATGTGCTGGCCGCCCTTCCCGCAGCCCCCATTGGCCTGGAGCGGCAAACCGCGGCCAGTGGGAGCCGTGATTGGCCGAACCTGTGGACATGGCAGGTAAACAAACCGGCCTGGACCACTAGGGGTTTTCCCTGAACAAGCGGCGGCCCGACTTTGAGAAGGACTGCTCTAGGCAGTGGAGAGCTTGTGGTGGAAGTGATATTTATTAAGAATTTCACAATCAATTTTTTTCCTAAAGCAATCATTGTAGTGATCAAGTGTCATTTCATCCATTGGGGGGAGAGGTGTCAAGTCAGATTATTTCTGTTTCATATGACTGGTTGTGGGGACATGGTAGTTGAGGGTAGTGTCACCTTTGTTGTGAAAGAATTTTGAGGCAGAGTCAGTGAAAGAATCCATCTATTTCTTCACATGTTACTATGGTATCAGGTTCTGTGGTGGGGCCCAGGTACAGTCCCTTGGAGAGTCTAGACAATGATGTTGAGGATGTCCTATACTGTCCATGTGGTTGGTCATGGTTTCTCCTGGAGGGTGGTGTCTGTGGAGTTGTTGTAGTTGGTTCCACTTTTTGTGTTTGTGTTGGATGGATGTCATCAGTGTTTTTTGATAGTTGTTCAGGATTTCTTGCGTTATCTTCAGGTAGGAGTCCTATTTTTTTCCTTCCAGTATGTGGTAGCATGTAATGATTTCTTGTTTGAGGTGATCCCTTCTGGAGTATGTGAGGTACAGGAGATGGTTCTTCAGTTTTTCTTGAATTCCTTTTGCAGAGCTGTTCAGCATATTTAGAGTTGTATATAGTAATCAGAGGGTTATAGATGGTGAGTCTACTGGGGATGATGTTTTGTTTTTTGCATTTGGTCAGGAAGTAAATGTCCCTGCTAAGTTTGGCTTCATTCTACATGTTGTGGAGTTTCCATTTCAAATGGCAAAATTTGATATCTTCCATTGTTGTTTGCTGTGTTGCAGCTATGTTGGTCCCAGGATATGAGCAAGACAAGGTGGGCGAGGTAATATTCATTATTGGACCAACTTCTGGTGGTGAAAGAGACAAGCTTTCAAGCTACACAGAACTTCTTACTTCTTACTAAAGACATTTTGCTAACAAAATCACAATGTGCAGGATAATCTCTCATAGCGTACTAAAAACCTTACACTTCTTTCTGAAATCAGATTGTTCCTCCCAAGGTAATTCATGGTGTTAATGTGCTCACTTTTATAATGTTAATGAAGTCATTCTGCTTGTATTTAATTATCTACAAGTTTTGCTTGCTTATGGAACTGATTATGGGCCATGATGTATATATGATGGTACATGCTTTTACAATTTGATTATTGTAAGTTGTTACTAGCTGAGTTTTCTGATAAGGCCTTATATCACATGCAGATTGCTTAAAATGTTGCTATTAGGATATTTATCTCAGTACGGCATTCCCATCCTGAACCATGTCTTCTTTAGCTTACTCTTAATTGATTGATGAAAGAGTGCATATTTAAACCTGTCATTAGACTACCTGCCTGTTTCCAAATCCTCTTCCCCTTTCTTTTCGTGTTCATTTTTTCCCCTTTGTTCCCAGATATACTATGCATTCATAGATACAATGTTGGGAATATTTTGGGGGGTGACTATATTTGCTTTAAAGCACAAAATCTGAAATACTGTTTGACGTTATCAAGGGGAAAGAATTTATATATTGATAGGTAGCAATTGTATGAGGCTGGAAATCAGAGTCTCTGCCCATGGAAAAAATATTAATCATGTTGATGCCAGAAACTGCTTCTTGTTGGAGGGAAAAAATCTAGTAAAGGTTTTAAAACAATGAGGCTGATTTTGTGAACGCTAAAGCTCAATTTCAAACCAATTACTATTTAGCCCTCTAGTTTTTCAGTGCTTCCAGGGCTTTCTGTCTTTCTCCTTTAGATGACTTACAATGTTTTTTTTATTCTAAGCTTAATGGTATGGTGATCAGTTTTTAGCCAGCTTCCTCTTTATTGATAACTTACTCTGTTTTATAAGTTATCCCAGTGTATCTTGGCCAAGAAGTTTCTGTACCTTAAAAAAAATCAGTTTCGTCAAAAAGATTAGGAGTGATCAAATGTCTAACATGAACATGAGTGAAAATGAGGTAGGATCTAAGGCTAAAATAGAGAAAGAATAAGTTAAAAATTACTTAGACAAATTAGCAGTCTTCAAGTCACCAGGACCTGATGAAATGCATCCTAGAATACTCAAGTCGCTGAATGAGGAGATATCTGAGCCACTAGCGATTATCTTTGTAAACTCATGGAAGATGGGAGAGATTCCATAGGACCGGAAGAGGGCAAAAATAGTGCCAATCTATAAAAAGGGAAATAAGGGCAACCTGGGAAATTAGAGACTAGTCATTTTAACTCCAGTACCCAGAAAGATAATGGAGTAAATAATCAAGCAATCAATTTGCAAACTCATAGACGATAATAAGGTGATAAGTAACAATCAGCATGGATTTTTCATGAACAAATCATGTCAAACCAACCTAATAGCTTTCTTTGACAGGGTAACAAGTCTTGTGGAAGGGGGAAGCAGTAAGTGTAGTATATCTTGAGTTTACTAAGGTTTTTGATAAACTAGGGAAATACAGCCTAGATGGAGCTACTATAAAATGGGTGCATAACTGGTTGGAAAATTGTTCCCATCGAGTAGTTATCAGTGGTTCACGGTCAAGTGGGGTCCCGTAAAGATCAGTCTTGTGTCTGGTTCAATATCTTTATAAGTGTACTCTTTATACTATTATCTAACTAATTTATAAAGTTTGAGGAAGATATCAAGCTGGAAGGTGTTGAAAGTGCTTTGGAGAATAGGGTTAAAATTCAAAATATCTGGACTAATTGGAGAAATGCTCTGAAGTAAATAGGATGAAATTCAATAAGGACAAATGCAAAGTACTCCACTTAGGAAGGAACAATCAATTGCACATGTACAAAATGGAAAGTGACTGCCTAGGAAGAATACTGTGGAAAAGGATCTGGGGATATGGTGGATCACAGCTAAATGTGAGTCAATGGTGTAACACTGTTGCAAAAAAAGCAAACATCATTCTGGGATATATTAGCAGGAGTGTTGTAAGCAAGACACTAGAAGTAAATCTTCCACTTTACTCTGCACTGATAAGGCCTCAGCTGGAGTATTGTGTCCATTTCTGGGTGCCACATTTCAGGAAAGATGTGGACAAATTGGAGAATGTCCAGAGGAGAGTAACAAAAATGATTAAAGATCTAGAAAACACAACCTATGAGGAAAGAGTGAAAAAACTTGCATTTGTTTAGTCTGGAGAAGAGAAGAAAAGAGTGTGGGGGACATAAAAGGTTGTTGCAAGGAAGAGGGTGAAAAAAATGTTTTCCTTAACCTCTGAGGATAGGACAAGAAGCAATCGATTTAAATTGAAGCAATGGAAGTTTAGGAAAACTTCCTGTTAGGGTAGTTAAGCATTGGAACAGATTGCTAGGGAGGTTGTGGAATCTCTGTCATTGGAGACTTTAAAAAACAAGTTAGAAAAACACCTTTCAGGAATGGTCTAATAATTGCTTAGTCCTGCATTGAGTACAGGGGACTGGACAAGATGACCTATTGAGGTCCCTTCCAGTCCTACACTTCTATGCTTCTATGAACATATTATCAAATAGAAACTTGAAATTATGATAAATGTAACTGAATTATAATTCAGTTATATTAATTTTCAAAGTTGTGTATGTATTTAAATAAAACTGACTGAAATCAGTGGAAGCTGTTTAAGGGTGTTATGATTTGGTCCCATATGTTTAGCATTTGTCTAACTGAAATTTAATATAATTGTATTGTTGAAACTAAGATGATTACTAACCACAAACTCTTGCATGTGCTATCTTCATGATACTGTTTGCCTAAACCAGAATATTATTTCATGACCCTATAAGTAATCATATTTGAACAAACATAAAATTTGGATTTATACACTACTGTAATGGGATAAATTTCTGCCCCTTTATTGCATCTGCACAAGGTCCTGACCGCAGCAGAAGCTGTGCAGTTCTATACCAGAGTTTGTGAAAAATGAGGATCCTGAGCAGAGTGTCTGAGTGCCATGGCCAGCATGAAGTGAGAAAGGCTGGGCAGGGCCAGAAAACCTCTGATTAGATGAAGCCACCAGCCACTTTCTTATCCCCTTCTGTAGAACAGAAGCTGAGGAATATACCTCAGGCTACAGTAGCAGCCATGGAATGGTTCAACCTTCCTCAATGGAGTTCCTCTAACTCAGTCTGGTTCCTCTGCCTGAATGAAATTAACACATGCACAGAGGCCAAGCACAAGACCCATGCACAACTATGGTGCATAACCTGTGGATTTAAGTGGTGCATAGGTGTTGTGCAGACTCTCTGCTAGAGCTGGATGGAAAATTGTCACTGAAAAATGCAGGCTCAGGTCATCTTAAACATTTCATGAATTCTTCATAAATTTGTTTTAATTTCATCAAATTGTTTCAATGTTAAAAGAATCTGAAAAAGATCTGTTTTGTTTTGACATTTTCCAAAGTGTTCACATTTTTTATTCAAAATGACTTTTTTCATTTCACAATGTACTTCAATTTTATTTGTATTTTATTAAAAAGTTAAAAAAAACTCAAACAATTTAAATTTTCATTTGGGGTTAGAATTAGGCCACTTCACATTATCTCTGCATTTTTTTTTTCCATATGCTGTTTTTCCTAAGTGAAATTCTGGCCTCTCTGAAGTCAATGGCAAAACTCCCATTGATTTTAATGGGACTAAAATTTCACCTCCAATTTATATTTATTCTTCATTACATATGAGATGTTTTGTAAGATTGTAACATAGCCAAAGGATCTCTCTCATTCATTTTTCAACATTCTAATTAAACTTGCTCTTTTGTATTCAAATCTCACACACACACACACACACACACACACACACACACACACACACACACCCATCCTGGGCCCTGGTAATCTCACAGGAAATACAGATGGTTCAGAAGGTTCATGCATATTTTATTTTCATCCCATTAATTAAGCTCCTCTCACCTCTCCCAGGTACTATATGTATATACTGCAGAGTTCATATTATTGTGTCTAGAAAATATTGAATGCATGTTTTCTTCTGACTTGTAACTTGAGCCAGCACATCTTAAAAATGTCATGAAATGACACATCTCAGAATATTAATGATTTCTAATGATTTTCAAGGAGTTGCAGGCTCTTCTCTTGTCACATCCTCTTGATTTGCCCTTCAGTCACTTCCCCTTGTTTCTAATTAATTAAGAAGATATTTGAAATGCATGTCCCCCTTACTGTGCCACTTAGTGACATATTATTCTAAGAAAATTTATTTAACTTAACCTATTACCTTAATTCAGTAGATCTGCATAGTTTGAGCAGATAATTATACATTTACAGTGCATTATTGTAGTTGAATTTAAATATTCAATTAGCACATTAATTAAGTTTTCATGGTGAATATTTTAAGGTTAAATCACTTATTGCTAATGCTGAAAATTGACTTCACTAATAAAGTCAATTAAACCTACTTAATGGAAGCTCATATTAAAAGCAATTTATTTAAGTTCAATTTTGGATACTATCACATGGCCTGTTTATGATACTGAACAATAAATGTGATATTTAGTTAGGGTATAACATACTCTAGTTATTATATAAACTGATATAAATAAAGCTACATAAAGAGTGAAAGTTTGGGCTAAACATTAAGGGGCATTCTACTCAGCTGCCATGAAAATGCACAAGGAATAGAGACGCACAAAGGAACACCTATGAAAACCTCACCCACAAAACCCCTGCACAGTAACTGGGCACCATCTCAGTCTTTTTGCCCCTGAGTGTACCTTACCCTTCTGTATTTTGAGGGATTTTGTGGGACTTAAATGGCACTTCGGTCTTTTGCTGGCTCTCCACAGAAAGGTGAATGTATTTTGTAGAGCCAGTTGAAGCATTTCAAACTAAAAATATTAACATTAGAAATGGCCTTTTAAAAAAACCAAAACTTTCACAAAGAAAAATGCCTTACTTATTCATTCATTGTTAATAATCAGAAACAGTTATTTTTTTGTAGGGGTGAGATAATATTTCTTTACAAAAATTAAGCAGTCCATTTCAACCACTTCTAAACAAAAATGTTGGGGTTTTTTTCCAGGAAAGTATCATTTTATTTTTCAACTATAGTAATTTGGGAAGGAAAATGACATTTTTGGCACCAAATGCCATGCTAGCAAAATTGTCCCTAAGCACATCATTCCAACTTTGCAATATTTCAGCTACAAAATACAAGAAGTTAAGTTAAACTAAGCTGTGTCCAACATCTGTGCAAGCTCCACCTTCTTTTATTGCAAAGTCAAAGCTTGGCTATTGTATTTGCACTATAAGGGAAGTCATAGGTAGCTGTATACTACCCACAAGCTCTTTGAAAAATCCTGGTTCTGCATAATACCTCTAGGTAGCCAGATGCTCAAATCTTTTCTGCATAATATGTGGATCAGATTTTCTTAGAGGTGTGCTTAAAAACTTATTTAAAAATCTCTAAGCAAGGAACCACACTAATCCTGGATGACTAACAGAAAACCTAGATACACAGGCAGTTTTGAAAATGTTGACCCATATCTTTGCATGGCTGGAAACTAAAAATATTAAATCTATTGCTTACTGTGCTGCATGTTCTTTTCTGAACGGAGAGGCACAATAAGGCACAGTCTTACTGAGGCTAAGATACTGAGATAAGGAGGAAGACATCTGGGAACATTTGTGACATGTATTAGGTATGATTTTATGTACTGAGTTGTAAAGATGAGGTAAGATGGATCTTTATTCCATAGAGATGTGTTGTCATAAGTTCTTTTTAGATATAAATGTGTGTATAGTCCAGGTGCTTGTTGTTCTTTTTTCTCATCTCTCCTTATGGTAGTCTTGTCAATGCTAAAATTTTAGTAATGAGTAGTCCTTCAATGTATTTTGGTGCCTAGCTATATAACTCTTATGAGAGACAAGCCAAGCTGGTAGTGATTCTAAGGATGTTCTGGAAGCTTATCTTATTATTTACATACGATCAAATCCTGGGAGATGCTCCTTATCTGCAACTCCTATTAAAACGACAAGATTTGCATGTGGTCAGGATTTTACGTGTAGGCTGCATTTGCAATACATAATCCTGGACCTGAAGATAATAAAATATTTGTTTTCATAGGACAGTCTTAATTCAGTTAAGTTCTTCATGGGACAACAGTTTGGTTGTCTTTTAGGAGGTCATTACAAAAAAAGATTATCTTCTCAGCCCACTAATTGAAATTGGCCTGTACATGCAGAATGACAGTTATCCAAGCTATTGTTCAGGATATTTTACCATTCATGTTTTATTTTAGTCCACAATTGGATGTTACCTTTCATGATGGTTTATAGTATCTGCTACTTGTGGGGGTGGGGGAGGAGGTGGATGTTTGTTCTGTCATGTAGTAGGATAACAAGGTTAACTGTACCAGCTGGAGGCTGTTCAACTTATGTCCAATGATGTTCTAAATCTCATTTTGTCCATCCTGTTATATATTCCACTTGAGTTGCTCAGAAGTAGAGTTCATATTAGGAAGGCTTAGCCCTTCTATATTATGTCTTCAGAGATCCTTTAGTTGAATTGCAGGTTTTGGCATACTACCAGTATGTACATTGAGAAAACAGTCTCTGTCTCTTTATGAAAAGAGATCATAACATTATAGGGAAATGCCTGGAGCTGATAAGAGATGGGGAAGTAAGCTGTTTTTTAAAGACCTCCTCTGTCCTGCCTTGGATGTTAATTTGTTTCCTTTTAGCTGCATTGAAGGGACAATTCCAGAAGCAGTGGCATACAATGAAGGGTTTTACTCCTAGAAAGAGCACTTAGCAGAATGGGATCTTCTGAACTATGAATGACAGAAGGGTGGTAGAGGATGTCTTCATAGAAACATAAAACAAAAATCCATGTACAAAAACAAAGGACATTCAAATTACAATGAAAAACCAAAATTTGTTTCTTCTGAATACAGGAATATACTGTAATGTGGCAGGGAGCAGGGTGAAGAGGTATTTAGCACACAGCCCTACTTTCTTTTACTAGCTGACTGCCTAATCTACTCAAATTCTCATAATCTTCCTGCTTTGAATGAAATTGTGAAAAATCTATAGACTCTATTACCTACATTAGAGAATTTTAGCTATAATGGTAGTGTACATGGGTGATATTTGAGATATTCTGTGGCATGCATTTCATATAGAATACATGTCCACACTTACGTTAGTATAGTATAATGGTCTGGTGATTCTAGTTAGACACCACTATTATTATTTATTATTTTGGTCAGTTTACACAATTAACCACACTTATTCCTATGTTACTGTAGTATTAACTACACTGTTATTTAATTATAGCTGAACTTCAAAAGGTCGATAGGTTCAGTTTGGATTACCACTAAAAAGTTCTAAGGTTTGGTAAAATCAGGATGCAGATCTCATAAAACTGGGCTCACCCATGAGATTTCTTTACTTCTGCTCTTGATATCCGGTGGAACCAGGAAATGCAGAGGTGCATGAAAATTTAAAAAATAACTTTTTTTCAAACTAGACTTGGATTTAGTAGGGCTAACTGGCATAAAAAATCAAAATTCTGTGACAAAGTTAATTCCCAACTTTCCAATTTACACACACAAAAAAGCAAAACTGTGGCTCATAGATGTAAAGTTAGTTGAAAATACTCAATGTAAAAACACTCAATGATTATTTTCAGCGATTGTTTCTGATGTTGGATTTTCTCATGTTTTCCACACAGCCCAGCTCCATTACTCAGGCTTTGGAGCCTGTGATGTTATCCAGACACCCAGGCCCACAACTTTCTCGTACCTCAGATGTGCCAGGTAAGGAGACAGCTTTTTATTGGTTTCATTTACCCCTCTCCTCAAGCTTTAGCTACTCTACTCTTCTCTAGGCAGCCCAGCTGGCTAGACTCCATTTTTTTGGTCTGCCCTGCTCACTGGCTGCAAGCTAGACCACAGGTCTGGCTTCCAATATCCTGTTTCTTAGCTTCATGGAAAATTGCAGAGAGTATACACTGTAAACCAATTCACTGTCCCTTGTGAGCAAAACTGGAGAGCAGACAGTGGATGCAGGGAGGTCCTGGCCAAGTAAGAGAGACAGAGAAGAAAATGTTGGGTGCCCAACTGCAGTAAAAATGCTGAATTTTGTGGCATCTTGGAAAAATATTCTATTCCCTGATCATAGAATTGTAGAATCCAAAGGGATTAAGGTGAATGACATACAATCATTTCAAGAGTCATGAACTTTCTGGCTCTCTGCAAACTCAGGTAGACAACCCTTCCTCTATTTTCACTCGGTTCATGTTTAAAAGGTTACATTTACACTCATAAAGTCTAAACACATTTTTTAAATCTAAAGCTGGGATTCTGGTGCACAATTCTGCATTAAGAATAGCATTCCATAGTAGGAGAATCATGAAATACATGGGGCCTTGGCTTGTGATGTTCTTGTATGGACCCCCAGACCTTGTATGAGGAAGGTTGGTAGGAGATCATGGCAGATTGGGCTAGATCTTTTTATTTGATTGACATGGGGAGGTCATGGGTTGGGCTTCTCTTGTTCTGTTTGTGGCCCATTGGGGCCAGTTTGAGAACTTCACTAGGGCAGTATTTGCTGAGTAGTTTGGAAAGCAATTTGACACCCATGTCCAACACTCACCCTGCACGGTTTAATGCAGGCCAGATGGGACAATTAACCAATTAGGCAGCTGATTAAGGAGGCTCAGCTGGGCAGGAATAGGCAGGGCCTATAAAGCCCAGGAGCTAAAAGCAGAAGGGCTGGCTGGGAAAAGGCAGATACTCCCAGGAGAAAGGGAGGAGTGAGTGGAGGCTGCAGTCATTCCCTAGGAAGAGGGAGGAGGCTTTGGGAACTAGTAGGTCCAGGAAGAAAAGGGGAACCAGTAGTAGGAAGAAGCCCAGGGATAGAATGGTGAGGCCAGGGAGAGAAAGCCCAGGCTGCTGAGCTGAGGATCCCTGGAAGAGAAGAGGGCGGGCCTGGGTTCCCCTACCAACCACTGGATGAATGGCACTGAGGCAGTGAGTGGGAAGACTGCCCAGGACTACTGAGAAGCTAAACTCCCTCCCCGCCCTCCCCGGCCCCCGAAGGGGGGGCCATGAAAAGCAACACAGCCAGAGGGCTGAGCCACGAAGAGGACTCTGCAGTTCCTGAGGCTGCAAGAGGAGCTGCAGGTGGACAGCAGAGACAGAGGGATGGTGTGCAAAGCATGGATGGGAGGGATGTTGGTCTTGAACTAATCCCCAGAGTACCAGCAGGAGGCGCTAGTCTGGCGGTGAATGATGCACCCCATGACAATCCACTTAATATCTTGGCTAAGTTAATAAAGGTGTGGCCTCTGTTTCACCCACATTTCCATGTACATTTTTTATTTCCCTGCTGTGTCTGGGTCAGTATAGTATTTAATTTTTCTAATTCTGTAATGCATATTATATATACACTAATTACAGAGAGGATAAATGCAAAGAGGCGTTTTATTTTAAATTGCCAAATTTCTACAAATTGTGTTTGGCCTATAGCTTAATGAGTAAGCTATGTTGTATGTATTTAGTAGTCATATATGAACTGTGTAGGTTAGTTTTGACTAGACAAGGTTTTATACATTTTTTTTATCCCTGACTAGATTAATATAATTCTTACAATCAAAAAGAACAGGAGTACTTGTGGCACCTTAGAGACTAACATATTTAATTAGAGAATAAGCTTTCGTGGGCTACAACCCACTTCTTCGGATGCATATAGAGT